>NC_053027.1:42011690-42363968 GCF_003073215.2 Triticum urartu | reverse complement strand
CTTCCACGCCAAGGAAAGTCCCTTCCGGACACGGGACGAAGTCTTCAATCTTGTATCTTCATAGTCCAGGAGTCCGGCTGAAGGTATAGTCCGGCTATCCGAACGCCCCCTAATCCAGGACTCCCTCAGTAGCCCCTGAACCAGGCTTCAATGACGATGAGTCCGGCGCACAAAATTGTCTTCGGCATTGCAAGGAGGGTTCCTCCTCCAAGTCCTTCATAGAAGATTGTAATCACCAAGAGTAGTGTCCGGCTCTGCAAAATAAGCTTCCACATATTGCCATAGAGAGAATAATATTAACACAAATCAAATCTGCTGACGTATTCCGCAGTGCGCCAACACACTACAGCCAAGTCCTTCGAATCGTTTTTTTACTTTTTCACCTCAGCATGTTTTGCGAGGCGGTTTCCTTGGCACGTCTTGTCAAAGCAGAGATCGTGTACCCCCCTTTTACGGGATTCTCATCAATACGGGTGTCGGTGTCAAAACCGGCGGATCTCGGGTAGGGGGTCCCGAACTGTGCGTCTAGGCCGGATGGTAACAGGAGGCAGGGGACACGAAGTTTTACCCAGGTTCGGGCCCTCTCGATGGAGGTAAAACCCTACGTCCTGCTTGATTAATATTGATGATATGGGTAGTACAAGAGTAGATCTACCATGAGATCGAAGAGGCTAAACCCTAGAAGCTAGCCTATGGTATGATTGTTGATGCGTACGTTGTCCTACGGACTAAAACCCTCCGGTTTATATAGACACCAGAGAGGGTTAGGGTTACACAAAGTCGGTTACAATGGTAGGAGATCTTCATATCCGTATCGCCAAGCTTGCCTTCCACGCCAAGGAAAGTCCCTTCCGGACACGGGACGAAGTCTTCAATCTTGTATCTTCATAGTCCAGGAGTCCGGCTGAAGGTATAGTCCGGCCATCCGGACACCCCCTAATCCAGGACTCCCTCAGTAGCCCCTGAACCAGGCTTCAATGATGACGAGTCCGGCGCGCAGATTGTCTTCGGCATTGCAAGGCGGGTTCCTCCTCCAAGTACTTCATAGAAGATTTTGAACACAAAGATAGTGTCCGGCTCTGCAAAATAAATTTCCACATATTGCCATAGAGAGAATAATATTTACACAAATCTAATCTGCTGACGTATTCCGTAGCGTGACACACCACGGCCAAGCCTTTATCCGACTCGTTTCATTATCCCACCTCAGCGCATCATGCGAGGCGGTTTCCTTGGCACGTCTTGTTAAAGCAGAGATCGTGTCCCCCTATTCCGGGATTCTCATCAATACAGGCGTGGGTAACCCAACCGCGCCATTGATTACGGCGCTTGGAGATAAGCGAATTTTACCAGGCTGGTGGGGACATGTAGTTGCGTCCACCCATATAAGGGGATAAGGATCCACCTTTTCACCTACGCCTTCTTCCTCCTTCGCCTATCCACTCTTGCGCACTCGAGCTCCAGCGCCCGAGTCCGCACTCCCCACCTCAACCTTCTCCAGCCATGTCCGGAGCGGGAGGCAAGTGGATGGTCTCCTCCATCACGGAGGGACACATCAAAAAGCTGAGGAAGGCCGGATACCTGTCTAACGACATCGCGTACCGGCTTCCCGAAAAGGGGCAGCTCAACCCCACCCCTAGGCCCCATGAGAGGGTGGTGTTCCTCCCCCATTTCCTCCACGGACTGGGCTTCCCTCTCCACCCATTTGTCCAGGGGCTCATGTTCTACTACGGCCTGGATTTCCACGATCTGGCCCCAAACTTCGTCCTCAACATCTCGGCGTTTATCGTCGTGTGCGAGGCCTTCCTCCGCATCTGCCCCCATTTCAGCCTATGGCTCAAGACTTTCAACGTCAAGCCGAAGGTGGTGCGCGGCAACCAGGCGAAGTGCGGAGGCGCCATGGTGGGCAAGATGGCCAACGTCCTATGGCTCGAGGGCTCCTTTGTGGAGACCCTGAAGGGGTGGCAATCGGGGTGGTTTCACATCACCGAGCCGCACGACGCCGAATGGGTCGCACCCCCTGAGTTTCGATCTGGACCCCCTACGCGGCTCACCTCCTGGAAGGAGACGGGCCTGTCGTGGGGTAAGAAGGGAGAGCTGACCGGACTCCAAACATGCGTCCAAACCCTGCTGGACAAGAAGCTCAAACTTGTCAACGTAGTCCAGGTTATGCTCATCCGCTTGATCCTCCCGTGTCAACAACGGGCTTTCAAACGGTGGGAGTTCGACCCGGCACGGCACCAAAATCTGAGCAGGCTCTTTGACACGACGTACGAAGATGCCTGGAAGCTGCTTTTCACGGGTGCCGAGGCTCCCGGATCCGCTATCGAGGATCACGGATTCAGTGCGCAGCGTCACGCTCTCGTGGTAAGCTGTTTTTTCCTTTTACAGGGTATTAGTTTTTCATAGTTTGACTGCATGCAGGATCTAAGCTCCCTTACCTTTGACAGGATTGGCATGTGACATCCGGACAGATCAACTGTCCGGCTCCTTTGCCCGAAGGCCCAGCAGACGCTCGCTTGGCGAAGCTGCTGGTTCCGGCACCCTATGTGGTGCCAGAGAAGAAGGCCGCGAAAAAGGCCGCGGGGACTCGAAAGAGTGCCCGGCGCCAGGAGGTGTCGGATCCATCATCCGATGGTTCCGAGGCGCATTCCTCCCATGAAGACGAGGAGGAAGAAGAAGAGACCTCTCTGAAGGAAATATGCCCTAGAGGCAATAATAAAGTTATTATTTATTTCCTTATATCATGATAAATGTTTATTATTCATGCTAGAATTGTATTAACCAGAAACATAATACATGTGTGAATACATAGACAAACAGAGTGTCACTAGTATGCCTCTACTTGACTAGCTTGTTAATCAAAGATGGTTATGTTTCCTAACCATGGACAAAGAGTTGTTATTTGATTAACGGGGTCACATCATTAGTTGAATGATCTGATTGACATGACCCATTCCATTAGCTTAGCACCCGATCGTTTAGTATGTTGCTATTGCTTTCTTCATGACTTATACATGTTCCTATGACTATGAGATTATGCAACTCCCGTTTGCCGGAGGAACACTTTGGGTGCTACCAAACGTCACAACGTAAATGGGTGATTATAAAGGAGCATTACAGGTGTCTCCAAAGGTAGATGTTGGGTTGGCGTATTTCGAGATTAGGATTTGTCACTCCGATTGTCGAAGAGGTATCTCTGGGCCCTCTCAGTAATACACATCACTTAAGCCTTGCAAGCATTGCAACTAAGAAGTTAGTTGCGGGATGATGTATTACGGAACGAGCGAGTAAAGAGACTGCCGGTAACGAGATTGAACTAGGTATTGGATACCGACGATCGAATCTCGGGCAAGTAACATACCGATGACAAAGGGAACAACGTATGTTGTTATGCGGTCTGACCGATAAAGATCTTCGTAGAATATGTAGGAGCCAATATGGGCATCCAGTCCCGCTATTGGTTATTGACCGGAGACGTGTCTCGGTCATGTCTACATTGTTCTCGAACCCGTAGGGTCCGCACGCTTAACGTTACGATGACAGTTATTATGAGTTTATATTTTGATGTACCGAAGGTTGTTGTTCGGAGTCCCGGATGTGATCACGGACATGACGAGGAGTCTCGAAATGGTCGAGACATAAAGATTGATATATTCGAAGCCTATATTTGGATATCGGAAGTGTTCCGGGTGAAATCGGGATTTTACCGGATTACCGGGAGGTTACCGGAACCCCCCGGGAGCCAAATGGGCCTCATTAGGCCATAGTGGAAAGGTGAAAGGGGCTTCCATGAAGGGCTGCGCGCCTCCCCCCTCCCCCTAGTCCTATTAGGACTAGGAGAAGGTGGCCGGCCCCCCTCTCTCTCTCTTTCCACTTGGGAGTCCTAGTTGGAATAGGATTGGAGGGGGAGTCCTACTCCCGGCGGGAGTAGGACTCCTCCTGGCGCGCCAAGGGGCTGGCCGCACCTCTCCTCCCTTGCTCCTTTATATACGGGGGCAGGGGGCACCCCATAGACACACAATTGATCATTCAGATCGTTCCTTAGCCGTGTGCGGTTCCCCCTGCCACCATATTCTACCTCGGTCATATCGTTGTAGTGCTTAGGCGAAGCCCTGCGTCGGTAGAACATCAAGATCGTCACCACGCCGTCGTGCTGACGAAACTCTTCCTCGACGCTTTGCTAGATCGGAGCCCGAGGATCGTCATCGAGCTGAACGTGTGCTAAGAACTCGGAGGTGCCGGAGTAACGGTGCTTGGATCGGTTGGATCGGGAAGAAGACGTACGACTACTTCCTCCACGTTGTGTCAACTCTTCCGTTGCGATCTACAAGGGTACGTAGATCATACTCTCTCCTCGTTGCTATGCATCACCATGATCTTGCGTGTGCGTAGGAAAATTTATGAAATTACTACGTTCCCCAACAGTGGTATCAGAGCCTAGGTTTTATGGTTTGATGTTATTTGCACGAGTAGAACACAAGTGAGTTGTGGGCGATACAAGTCATACTGCCTACCAGCATGTCATACTTTGGTTCGGCGGTATTGTTGGACGAGACGACCCGGACCAACCTTACGCGTACGCTTACGCGAGACCGGTTCCCTCGACGTGCTTTGCACATAGATGGCTTGCGGGCGACTGTCTCTCCAACTTTAGTTGAACCGAGTGTGGCTACGCCCGGTCCTTGAGAAGGTTAAAACGGAGTCTATTTGACAAACTATCGTTGTGGTTTTGATGCGTAGG
Organism: Triticum urartu; assembly: GCF_003073215.2. Classification (NCBI taxonomy): domain Eukaryota; kingdom Viridiplantae; phylum Streptophyta; class Magnoliopsida; order Poales; family Poaceae; genus Triticum; species Triticum urartu. The sequence goes on along the minus strand of NC_053027.1, from coordinate 42,359,224 downwards.
TAAGATGAGTTCTTGCTTAAAGCCCGTAGCAGCCACGTAAAACTTGCAACAACAAAGTAGAGGACGTCTAACTTGTTTTTGCAGGGCATGTTGTGATGTGATATGGTCAAGGCATGATGCTAAATTTTATTGTATGAGATGATCATGTTTTTGTAACCAAGTTATCGGCAACTGGCAGGAGCCATATGGTTTTCACTTTATTGTATGCAATGCAATCGCGATGTAATGCTTTACTTTATTACTAAGCGGTAGTGATAGTCGTGGAAGCATAAGATTGGCAAGACGACAACGATGCTACGATGGAGATCAAGGTGTCACGCCGGTGACGATGGTGATCACAAGAGATGATGATGGCCATATCATATCACTTATATTGATTGCATGTGATGTTTATCTTTTATGCATCTTATCTTGCTTTGATTGACGGTAGCATTATAAGATGATCTCTCACTAAAATTATGAAGTAGTGTTCTCCCTGAGTATGCACCGTTGCGAAAGTTCTTCGTGCTGAGACACCACGTGATGATCGGGTGTGATAGGCTCTGCGTTCAAATACAACGGGTGCAAAACAGTTGCACACACGGAATACTCAGGTTATACTTGACGGGCCAAGCATATACAGATATGGCCTCGGGACACGGAGACCGAAAGGTCGAGCGTGAATCATATAGTAGATATGATCAACATAACGATGTTCACCATTGAAAACTACTCCATCTCACGTGATGATCGGTTATGGTTTAGTTGATTTGGATCACGTGATCACTTAGAGGATTAGAGGGATATCTATCTAAGTGGGAGTTCTTAAGTAATATGATTAATTGAACTTAAATTTATCATGAACTTAGTCCTGGTAGTATTTTGCAAATTATGTTGTAGATCAATAGCTCGCGTTGTTGCTTCCCTGTGTTTATTTTGATATGTTCCTAGAGAAAATTGTGTTGAAAGATGTTAGTAGCAATGATGCGGATTGGATCCGTGATCTGAGGTTTATCCTCATTGCTGCACAGAAAAATTATGTCCTTGATGCACCGCTAGGTGACAGACCTATTGCAGGAGCAGATGCAGACGTTATGAACGTTTGGCTAGCTCAATATGATGACTACTTGATAGTTTAGTGCACCATGCTTAATGGCTTAGAGTCGGGACTTCAAAGACGTTTTGAACGTCATGGACCATATGAGATGTTCCAGGATTTGAAGTTAATATTTCAAGCAAATACCCGAGTTGAGAGATATGAAGTCTCCAACAAGTTCTATAGCTAAAAGATGGAGGAGAATCGCTCAACTAGTGAGCATGTGCTCAGATTGTCTGGGTACTACAATCACTTGAATCAAGTGGGAGTTAATCTTCCAGATAAGATAGTGATTGACAGAATTCTCTAGTCACCATCACCAAGTTAGTAGAACTTCGTGATGAACTATAATATGCAAGGGATAACGGAAACAACTCCCAAGCTCTTCGTGATGCTGAAATCAACGAAGGTAGAAATCAAGAAAAACATCAGGTGTTGACGGTTGACAAGACTACTAGTTTCAAGAAAAGGGCAAAGGGAAGAAGGGGAACTTCAAGAAGAACGGCAAGCAAGTTGCTGCTCAAGTGAAGAAGCCCAAGTCTGGTCCTAAGCCTGAGACTAAGTGCTTCTACTGCAAAGGGACTGGTCACTGGAAGCGGAACCACCCCAAGTGATTGGCGGATAAGAAGGATGGCAAAGTGAACATAAGTATATTTGATATACATGTTATTGATGTGTACTTTACTAGTGTTTATAGCAAACCCTAAGTATTTGATACTAGTTCAGTTGCTAAAATTAGTAACTCGAAACGGGAGTTGCAGAATAAACAGAGACTAGTTAAGGGTGAAGTGACGATGTGTGTTGGAAGTGGTTCCAAGATTGATATGATCATCATCGCACACTCAATATAATTTCGGGATTAGTGTTGAACCTAAATAAGTGTTATTTGGTGTTTGCGTTGAGCATGAATATGATTTGATCATGTTTATTGTAATACGGTTATTCATTTAAGTAAGAGAATAAATTGTTGTTCTGTTTACATGAATAAAACCTTATATGGTTACACACCCAATGAAAATAGTTCGTTGGATCTCGATCGTAGTGATACACATATTCATAATATTGAAACCAAAAAATGCGAAGTTAATAATGATAGTGCAACTTATTTGTAGCACTGCCGTTTAGGTCATATTGGTGTAAAGCGCATGAAAAAACTCCATGCTGATGGGATTTCGGAATCACTTGATTATGAATCACTTGATGCTTGCGAACCATGCATTTTGGGCAAGATGACTAAAACGCCGTTCTCCGGAACAATGGAGCAAGCAACAGATTTGTTGGAAATCATACATACTGATGTATGTGGTCCGATGAATATTTAAGGCTTGCAGCGGGTATCATTATTTTCTGACCTTCACAGATGATTTGAGCAGATATGGGTATATCTACTTAATGAAATAGAAGTCTGATACATTTGAAAAGTTCATATAATTTTAGAGTGAAGTGAAAATCATCGTAACAAGAAAATAAAGTTTCTACGATCTGATCGTGGAAAAGAGTATTTGAGTTACGAGTTTGGTCTTCAGTTAAAACAATGTGAAATAGTTTCACTACTCACGCCACCTGGAACACCACAGCATAATGGTGTGTCCGAACGTCATAACCGTATTTTATTGGATATAGTGCAATCTATGATGTTTCTTACCGATTTACCACTATCGTTTTTTGGGGTCATGCATTAGAGACAACTGCATTCACGTTAAAAAGGGGCACTATCTATATCCGTCGAGACGACGCCTTATGAACTATGGTTTGGCAAGAAACCAAAGTTGTCGTTTCTTGAAATTTGGGGTTGCGATGCTTATGAGAAAAAGTTTCATCCTGATAAGCTCAAACCCAAATCGGAGAAATATGTCTTCATAGGATACCCAAAGGAGACTGTTGGGTACACCTTCTATCACAGATCCTAAGGCAAGACATTCGTTGCTTATAATGGATCCTTTCTAGAGAAGGAGTTTCTCTCGAACGAAGTGAGTGGGAGGAAAGTAGAAAACTTGATAAGGTAATTGTACCTTCTACCTTATTGGAAAATAGTTCATCACAGAAATCTGTTCCTGTGACTATTACACCAATTAGTGAGGAAGCTAATGATGATGATCATGTAACTTCAGATCAAGTTACTACCGAATCTCGTAGGTAAACCAGAGTGAGATCCGCACCAGAGTGGTACGGTAATCCTGTTCTGGAGGTCATGTTACTTGACCATGACGAACCTACGAACTATGAGGAAGCGATGATGAGCCCAGATTCCGCGAAATGGTTTGAGGCCATGAAATCTAAGATATGATCCATGTATGAGAACAAAGTTTGTACTTTGGTTGACTTGCCCGATGATCGGCAAGCAATTGAGAATAAATGGATCTTCAAGAGGAAGACGGACGCTGATAGTAGTGTTACTATCTACAAAGCTAGAATTGTCGCAAAAGGTTTTCGACAAGTTCAAGGTGTTGACTACGATGAGAGCTTATCACTCGTATCTATGCTTGAGTCTGTCCGAATCATGTTAGTAATTGCCGCATTTTATGAAATCTGGCAAATGATAAACAAAACTGCATTCCTTAATGGATTTATTAAAGAAGAGTTGTATATGATGCAACAGAAGGTTTTGTCAATCCGAAAGGTGCTAACAAAATGTGCAAGCTCCAGCGATCCATCTGTGGACTGGTGCAAGCATCTCGGAGTTGGAATATACGCTTTGATGAGTTGATCAAAACATATAGTTTTATACAGACTTGCGGTGAAGCCTGTATTTACAAGAAAGTGAGTGGGAGCACTACAACATTTCTGATAAGTATATGTGAATGACATATTGTTGATCGGAAATAATGTAGAATTATTCTGTAAAGCATAAAGGAGTGTTTGAAAGGAGTTTTTCAAAGAAATACTTCGGTGAAGCTGCTTACATATTGAGCTTCAAGATCTATAGAGATAGATCAAGACGCTTGATAAGTTTTTTCAATGAGTACATACCTTGACAAGATTTTGAAGTAGTTCAAAATGGAGCAGTCAAAGAAAGAGTTCTTGCCTGTATTATAAGGTGTGAAGTTGAGTAAGACTCAAAGCCCGACCACGGCAGAAGATAGAAAGAGAATGAAAGTCATTTCCTATGCCTTGGCCATAGGTTCTATAAAGTATGTCATGCTATATACCAGATCTATTGTATACCCTGCACTGATTTGGCAAGGGAGTACAATAGTGATCTAGGAGTAGATTACTGGACAGCGGTCAGAATTATCCTTAGTGAAATAAGGATATGTTTCTCAATTATGGATGTGACAAAAAGGTTCGTCGTAAAGGGTTACGCCGATGTAAGTTTTGACACTAATCTAGATGACTCTAAATCTCGGTCTAGATACATATTGAAAGTGGGAGCAATTAGCTAGAGTAGCTCCATGCAGAGCATTATTGACATAGAAATTTGCAAAATACATGTGGATCTGAATGTGGCAGACCCGTTGACTAAGATTCTCTCACAAGCAAAACATGATCACACCTTAGTACTCTTTGGGTGTTAATCACATAGCGATGTGAACTAGGTTACTGAATCTAGTAAACCCTTTGAGTGTTGATCACATATCGATGTGAACTATGGGTGTTAATCACATGGTGATGTGAACTATTGCTGTTAAATCACATGGCGATGTGAACTAGATTATTGACTCTAGTGCAAGTGGGAGACTGAAGGAAATATGCCCTAGAGGCAATAATAAAGTTATTATTTATTTCCTTATATCATGATAAATGTTTATTATTCATGCTAGAATTGTATTAACCGGAAACATAATACATGTGTGAATACATAGACAAACAGAGTGTCACTAGTATGCCTCTACTTGACTAGCTTGTTAATCAAAGATGGTTATGTTTCCTAACCATTGACATGAGTTGTCATTTCATAACGGTATCACCATTAGGAGAATGATGTGATGGACATGACCCATCCGTTAGCTTAGCACCCGATCGTTTAGTATGTTGCTATTGCTTTCTTTATGACTTATACATGTTCCTATGACTATGAGATTATGCAACTCCCGTTTGCCGGAGGAACACTTTGTGTGCTACCAAACGTCACAACGTAACTGGGTGATTATAAAGGAGCATACAGGTGTCTCCAAAGGTAGATGTTGGGTTGGCGTATTTCGAGATTAGGATTTGTCACTCCGATTGTCGGAGAGGTATCTCTGGGCCCTTTCAGTAATGCACATCACTTAAGTCTTGCAAGCATTGCAACTAATGAGTTAGTTGCGAGATGATGTATTACGGAACGAGTAAAGAGACTTGCCGGTAATGAGATTGAACTAGGTATTGGAATACCGACGATCGAATCTCGGGCAAGTAACATACCGATGACAAAGGGAACAACGTATGTTGTTATGCGGTCTGACCGATAAAGATCTTCGTAGAATATGTAGGAGCCAATATGGGCATCCAGGTCCCGCTATTGGTTATTGACCGGAGACGTGTCTCGGTCATGTCTACATTGTTCTCGAACCCGTAGGGTCCGCACGCTTAAGGTTACGATGACAGTTATATTATGAGTTTATGCATTTTGATGTACCGAAGTTGTTCGGAGTCCCGGATGTGATCACGGACATGACGAGGAGTCTCGAAATGGTCGAGACATAAAGATTGATATATTGGAAGCCTATATTTGGATATCGAAGTGTTCCGGGTGAAATCGGGATTTTACCGGAGTACCGGGAGGTTACCGGAACCCCCCGGGAGCCAAATGGGCCTCATGGGCCTTAGTGGAAAGGTGAAGGGGCCCCATAGGGCTGCGCGCCTCCCCCCCTCCCCCTAGTCCTATAGGACTAGGAGAGAAGGTGGCCGGCCCCTCACTCTCCTCTTTCCACTTGGGAGTCCTAGTTGGAATAGGATTGGAGGGGGAGTCCTACTCCCGGCGGGAGTAGGACTCCTCCTGGCGCGCCAAGGGGCTGGCCGCACCTCTCCTCCCTTGCTCCTTTATATACGGGGGCAGGGGGCACCCCATAGACACACAATTGATCATTCAGATCGTTCCTTAGCCGTGTGCGGTTCCCCCTGCCACCATATTCTACCTCGGTCATATCGTTGTAGTGCTTAGGCGAAGCCCTGCGTCGGTAGAACATCAAGATCGTCACCACGCCGTCGTGCTGACGAAACTCTTCCTCGACGCTTTGTTGGATCGGAGCCCGAGGATCGTCATCGAGCTGAACGTGTGCTAAGAACTCGGAGGTGCCGGAGTAACGGTGCTTGGATTGGTTGGATCGGGAAGAAGACGTACGACTACTTCCTCCACGTTGTGTCAACGCTTCCGTTGCGATCTACAAGGGTACGTAGATCATACTCTCCCCTCGTTGCTATGCATCACCATGATCTTGCGTGTGCGTAGGAAAATTTATGAAATTACTACGTTCCCCAACACTCTCCCCCTCCAGCAGGAGGAGAGAAGAAAAGGAAGGCCGCCCTCTCTGGGGAGGCCGGAGGGTCCAAGAAGGGGAAAACCCTTCCTCCGGACTACTCAACCGACGCCGACGACGGCGGAGAGGAGTGGCAGCCCAGGGCCAAGCCCCTGGCAAAATCGTAAGTATCCGGATACCAGAGTATAGTATTCGTTTATTGCACAGCTTTCCCTTACGTCGAATATGTTTATGCAGCCCACCCAAAGACCGGCTCAACGCGTCGTCGAGCGGCTCACTGGACTCGTCGGATGTGAACTCGCTTCCGACGGCTTCCTCCCCTGCCCTACGGACGACACTGAAGTGTTGTCCCAACAGGTTCCAAGGCGGGAGGAGGTGGTCCTGGAGGCACCGCATGGCGACCTCCCGGACTCCAGGAGAAAAGGGGATGAAACCCCCCAGGGCTCCAAGTCCGGCTCTAGGACGGACACCGCTCCGGAACCTTCAAAGGTTCCAGAGTCCGGCGGGGGACCTTCTTCCAAGAAGAGCAAGTCCACCGTGCTGGTGGCCCCTGTCCAACCGAAGGCACCGGACAATATGTTGGAGGCGCTCCAAGGCGCCTCCATCAACGAGGAGCACCACACTATTATGAGTGCGGTGGTCCAGAAGGTTCAGTCCGCCAAGAGCGGACTGACTGAAGCTTGTACTAGCCTTTTAACAGGCTTTGCGATAAGTAAAGAATGTGTAAATAATATTACCGCATAGACAGTAGCCCCTGATGCTCTGTTTGGTGTTCGGGAAGAAAAGCCGAATAGAGGATCAAATAAAATTTGCAGGAGTCTAACAAAAATGAGTCAATATGCATATGCAGGCTTCTCTGCTTGCGTCCGCCGCACTGACTGCGGAAGTGGACACGCTAAAGCAGAACCTCGAGCGGTCCGAGCAAGAGCTCGGGCGTGCCAAGAAGCAGCTCGAGGACAATGAAGGTAAGAAATACCTTGTTTTAAATATATATATAAAAAGGTGCAATTGCAAAGAATGACAGGATTATCATGGCTATTGTAGGGGCCACGTCTGAAGTGGCGACCCTTAAGCAAGCGCTGGTCGAGGCCGAGAAAAGGGCGGCCTCGGAGCACACCGAGCGGGAGAAGTATGAGGCCAAGGTTGGCAAGGTGCGGCAAGAGCTCCAGGCTCTCATGGAAAAACATGAGAGTTTGGAGCTTGACTCAAAGACGCGAGCGTCCGAGCTCGCGGTGGCTATTGAAAATGCCAAGTCTGCCAAGGCCGAATCCCAGAAGACCCTCCAGGAGTTGGATGAGGTGAAGAAGATAGCGGCGGGTAAGGCATTCTTTATGCAAAGCAAACACATAAACGTGAGTTACTTGTCACTTACCCGAATCCGGAGCGCTCCAGGAGCGTTCGCAGATCTTCCCCGGAGTGTGTCTGATGCCGCCGCATTCTATCGAGCCGAGGAGGGCGGCTCGACAGAGAAGGTGTTCTGGTGTCAGTATGCTGAGGCCGGACGCGCCGTGCCCCTGAGCGACCAGCTGAAGCAACTGGTCGAGCTCCACAAGGCGGCCGAACAGGCCATGAAGGGCCTCATTGTTCGGCTGTGGCCTGGAGGGGCTCTGCCTGGGAGCTATTTCGGGCTGGTGCGGCGGCTAGTGGAGGCCTGTCCAAGGCACGAAGTCATCAAGCGCTCCGTCTGCATTGAAGGTACTTGTAGGGCCCTTGCCCGTGCTAAGGTGCAGTGGGGCAAGATGGATGCTGAGAAGCTTATGAAGGACGGGCCACCGCCGGGGAAAGAGCATCGCAGGCCCGAGAATTACTATAAGGATGTTCTGAAGGGTGCCTGCCTTGTGGCGGATGAATGTTCTAGGGATTTAATTTTTGAGTGAAACTTGCTCGTTTTGTCCTGTGCGCTGAAAACTTGTTTATATGCGCTAAGCAATGCTGTTGGAATTTAAAATATTACCTTATGTGCGGCTGTTTATCAATTCTGAGAGATGACGAGTCGTCGGCTTCTGCCCCCGTGCCGCTAGTGCCGGGGTGTTCGGGGATAAACCTGAGCGCTCTTTTCCCCATGTTTGGGTCCTTCGAGGGAGGCGCTCAGCCCAACGAACAAGGCAATCGGACTATAATGCGTGAACACTCTCACTTAGCCATAGAATTCTATAATTTTAAATTTCGGCGAAGCCCCTGGTATTCGGAAGACCGAGTTCGGGGCGCTATCCATGCCTTGGCCGGACAGAGTCGGCTCCTCGCCCTAAGCGGCATTAGTAATTAGGGACTCGAAAAACCTCTCGAATAGCAACCAGCTCTCGCTTCATCATGATAGTCAGTTTTAGCTTTCTCCATTGAGGTGCTCAACCCAGCTCAACTGGGGCACAATCGCAGTGGTTCTCCTAGTGCTACCTTAGCCGATATATCGGAACGTAAGGCACCAAAACATAGGAGCCGGGCAAACCCAACTATTGACCCAAGACATGATTCGGAGCCAATGCATATAATGCTATAAGTTCGGGGTGCCGCACTTGTTAAAGTGTTCGGACTTCTCACACCATATTAAGGGGTACTAAAGCCCGTGGCGTATTTTGGCTGTACCAACGTGTATGGGTCCAACATGTCGTTAAGGAACATATATAAAGAAAAAAGGTAATGCAAAAATAGACGAAAGCTATGCATTGTTTATTAAAAGGGGGCTGCGATCAGAGCAGAACGATACAAATAATGCGATAAGTGGAAGGTTGGACTAGTTAACATGTCCGTTCCAGGGGCAAGCTGCGGAATAGTATGCGGAACAGGTATACTTCTCGTGATAGAGACCACCTGGGAGTTCCGTAATGTGACGTGGCTTGTCTGCTTCCCTGGTTCTTGCATCGTTTGTGCGGCAATTGAACTGCCGAACAGGCCTTCCGAAGGATGGAGTCCTGAAAGTAAGAGAAAATTAAAAAATCGGCAGCCCCTGGTATGGTTTAAGCCGTGTTTTGGGCATGCCGTGATGGTGCCGCATTGCTACGCCTCCTCGGATCGTGCCAGGCGGTCTTGTTGTAGGTTACTCCAGGCGCGCTTGACGGTGTCCGGTCGTTTAGTGGCCGGACTGGAGAACTGCCTGGAGAGGCTGCTTTGTGCTTCTGCTGCAAGGGCCGCCTTGTGCACCTCCGTTCGGAGGGAGCGTTCGGTGTTTCCATTGACTATAATTACTCCTCGAGGGCCTGGCATCTTGAGCTTAAGGTATGTGTAGTGCGGTACCGCATTGAACTTAGCGAATGCGGTTCGCCCGAGCAGTGCGTGATAACCACTGCGAAACGGGACTATGTCGAAGATTAACTCCTCGCTTCGGAAATTATCCGGAGATCCGAAGACCACTTCAAGTGTGACTGAGCCTGTACAGTTGGCCTCTACACCTGGTATTACGCCTTTAAAGGTCGTTTTGGTGGGCTTAATCCTCGAGGGATCTATGCCCATTTTCCGCACTGTATCCTGGTAAAGCAGGTTCAGGCTGCTGCCGTCGTCCATAAGGACTCTAGTGAGATGAAATCCGTCAATAATTGGGTCTAGAACCAATGCGGCGAATCCGCCATGACAGATGCTAGTGGGATGGTCCCTTGGATCAAAGGTGATCGGGAAGGAGGACCATGGGTTGAACTTTGGGGCGACTGGCTCTACCGCGTATACGTCCCTTAACGCGCGCTTCTGCTCCCTTTTGGGGACGTGGGTTGTGTATATCATGTTCACCGTCCGCACTTGTGGGGGAAAACCCTTCTGTCCACTGTTGTTCGGTGGCCGGGGCTCCTCGTCGTCATCGCTATGCAGCCCCTTGTCTACATTTTCGGCGTTTAACTTGCCTGACTGCTTGAACACCCAACAATCCCTGTTGGTGTGATTGGCCGGCTTTTCGGGGGTGCCATGTATCTGGCACAAGCGGTCGAGTATTCGGTCCAAATTGGATGGGCCCCTAGGATTCCTTTTGAATGGCTTTTTCCGCTGACCGGATTTAGAGCATCTGAATCCGGCATTAACTGTTGTATTGTCAGCATTGTCGCCATTAATGCGGCGCTTCTGCTTGTTACGACGCGACCTGCCACTACTGTCCCTGGTGTCCGAATTACTAGGGTTCTTGGTCATATTGTTGCTACGAGCAAGCCAGCTGTCTTCTCCCGCGCAAAAGCGGGTCATGAGTGTCGTGAGTGCTACCATAGATTTCGGCTTTTCCTGTCCAAGGTGCCGGGCCAACCACTTGTCACGGATATTGTGTTTGAAGGCTGCTATGGCCTCAGCGTCCGAACAGTCGACTATTTGATTTTTCTTTGTTAGGAACCGTGTCCAGAATTGCCTGGCTGATTCCTCTGGCTGCTGAATTACGTGACTTAGGTCATCGGCGTCTGGGGGTCGCACATAAGTGCCCTGGAAATTGTCGAGGAATGCGGCTTCCAGGTCCTCCCAACAACTGATTGATCTTGTTGGCAAGCTGTTAAGCCAATGCCGAGCTGGTCCTTTAAGCTTGAGTGGGAGGTATTTGATGGCGTGGAAATCTTCGCCGCGGGCCATGTGGATATGAAGGAGATAATCCTCTATCCATACCGTAGGATCTATTCTGCCATCATATGATTCGATGTTTACGGGTTTGAAACCCTCGGGGATTTGATGATCCATTATTTCGTCTGTAAAGCATAGTGGGTGTGCGGCGCCTCTGTACTGGGCTATATCATGACGTAGCTCCAATGAGCCTTGTCTACTATGTTCGGCCCTGCCGAATTTGTGGCCGGCGTGACGGTTACCGTCTCGAGCCGTGGGGTGCCCACGCGATCCGTAGATCGATCTTGTTTGCCTTGCCTTGTCCTCCAACATGTCTCGTAAGTCCGGCGCATATTCCCGTGCCTTGGTACGGGGTGCGGCTTGAGTGGAGGGCCGAGAGGCCTCTCTGTCGCGGCCACGAGGTGGCCGGTCGGCCGCATCAAGTGCTTCCTCCTCTAATCGGGGTAGCAACCTGCGCTTTGGCTAGCTCTTGGAGGGGCGTTCGAGTTTATGCTCTTCGGCCGCAAGGACTTCAGTCCATCTGTCGACTAGCAAATCTTGATCAGCTCTAAGTTGTTGCTGTTTTTTCTTGAGGCTTCTTGCCGTGGCCATAAGCCTGTGTCGAAAATGCTCTTGCTCGACGGGATCCTCTGGCACAACGAATTTGTCGTCGTCGAGGCTTGCCTCATCTTCGGAGGGAGGCATATAATTATCGTCCTCGACCTCTCTGTCTGCCGCTCTCTCATGAGGGCTAGTTTCTCCATCCTCATGTGCTAAATCTTGCTAGAGGGGGTTTTCTTCGGCGCTTTCCGGAGTATTATTATCTCCCGTGCTGGAATCACCGTATTTGTTTTGGCGGGATCTTGAGCGGCGCCGCTGACGCCGGCGCTTAGGCTGTTTCTTGGAGGGGTCATCCTCCGTTGTTCCATCGCCATCTCCCTCTTTTGGGGTGTCCACCATGTATATGTCATATGACGAGGTGGTTTTCCAGGGCCTAGTAGGCGCTGGTTCTTCATCATCTCCTTCATCGGCGTCCATACCGTCAATGTCTTCGGAGTCGAAGTCGAGCATGTCGGTTAAGTCGTCGACAGTGGCTACAAAGTGGGTGGTGGGTGGGCTTTGAATTTCTTCATCGTCCGTACCCCAACCTTGCTGACCGTAGTCCGGCCAGGGCTCTCCTGATAAAGAGAGAGACTTCAGTGACTTCAGGATATCGCCGAAAGGCGAGTGCTGAAAGATGTCCGTGGCAGTGAACTCCATGATCGGCGCCCAATCGGATTTGATCGGCAGGAGCGCGGAGGGTTCAGAGTCCAGAGAGGAGTCCGGCTCCTTCGAGTCACGAGTCTCATAGAGTACGGGGCTGGTGTTCGGCTCAATCACCGTTGGGGTCGCAGCCCCCGAGGTGGCGTCCAACCGCCCATCCTCAATCGGCGCAGTTGGCTCCGAATTAAGGGTCGGAGCCGATGCGGGTGCGGCCTCCAGGGCACTGTTCGGCGGCAGAGCTAGATCATGCTCGTCGTGACAGTGCGGCGCGCTCGGCAGTGGCTCGAATCCGTCGAAGATCAAGTCCCCGTGAATGTCAGCCGTGTAGTTTAAACTTCCAAATCTGACCTGACGGCCAGGGGCGTAGCTTTCGATCTGCTCTAGACGGCCAAGCGAATTGGCCCGCAGTGCGAAGCCGCCGAAAATGAAGATCTGTCCGGGGAGGAAGGTCTCACCCTGGACTGCATCGCTATTGATGATCGTAGGAGCCATCGAGCCTGACGGCGATGACACAGAGGAACTCTCAATGAAAGCACCAATATCGGTGTCAAAACCGGCGGATCTCGAGTAGGGGGTCCCGAACTGTGCGTCTAGGCCGGATGGTAATAGGAAGCAAGGGACACGAAGTTTTACCCAGGTTCGGGCCCTCTCGATGGACGTAAAACCCTACGTCCTGCTTGATTAATATTGATGATATGGGTAGTACAAGAGTAGATCTACCATGAGATCGAAGAGGCTAAACCCTAGAAGCTAGCCTATGGTATGATTGTTGATGCGTACGTTGTCCTACGGACTAAAACCCTCCGGTTTATATAGACACCAGAGAGGGTTAGGGTTACACAAAGTCGGTTACAATGGTAGGAGATCTTCATATCCGTATCGCCAAGCTTGCCTTCCACGCCAAGGAAAGTCCCTTCCGGACACGGGACAAAGTCTTCAATCTTGTATCTTCATAGTCCAGGAGTCCGGCTGAAGGTATAGTCCGGCCATCCGGACACCCCCTAATCCAGGACTCCCTCACCTGGCAACACATCTAACTACCTTGACGAATAGAGATGGACAATGGAGATGCATAGAAAGACAACCCTTTCTCAGATTTCACCTTAGCGAGGCCAAGGAAACGAAATCTGGATGATCGACCGAGAGACATTTAGCACTCCGCTTCTAATGTTCTCCTTGATGTACTGGTTACTACGGTCATGCTTAAAGCATCAACATAGCCATCAAGTAGTGGTCGGACTTCGAAATACAAAGGATCCATAAAGAACAACTTCTGGAGTAAATCCTACGAAATCCTTATGGGGAGGTGGCCAACTTCCTCAATCAAGATACTACAATAATAGGTCTTCCAGTTGGGTGTGTTGGCCACGACATCCACTTTACCGGTTACAGAGAGACCAATATTATAGTTCTTGGAAAATGTTCCAACCATCATATCTGCCTGAGATTCAGATCTGGTTGGTGTCAGGATATTCCAGACTCATCAAGTCTATAGAGAAAAATGAAGGTTTGCAACACAAGTCGACGAGATGACGTTGCAGGATTCTCGGGAAATGGACTACGGTGGTAAGCTCCAAAACATGAGTTGGTTCTGCTACAAACATGTGAACACGTTGTCCCAGACAAGCATGACCATGTAGTAGTCTTACAATGAAACACTACCGAGTTCAGGTGGGAACCATCATTGCGGATAACGAAGTCCTTGATTAAGCCCGGGTTAGCTCTTAAAAAGGAACTTCTTCTCCTTGAACAAATTAATCAGTGGCTTGGTGTGCTAGGAACACATATGGAGTGGAGGTAATTAATCTACCAAACCATAGAATACTTCGCACGTATGCATGACTAATTTGGGATGATTCCAAGGGAAACAAAACAAACCTTTCTCAAATTCATGGCAGCAACTTACACCTATTGCACGTGAACTTAGAGAAAGTCACTTCTTTCACCCAAACATATACCTCATGAGCGGAACATGAAGGAAATGCTTACAAAAGTTCCAACACTAGCTCAATGTTCAACATGAATCATGGATGAGACAGGATGCTGCTGATGGGCTCAACAGCAACTCATCGGAATTTCCATGTCACTGGAATTCCACCATTGTGTGAACAATGTGATAGTATTGGTCAGACCAAAGGATGTAATGGTGTATGCTCGAGGAACAACCACGAGTAAGACAACATTATGAATATCGTTGGTTCTAACTTGATTTGACGATAGCCCACACTCAAATCAAGGTTTGGACAAGATGATAGATTCAACAACCGATCACGAGGAACAATCAATGAAGATATCATCTCTCGTCAACACACACACACAAGATATCCCCTTTGGAGTGAACTAAGTGGATTAAGCTTTTTTCTTCCAACTCTCCAAGTTGTTGTTTTAGCTTCACCAATTAGTCCAGAGGTATCTAACACGGATTCTTGGAGAAAGAGTGGCTTACAAGAAAACCAACTTGATCACGAACTCAACATAACGGTCAGGTGACAACCTGGTAACACTTCCGAGAACATATTCGGAAAATCACGAACCACCGATATGTTACTAAGCTCGAGAACAATCATGCTTATCAGGGCAAGACGATATGATCAAGGGAGCAAGGGGTTGACACAATCCTAACTCTTTGATCGAAGAGTGCACCAGGAAATATGGACTAGGTAGCACGATCAATCTTAGGATGATGATTCAATAACCAGCACGCTAAGAATGAGAGTATTGTCCATTAACTACCAAGCAACGGTGTTGCTAGGAGTATTGATTTCGCACATAACAGTACACTTGTCGGCACTCCGGTTACAATAACACGGAACCGAGGAAGGAACAATGATGGCAATAAGTATTACTGCGTCAAGAATTCATAAGAGGTGGTGCAATTCTCATGACACTCCTGACATAAAGATGGTAACACTCCAAGGTAGGGCAGAGCAAAAGCTGGATTGGCATTTTGATCTGCGGAATACAATTGTTTTGACCCAATCCTAGATATGGATGAGGTTCTGGAGTTTGTTTCTCCTAGTCATTCTGGAATAGGATGGCTTGACGGACCACAAGAATAATAAGCATCGATAACACGGATGCACAATTAGTCCTGACTATCAATTGATAGACATAGGGCCAGAAAATAACTAAAGAGGGACAACTCAAAGGAATATATAACTTTCTGAGTTGTAGGTGCATAGATAAGTATGTCGAGCAAAGTTCAACATACTTCTTCCGGATAACCCATGCAGAAAAGGAAGGACTCGCAGAGTCACAATATGAATCGAGTACTCCCACTAGTAGAAAACAGGGCTATGGTCATGGGGCAATATTCACATTAGTCCCGGTTTAAGACATGAACCGGGACTAAAGGGTGCGATCACCATTAGTCCCGGTTCGTGCCTCAAACCGGGACTAAAGATTACACCTTTAGTCCCGGTTTAACGCACGAACAGGGACTAATGGGGTTGAGACCTTTAGTCCCGGTTCGTGCCACGAACAGGTACTAAAGGTCCCATTTTCAAACTCTACCCCCCCCCCGGTGGATCGCCTTTTCAGTTTTAAAAAAAATAAAAGAAAATGATGGAAATGTCAAAAAAAAAGAAATTAAGTTTCCCATGTGATATGTGGTCTAGTTGTTGGGAAAATTTGCAAATGTGAATTTTGACTTTATTTGCAAAATCTCTCTGAAATTTGTAAAAATGGGCATAACTTTTGCATACTAAGTCGGATGAAAAAGTTTTTTATATGAAAAATCATCTACTCGAAAAATGGGAACCCCGTTAAACATTTTCAAAATCCTCAAAAACCTAATAGAAAAAAGTTACGGGGCTTTTAAGATTTAGAGTGGAAAAAATTGAAAAATATTCAAACAGTGGGCAAACTATGGTCAAACAATGGTCAAACTAATTATTCTAGAATATTAGTGTTACTAAATAATTATTTTAATTATTTCAATTTTGGTCAAATCTGGTCAAACTGTGGTCAACTGTGGTCAAAATGTGGTCAAACTATGGTCAAACAATGGTCAAACTAATTATTCAAGAAATATTAGTGTTACTAAATAATTATTGTTTTTTAAAACAATAGTTTCAAACTCAAACAATGAAATGTGTCACTTCATGCTCAAGCAAAATTCCTGAAGGTTAATAGGATTGACATCTTACTATTGTCAGGAAAACAACAAGTGCATACTTGGAGCGAGGGAGAATAGAACCCGGAAGTTAAGCGTGCTCAGGCTGGGGGAGTGGGAGGATGGGTGACCGTTCGGGAAGTTAGATGATTTGGAATGATGAGGGGTGATTAGAGGATAAATTGAGAAGTGATGAGGGGTGGTGATTACAGACTAGAGGTTAAAATAATTCAGAAATTTGAAAACAAAAAAATTTCAAAAAAAAATTCAAAAAAAAAATTTCAAAAAAAATCATAAAATTTCCTTTAGTCCCGGGACTAAAGGTGGAGCTCCATGTGGCCGCGCCCTTTAGTCTCGGTTCTGGATTGAACCGGGACTAAAGGGTCAGGGCATTAGTACCGACACTTTAGTCCCGGTTCAGGAACCGGGACTAAAGGCCCTTACGAACCGGGACTAAAGGCCCTTTTTCTACCAGTGTCCTCAAGAGCACCCTAGTTGTGATCTTTTGCTTCAAAAGAACTTCTGCCATGATGGTTCATGGTATTGGAAGAATGAGATACCACGGACCTCGAGGACTATCGCAAAGGTTACTACTATCTTAAGGGAGCTAGCAAATACTAACAACATATGGTAAGTAGAGTGAAACTTGGGCTCAAAAACCCAGAAATAGAATGCCTACTAACTAAATGGCATCACGGGATGCTTTAAAGAATGTTGGCCAGAACCATCACACTGGGGATACAGAAGCATTGCTAAATTCTCGAGGACACCTAGGGTCATAGTACCAACTCCAACATACACGTCAAGGCAACAGAGTACCTCAACACACCGATTAGTGTGCTTAATCTGGCCCAAAAATACAACGGAAACATGGAGGAAAGATTTGCAAGTGCATCAGACTATTTAGAAACCTGGGATGACTCGGACAGCATAACGGTTGTAAATGCTCAAAATGATTTGAGACATCCTGCAAAATGGTGGCATAACCACTCAACATCACAATATCAAGGTTCTGAGGCCAGCTATGAACATATGGAAGTAGTAGGAACTGAACTGAGGCTTGAACTCAACAATCCTAGGCAACCACGGTTTAGTAACACGTCATCCTGAGAGATAGAAGAGAAGCCTAGTTCTTAACCCCCGTAGAAAAGAAGAGGTTGACTCAGATCAGAAGGGCATAAGGTATAAGAAGTAAAAAGAGCCTTATGTTCCCTTCCACAATCAATTCCCTTACATAACTAAAGCATTTCTAGACACGGCTTCGACTAGTTTGGCTTGGTAATCCTACAGGGAGTCAGGCTCTGATACCAAACCTGTCAGGACCCCGATTCCAAGTCACATCGATCTGTGGAGTTAAGCTCATCCACTGCTGGGCTGTGTAGTTTAGGGTCATTTTGCTTTTCTATTTTGTTGTAATAATGTGTGTGTGCATGGACATGACATGTGCATGCACGTAGATGGCAGAGTGTGGCGTGCTAGCCCACTCCCCAACTCCTTCCTACTTTCTCTCCCGGTGGACTTGGTGCTTTGGTTCATGGTCGTGGGATGGCGCGGCCGGCTCGGATCATGGCATTTCCACCGGGAGTTGGTTAGCTAGGCTGTTGTATCTAGCATATAGGAAGGAAGAGAAATAACAGAAAAGCTGTGAGGTTTGACAGCGCAATACTCTCTCTCTCGCGTGAGTTCCCCTTCCTCTCTCCCTCAAGCTTGATCCGGCAACGACACGATCTAGCTGGTAACACCTCATATCACTTTGCGGCCTCACGCACGGTATTCCCACGGGTGTTGCCTTACCATGACCCGGGACCGTTTGCGCCTTTTGGCTCACGTATATGATAGTGTCGCTAGCATCCATATGACAGAGAACCCGGGACGACATGACTAGTTGTGAACCCAAAGTGCACTAACTTACGGGGACAGGCATACATGAATCAACATCGAGCATGTCGGTCAGCAGCGTGCGAATCTAGGCTGTAGCACTGGGCTAACAGGACTCCGGTGAACCGGGCTGTAGTAGGCTAGGCAGGACTCCGGATGTCACCGCGTGACATTTCCCCGAAGGGACAGACACAGGAACAAAGTGAATCACATGCCGGCCAGTCAAGTGTTCCGGAGCAGTAGTGCTGGGCTAGCAGGACTCCAGTGAACCGGGCTGTAGCGGACTACTATGGCTCATGGAAGCACAAGACTACGTTTCCCCATAAGAGAGGCTACCAAGGATAAACAACTAGGTTGTCGGATCCCGCACATACCAAGCATTTCAATCATGCACACAATATGCTCGATATGTGTAAATACAACATGGCATCACAACAAAACTCTACGACTCAAAGTATTTATTCATTAGGCTCCGAGGAGCGAGATATTACAAACATGGGTCTCATGACCCAACATTCAAAGCATACAAGTTAAAGCACATGCGGAAGCTTAACTTGTCTGAGTACAGACAACTAAAAATGAAGAAGGCTGAGGAGCCTGACTATCTACCGGACCCTCCCAAGGGTACAAGATCGTAGCTGAGGTAACAAGCTAAACGTCGAAGTCCACGTGGAACTACTAGCGAGACTGAAGTCTCTCTGGAAAACATAAAATAAACAAACGTGAGTACAAATGTACCCAGCAAGACATACATCAGAACTAACTACATATGCATCGGTATCAACAAAGGGGGTGGTGGAGTTTAACTGCAGCAAGCCAGCTTTGACTCAATGGCTAACCTGAACTATGACTGCAAGTAACTCTTTTGAGGTGGCGCACACGAGTCCACATATTCACCATATCAATACTCCACTATGGATCCGCTCCCGTCTCCCTACGAGAAGGCCATCCGCGAGGAGATCCGGCCGGGGTGTCGCTCATGGCCCCAAACGATGTGTATAGGGTTCCAAGCCCACCATCCGGGAGCCACTTGGTACACCGGGCACTGTGCCTAGTCTGTCCCAAGCCCACCTGTACCGGGTGCCACTTGGTAGACTACCAACACTACCTACAAACACCAGAAACTAGTTGCAACTCCTGGACAGAGATCAGGTTGATTAATAAGTCAAGGGGGGCACTTAAGCATTCCAATGCATGGTAGTAGCTGTTCATGGATCACAAACACAGAACTCAGTTCCTAAGGACGGTTGCAATGAGACAACCCACCATGTACTCCTACATGGCCTCTCACCGCTACCTTTACCAAATCGTGTTCACACACTTAGCTCTCAACAGTAGGACATGTTCACCACATTCCAATTCATCCCCGATGAATCATACCTGACTCAACTCTAAGCAGTAGCAGGCATGACAAACAAACATGAATGAGTAGGAACATCAGGGCTCAAACAACTCCTACTTATGCTAGTGGGTTTCATCTATTTACTGTGGCAATGACAGGTCATGCAGAGGAAAGGGGTTCAGCTACCGCAACATGTAACAGTTGAAACGTTGTTGTCCTAATGCAGTAAAAGAGAGCAGGAGTGAGAGAGTGGGATTGTATCGGAATGAACAAGGGGGTTTGCCTGCCTGGCACTTCTGAACAAACAACGGCAACATAGAAAGAACACAATCAATGCAATGCACAATATGATGCATGAACATGGCATGTATAAGTGATGTTGTTTGTGCTAATGCAAACCGCGACAAGTTCAATGGAGCTCATTCGAATCAAGTATTCAAATGCAACTCCAAACTTAAGCATTTTAAATGCCCTTTATGTGTTTTCATCTATACAGCAGGTTTAAGTTGGTTTGTCATGAATGAAACCAGTACAGATGGATAGATTGAATTTTTCTGATCATTTTTCATATAAATTTATTTGATTTGGAGCTACGGTTGATTTTTTATGAATTTTAGAAGTTTTGGATATTTTCTGAAAATAATAAATCATTTTTGATTTATTAAAATCCCAGAAAGCATTACTGCGTCAGCACCACGTCATGACGATGTCAGCAAGTCAACAGGGGCTGGTCTAGGTCAAACCTTACTAGTGGGGCCCGCACATCAGTGTAACAGGGCAGGAATAGAGGCTGACTTGTGGGCCCAGGTCAACAGCCATGTCAGCACGGTCAAAGCTGACGCGTGGGGCCACTGTGTTTAATTAGAGCTAAACAGAAACCAAACCGTGGTTAATTTGGCAGCGGGGCCCGGCTGTCAGTGGGCTTGAGGGTGGTTAGTGGTGTGCTTAGGCAGCTAATGATGTAGCCACATCAGCCCGCCGGCGTTTAGCCGCCGGTGACACAAACTGCGGCGGAGACGCATCGGGTTCGCGCTACGAGGCACCGCTTGCGACGCGGTTGGGTCCTACGACTAGCTGGGGCTCGTGCACATCCAGCGGTGGCAGTGAGAGGGCGTGAGGTGGTCTATAGCGGCGGCAGCAGCGAGCTGGGCGGCGGCCGGAGCTCGGGTGTCGACGGAATCGACGACACGGCGCACGGGAGGACCAGCGGTTTGCACCTACATGTTCTACGAGAGCTCACGAACCCAACGGAGGCACGCACGGGACCATTTGGTCACCGAAGCCTCGTCGGCGACGAGCTCGTGCAGCGGCGGCATACGGGACTCGCGGTCATCGGCATTGCAGCGAGAAATCGACCATGGGGAGAGGGGGAGATGACGGCGGGGCTCACAGGGATGATGATGGAACGCTCGGCGAGGTCGGGGATGGTCCGGAGCCGACGAATTTGATGGAGATGTCCAGCGGTCCCGAGGTTGAAGAAGGCATCGATGGCGGTGTTGCGGTGAAACCCGACTTGCGTGGCTCGTCGAGGAGATGCTTCGCGCCCTTGCAGAGCTATTGGTCACGGTGGTTGGGCTAGGGGATGGCCATGGCTGTGGCGGTGGCGAGCGGCGGCGACGGGCGCGTTCAGGTGGACGCGCGCGAGAGAGACAGAGGAGGGAGGGCGCTTGAGGGAGTCCTGGATTAGGGGGTCTTCGGATAGCCGAACTATACCTTCCGCCGGACTCCTGGGCTATGAAGATACAAGATTGAAGACTCCGTCCCGTGTCCGGAAGGGATTTTTCTTGGCGTGGAAGGCATGCTTGGCGATACGGATGTTCAGATCTCCTACCATTATAACCGACTCTATGTAACCCTAACCCTATCTGGTGTCTATATAAACCGGAGGGTTCTAGTCCGTAGGACAACATACACATCAACAATCATACCATAGGCTAGCTTCTAGGGTTTAGTCTCTCTGATCTCGTGGTAGATCAACTCTTGTACTACCCATACCATCAATATTAATCAAGCAGGACATAGGGTTTTACCTCCATCGAGAGGGCCCGAACCTGGGTAAAACTTCGTGTCCCCTGCCTCCTGTTACCATCCGGCCTAGACGCACAGTTCGGGACCCCCTACCCGAGATCCGCCGATTTTGACACCGACATTGGTGCTTTCATTGAGAGTTCCTCTGTGCTATCGCCGTCAGGCCCGATGGCTCCTACGATCATCAATGGCGATGTAGTCCAGGGTGAGACCTTCCTCCCCGGACAGATCTTCGTCTTTGGTGGCTTTGCATTGTGGGCCGATTCACTTGGCCATCTGGAGCAGATCGAAAGCTACGCCCCTGGCCGTCAGGTCGGATTCGGAAGTTTAAACTACACGGCCAACATCCGCGGGGACTTGATCTTCGACGGATTCAAACCACTGCCGAGCGTGCCGCTCTGTCACGACGAGCATGATCTAGCTCTGCCGCCGTACAGAGCCCTGGAGGCCGCACCCGCATCGGCTCCGACCCCTAGTTCAGAGCCGGCCGCGTCAATCGAGGACGGGCGGTTGGACGCCACCTCGGGGGATGTGATCCCAACGGCGGTTGAGCCGAACACCAGCCCCGTACTCTGTAAGACTCGTGACTCCATGGAGCTGGATTCTTCTCCGGACTCCGAATTCTCCGCGCCCCTGCCGAGCGAATCCGATTGGGCGCCGATCATGGAGTTCATGGCCGCGGACATCTTTCAGCACTCGCCTTTCGGCGATATCCTGAACTCACTAAAGTCTCTCTCTTTATCAGGAGAACCCTGGTCGGACTACGGTGAGCAAGGTTGGGATTCGGACAATGAAGAAATTCAAAGCCCACCCACCACCCACTTGGTAGCCACTGTCGACGATTTAACCGACATGCTCGACTTCAACTCCGACGACATTGACGGTATGGACACCGATGAAGGAGATGATGAAGAATCAGCACCTATCGAGCCCTGGGACGCCACCTCGTCATATGACGTATACATGGTGGACGCACCCAAAGATGACGGCGAGGAGCGGAAGGACGCACCGAAGGATTGTTCCCTCGAAAAGCAGTCAAAGCGGCGATGCAAGCGCCGCCCCAAATCCCACCTCGACAGAAATAGCGATCACACTGATCCAGCGCTGGAGCAGGGCGAACCGCTGCCAGACAACGGCAATCCGGATAATCAAACCGAACAAACAAATCCTATCAATGATAATGGTCCGGACGACATAACGCCGGACAGGCACTCGGAGCAGCAGAATGCCCGTAAAAGGCTCGTTGCCACCGCAAGGAGCCTCAAAAAGCAGAAGCGGAGGCTCAAGGCCGCGCAAAACACGATCCAATTCAGATGGAGCAAAATAATCAACACTGTAGCAAGGTACGGCGACAATCGCCCCTCCAAGAGCTACCCAAAGCGGAAGCTGCTACCCGAATTCGATGAGGAGGCCTCAGACCCCCCACAACCAAATATCAAAGCAGCCACCTGGTCGGATAGACGACCCCTCTACCACCACAGAACGGCATTCAAGGCCGCTCACAATACAACACGCGACCCATGTGAGGGCTCGCACCCAAAGGACGGTGCAACAAGATCCATCTATGGACCATCAAGCGCGCCCCAGCATACAATGCAACAGAACAAACATCCGAACAATGCGGCACACCCAGCTACAGGGGTGCCGCACACCCCCTATGTTTCACCGATGAGGTGCTGGACCATGAATTTCCAGAGGGATTCAAGCCCGTAAACATAGAGGCATACGACGGAACAACAGACCCTGGGTCTGGATTGAGGACTATATCCTTCATATACATATGGCTCGAGGGGATGATCTCCATGCCATCGAGTACTTACCTCTCAAACTCAAAGGGCCAGCTCGTCACTGGCTCAAAAGCCTCCCCAAAAGCTCCATTGGAAGTTGGGAAGAGCTCAAAGATGCCTTTCGGGCAAACTTTCAAGGGACTTATGTCCGACCTCCGGATGCGGACGACCTGAGCCACATAACTCAACAGCCCGGAGAGTCAGCCCGAAAGCTTTGGAATAGGTTTCTTACTAAAAAGAACCAGATTGTCGACTGTCCGGATGCCTAAGCCTTAGCGGCTTTCAAGCACAGCGTCCGCGACGAATGGCTCACCAGACACCTCAGCCAAAACAACCCGAGAACGATGGTCGCATTAACAAACCTCATGACCTGCTTTTGCGCGGGTGAGGACAGCTGGCTAGCCAGATGCAGCACCAGCGACCCCAGTACATCTGAAGTTAGAGATGGAAACGGGAAATCATGGCGCAACAGCAATAACAAACGCCGGACTAAAGAAGACAACACGAAGGGCACGGCAGTAAATGCCGGATTCAAAGTCCCTCAGCCAAACCAAAAGCCTCCCTCCAAAGGCACCAGGGATGAACTGTCCAGCCTCAACAAAATTCTGGACCAAGTATGTCAGATCCATAGTACCCCTAGCAAACCTGCTAATCACACCCACAGAGAATGTTGGGTCTTCAAGCAGTCCGGCAAGCTTAACGCCATACACAAGGGGGAAGATACATTGAGTGAAGACGAGCACGAGCCTCCCAAGCAAGACAAGGGGGAACAAAAGAAATTTCCACCCGAAGTCAAAACAGTAAACGTGTTACACGTGATCAAGAGAAAAAGCAATGCGGCACTCCCTGAAAAATATACCCAAGTGCCCGTCACCGCGAAGTCCTACCACTGGTCGTCTCAACCAATCACCTTCGACCATCATGATTACGCATCAAGTATCCGGCACGCAGGATGGGCTGCACTGGTATTAGACCCAGTAATTGGCAGATACCACTTCACACGAGTCTTGATGGATGGCGGTAGTAGCCTAAACCTAATATATCAGGATACAATCCGCAGGATGGGGTTACACCCAACACAAATTCGCCATAGCAATACTACCTTTAAAGGAGTAACGCCAGGCCCAGGGGCTCGTTGTACGGGCTCCCTCCTACTACAAGTTATATTCGGCTCCCCCGATAACTTCCGTCGCGAGCATTTAATTTTCCACATCGCTCCATTTAAAAGTGGTTATCAAGCACTACTCGGACGCGAAGCTTTCGCTTGCTTTAATGCAATACCACACTACGCCTCCCTAACACTCAAGATGCCCGGTCCATGTGGCATCATTTCAGTGCACAGAAGTATCAAGCGATCTCTGCGCGCCGAAGAGAGTGAGGCTGCCTTGGCAGCCGCACACTAAAGGCGCCTGGATCAGCAAAAGCATCCAATAGGTCGTGAAGACCTCAGACTCAAATAACTGAGTCCGGCGCCGCTACTCATATCAAATAAACGGTCACACCCCTATCTTTCAAAAGTACAAGGGGCTCAACGCACGCAGACGAGTGGCGATATCTTCTTATCTTGAATTATACATGGTTTCTTTAGAAAACTATCCTTTTGCACGACAACCTTTTTACCTTAATTCCTCTCTTTTACAGATGATGATCGTGCTACACCCGTCCAGGATACGGCACAACGGAGACACAGGCGCAGACGTGCAGCAGGGACCCGACCCAAGGATTCTTTTTAGATTAAGACCCTGCGTAAACCTTTTTTTACTGTCTCTTGTTGATACATATCCACCGTTGAGAAGGATGCTGACGTCTTGGCATGTGGACACGCTAGAACAATGCACGTACCTGGACACAAGGGGCTTCTTACAAAGGCCATTCTTCAGGCCCGGTTTATATCACAAAGACCGAATACCTTAGGGAGTGTTCAGCGTCGCGAGTTTGGCCCTATATGCATCAGCTCCGAATCATTGTCTTTGGTCAAATGATGGGTTTGCCCGGCTCCTGTGTTTTGGTGCCTTACGTTCCGCTTTACCGGCTAAGGTAGCACCAGGAGAACTACTGCGATTGTGCCCTGGTTCATCCGGATGAGCACCTTAGTAGAGAAAGCGGAAAACTGACTGTCATGATCTAGCATGAGACTGGTCAACCACTCGATGACCCATGGGAATGTTAGAATTCCTTCGCCTTAACGAAGGGCCGCTTTTGGGCCAGGCATATACGCACCCCCGATCGGGAGAGTGCGGGGCCACCAGGGTCTATCTAGTAGCCCCACTGTCAAACTCCTATGGCTAAGTGAAAGTGTTAAAGCATTATAGTCCGGTTGCCTCCCTCGCTCCACTATCACCTCCTTAATAGGACCAAGACGTTGGGTTAAGTGTGAACGCGTGTTTCTGCGAACACCTCTGCATTATATGCGTGGGGGTTGAAGCCGACGACTACAATCTTTCAGGTTATACACATGTATACGTAAACGGCCGCCCAGGAGGCATCACATTACTTTCAGACAAAAGTATAAAAGTAGCCTCATAAAAATTTAAAAAGCATTTCGCTTACAATGAGATTACATGTCATTCAAACATAATATTTTTTGAGCACTGGGTCTCTATCAAACGAGCACCCTCAAGAACTTCCTCAAAGTAGTGCTCAGCAGCCCTTCGACCTATGGTCGAATCCTGCGCTGCAACAGTGGTAGCATCCATCTCTGCCCACTATGCTTTAGCACGGGCAAAGGCCATCCGTGTGCCTTCTATGCACGCCGACCTCTTCATCGCATTTATGCGCGGCACCACATAGAGGACCTGCAGTACCAAGCTAAAATAGCTGCTCGGTTTTGACCTTCCGGGCCATAGTTGATCCACAACAAACCTCATGGAGAGTCCGGACAACCTATTTAGTTCGGCCCATTCGACTAATTGGTCTGTCAACAAAAGTGGACGCTCGGGAGAAAGGAATTGCTTCCAAAACAGCTGGTCTACTTCACGGTCCGGCTGACTCTGGAAGTACTTGGCCGCATCGGCAGCGCTCGCCGCCAAATCCATATACGCATCCTCCGAAGTCCACAGCCGATCCAGAGGGGCATACCGTGGATCTCCGTACTTCCTCTGCAGTATGAAGGACTTCCCGGATACAATATCCCCGGCTTCCCGCAGTTCCTCCTTCTTTGCCCTCATAGCAGAGCGGAGGTCTTTTCCCGTTACAGCAGCCTTCTCAAGGTCCGATGCCTTCGCCTGTTTTTCCTTTTCAAGAGCCCGGCAACGGTCTACGGCGGCTTTTAATTCTACGGCCATATTGGCCATCTTCTTCCGGCTCTCGCCATGTGCGGCCTTCTTGGCCCGCAACTCCTCGGCCGCCTTCAAAGCAGCCGCATTACCCAATCTTGCTTGTTCCTTGGCTCGGGCAAGTTCCGCCCGCAAGGCTTCAACAGTGGCAGCTCCATCTGCAGTCATAACATGTTAAAAACACTGGCATCATACTCTTCCTATGTGGCATTTACCAGACAAGGATACTTACCCTGCGCCTCGTCACGCCTTCTGTTAACAAGCTCGATGTCGGCATCTGCCGCATCCAACTGCCGTTCCAAATAGGCAAACTGGCTAGTCTGGCTGGCCACCGGAGCTTCCATCTCCTACACATAAAGGCAGTATGGTTATTACCTGGGTGTATGATCCTCAGTTCGTCATCGTTTCCGACGACAACCAGAGTCTCGGGGGCTACTATCTACACAGGGCACACCTAACATGTGCAGGACTATTACACATTCCTTTTTACGTACCTCAAAGCCTGTCAGTAGACTCATAAAAGCTTCATGCAATCCGCTTTCGGCGGACGATATCCTCTCCATCACCATATTCATCAGCACACGTTGATCATCTGGGATGGCCGCTCGCCCCACCAACTCCCTCAGAACGTCCGATCGCACGCTAGACGGCGCCGGACTCTTCTGTATACCCTCTTCGGGAGCCAGACACTGGGAGCCTCGGGGATCAATTGGATCACCTTCTGGCCCGTCCGCACTCGGAGAGGCCCTCCGCGACGACACTTCAGGGTCGCCCACTTCCGGAGCAGAGGAGTCTGGAGGAGGTGTCTCGCTCTCCATCATCTCTGGAAGAAGATCCCCTGAAGACGAGCTCATTTGAGAGGGGCTAAGGCCCGAACTGCACAAATATATGCGGTGGTTATTTTCTCAGAAGAAAAAGATGGCATGTCTGTACTATTAAAGTTTTTGGGTCACTTACGACTCCCGGGAGAATTGATCCCCCCACGGACTTTGTGCGGCAGCACCGCCCCCCAAGGGAGGGCCCCCGGTGGAAGATTTCTTCTCTCGTTTGGAAGCTTCGGCTTCCAAATTCCCGGGCCCAGTCCTTTTCCTCTTCCGGTCGTCTTCCTTCGCGGAGACGCTCGCTCCCTCGGTTAAAATAGGCAGCGTTGGGGGCCCGTGTCCGCCCGCATTACCCTCCACAGTATCTTCCTTCAAGGGATCCAGGCAAGGTGCGGTCTGGAGCATCTTTTCCAATACCGGATTCTCCAAACCCTCAGGGAGGGGGCCGAACACCAAATCAACTTCGCCTTTGTTAGCCAGTCCTAGTCAAAAAAGCAAACTCTCAGAAATAACTTCGTAACGAAGGAAAGATAATATGTTTGGCTAGAAGATTCTTTACCTGTTCGGCGGCGCGGTTACTGCTCAGGCCCACATCCTCAGTGATTTCCGGACACTCTACTTGAGGTCCGAAGAATGACTTATACATATCCTCGTGCGTCAGGCTGAGAAAATTTTGAATGGCACGCGGACCCTCGGGATTGAACTCCCACAAGCGAAGGGGCCGACGTTTGTAGGGCTGGACTTGACGAACCAGCATAACTTGTATTACCGCGACCAAACTGAAGTCTCCGTTGAAGAGATCTCGAATGCGGCTTTGCAGTAAAGGCACGTCCTTAGCTGGACCCCAGCTCAGTCCTCTGCTGATCCATGACATCAGTCGTGGTGGAGGGCCCGAGCGAAAAACGGGGGTGGCCGCCCACTTGGCACTTCTAGGAGTCGTGATATAGAACCACTCCTGTTGCCACAATGCAGACACCTCTGGGATGGAACTTTTGGGCCACGGAGCTCCCGTCATCTTACGTATTGAGGCGCCTCCACACTCTGCATGTTGCCCTTTGATCACCATCGTCTTTACTTCAAAGGTCTTGTGCCATAAGCCAAAGTGGGGGGTAACCCGGAGGAAGGCCTCGCATACGACAACAAAAGTCGTGATATGCAGGAAGGAGTCCAGAGCTAGATCATGGAAATCTAGCCCATAATAAAACATCAAGCCCCTGACGAAAGGATCCAGTGCAAAACCTAGACCCCGGAGGAAGTGGGGCACGAACACAACGCTCTCGTTGGGTTTGGGAGAGGGGACGGCCTGCCCCTGGGGAGGCAGCCGATGCGATATTTAGGCGGTCAGATACCTGGCCTCCCTCTACTTTTTGATGTCTTCTTCCATGACGGAGGAGGGCATCCATTGGCCTTGAAGGCTGGATCCGGACATGACTGAAGATTCGGAGCACCTGACCTGAGCTTTGGGCGTTTGAGCTTGAGGCGGGGGAAGGATTCGATTAAGCACGGGAGGGAAAAGTAAAAGCTTTGCCCCTTTATAAAGAGGGTGGATATCAAGCGTCCTCCCCGTGTCCGTTTGGACTTGCCTATGATCTAGGAGTCCTAGAAGCGGTTGGGTTGCCCACGCCCGTATTGATGAGAATCCCGAAATAAAGGGACACGATCTCTGCTTTGACAAGACGTGCCAAGGAAACTGCCTCGCATAACACGCTGAGGTGGGATAATGAAACGATTTGGATAAAGGCTTGGCCGTGGCGTGTCGCACCACGGAATACGTCAGCAGATTAGATTTGTGTTAATATTATTATTCTCTCTAGGGCAATATGTGGAAACTTATTTTGTAGAGCTGGACACTATCTTTGTGTTCAAAATATTCTATGAAGTACTTGGAGGAGGAACCCGCCTTGCAATGCCGAAGACAATCTACGCGCCGGACTCGTCGTCATTGAAGCCTGGTTCAGGGGCTACTGAGGGAGTCCTGGATTAGGGGGTGTTCGGATAGCCGAACTATACCTTCCGCCGGACTCCTGGGCTATGAAGATACAAGATTGAAGACTCCGTCCCGTGTCCGGAAGGGATTTTTCTTGGCGTGGAAGGCAAGCTTGGCGATACGGATATTCAGATCTCCTACCATTGTAACCGACTCTATGTAACCCTAACCCTATCCGGTGTCTATATAAACCGGAGGGTTCTAGTCCGTAGGACAACATACACATCAACAATCATACCATAGGCTAGCTTCTAGGATTTAGCCTCTCTAATCTCGTGGTAGATCAACTCTTGTACTACCCATACCAAAAATATTAATCAACCAGGACGTAGGGTTTTACCTCCATCGAGAGGGCCCGAACCTGGGTAAAACTTTGTGTCCCCTGCCTCCTATTACCATCCGGCCTAGACGCACAGTTCGGGACCCCCTACCCGAGATCCGCCGGTTTTGACACCGACAGCGCTCGAGGGAGAGAGAGAGGGAGAGGTGCAGGGGGGTCGCTGGCGCTCGTAGGCGCGTCAGGGAGAGGGCGGCAAGCAAGCAGGAGGTGGAGGCTCGGGCATGGGCGCATCGACACGCCTCTGCCAGTAGGCAGAGGTTGAAGACAGCGGTGCCCCTGGTGGGCTGGGCCGCCAAGTGGACTGGCCATGTGGGCTTCCCAGGTGAGTGCCAGGTAAGGTTGCTATGTTTTATTTTCCTTCTGTTTTCTTGTTTTATTTAATCTCTTTTGCCACTGTTTTCAAATAGAACAAATCCAAAACCAGTGACAAAAATCCCCTGAATATTTATATGTTGCACAGTGGAGTTATCCAGAAGCACATAAACTCACTCAGAGTTATTTGGAATTATATTCCATATGTTAAGAATATAAATCCAAATCCAAATAAAATATTGATTTAAAATCAGAGCCCAAATAATTCCTTAGTAATGTTCCAAAATTTTGGTTTGATTTATAACTCTTTCCAAAATTCTTATTTCTAGGGTATTTTGGATTCACTGATTACAATTTTAGGGTTCTTGCCCCTTTATTAAAATGATTTCTGAGGCTTTCAGCTTTCCCCAATTCAACTTTCAGAAATTTAAACATGATGCAAGCAAGATGTAAACACTAGGCAGCACCAGAAGCTAGGGATGTGATAGAAATCATTAGGGATAGGTGAGGGAGTCCTGGACTAAGGGGTCCTCGGGCGTCCGGCGTGTTATCTATTGGGCCAGACTGATGGGTTGTGAAGACATGAAGGCCGAAGACTGTACCTGAGTCCGGATTGGACTCTCCTTGGCGTGGAAGGCAAGCTGGGCGACCGACTATGAAGATTCCTTCCTATGAATCGACTCTATGTAAACCCTAGATCCCCCTCGGTGTCTAAATAAACCGAAGGGGTTAGTCTGGAAAGGACATTCATTACCATAGTCATACAGGTTAGACTCCTAGGGTTTAGCCATTACGATCTCGTGGTAGATCAACTCTTGTAACGCCCATATTCATCAATATCAATCAAGCAGGACGTAGGGTATTACTTCCATAGAGAGGGCCCGAACCTGGGTAAACATTGTGATCCCTGTCTCATGTTACCATCGATCCTAGATGCACCGTTCAGGACCCCCTACCCGAGATCCGCCGGTTTTGACACCGACATTGGTGCTTTCATTGATATTTCCACTGTGCCGTCGATAAAAGGCTTGATGGCTCTCCTTGTCCTTAGAGACAACATAACCTCTGGAGGAGCTCTGGCCCCGGGCCAAACCCTCCGGTTGGGCGGCTTTACTATGATCGCCCGTTTAGCCGTCGAGCCGACGATGACCTATTGGTCCATCGAAAACCCCCTTCGAATCAATTCCGAGCACTCCAAGTAGATGGATCCGACA
Source organism: Triticum urartu (assembly GCF_003073215.2). Taxonomy (NCBI): domain Eukaryota; kingdom Viridiplantae; phylum Streptophyta; class Magnoliopsida; order Poales; family Poaceae; genus Triticum; species Triticum urartu. The sequence continues at coordinate 42,327,892 of NC_053027.1, read as the reverse complement.
GAGCTTTCGTCTTTGAACGGACTCCTAGATTGCATCACCGCTTTGGGAATAGCCACAGACTACGATCGGATCGGGCTTAAAACTGATCAATGAGAAATCGAGACCCTACCGGTCACCTACCAGATTGCGGTAGTCGTGGAGCAGGACGGTGAGTCTTCTTCTATACTGAAGACGGACTATGTCCGGATCGCCGATCAGGAAAAGCCGGATACCCACCCGCGAAAGGATGTGACTAGCCCTCCGAACATAACATCGGACGACGGTCCTAAACAATCAGAAGATATTTCGAAACCCGGACTGTTAAGCCCGGAAGATCATCAGACTCCGGATAATAGATCGGGTCAAGGTTCAGATTTAATTCCACCCACCCACCCGGATTTAGACACTCTCGTAAGCATAAAATAGCAGTCTCACGAAACAGTCCACCACTTCTGGGCCAGATTCCTCCTTGTCAAGGACAAGGTAAAATATTGCCGTGACGAGGACACAATATCAGCGTTCTACAACAATTGCACGGACGAAGGAATACTCAACGCCATCAATCGCCGCCGCATACAGAAATTCGCTGATTTAGCAACCATCATACAAAAAGACAGCAAGATGGAGAGCACCTGGAAAACTCAGGCAGCTCGCTAGGAACTGTCAGTCCCAACTCAACTTCCCCTACAGGCGAAAAGGGCACACCCTCGCGGCACGCCCAGTCCAACAGTCAAGAAACACAAAACCGCTATGCGGCACGGCACGGTTCTGACCGGGTGGCTGGATGGCCCATGCAAAATACATACAACACCAGATACCGTGGCAACCCACAGCCTTAGAGCACGTTGGAATACTACGACAGGTAGCCAAGAGCGGCGAGGATATCCTTATCAAGGACGACTCAGAACTGCATCCCCCAGGGGACGATAACTCAAGAGTATTGATGGTCTTTGAGACATTCGCTTCAAATAACAAGCGCCAAAGGGCGCTCCGCGAGCTCGCTGAAGTCTGCCAAATTGCTGCGATAAACCCCTCGAACGACACGGCTATAACTTTCAACCCCGGTGATGAACCAAAGTACAGAACAGTACGAGAGCTAGCTGCGTTAGTCCTCAGTCCCATCATGGATGGATTTTGACTTACCAAGGTCCTCATGGACGGCGGCAGCGGAATAAACCTCATTTATGAGGACACACTCCATCAAATGGAAATAGACAGGAGTCGCATCATGCAAAGTAACACAACCTTCCGAGGAATTATTCCCAGTCGGGAGGTGCGGTGCGCGGGCAAAATCACACTTGACATAGTATTCGGCACGCCGGAGAAATATCAGTCCAAAGAAATAACTTTCCAAGTGGCCCCTTTCAGGAGCAGATATCACGCCCTGTTAGGGCGGGATGCTTTTACACGCTTTCAGGCCATACCCCATTATAGGTATATGAAGCTCAAGATGCCTGGACCAAACGGTACAATCACTCTCGTCAGTGATCCGGACATAGCACTCCGTGCCGAAAACAAAACCGCATCCCTGGCCCTGCAGGAGCTATCCGAAGCCCTCGCAACCGACGAATTAACTGCACTACGCTCCACGGTGGACAAGAATGACGTAATCCTCGACAAATACCCTAAATCCACATCCTTTAAACCAGCAGAAGAAATAGTCAAATTCCAGGTCCACCTAACAGACCCCAAGAAGACAGAATCTATCGGAGCTCAACTGAACACAACAGTTGACACCGCACTATGAGAATTCCTACACGAAAACTGGGATATAATCGCCTGGCACCCTTCAGATATACCAGGGATCCCACGCGAGCTGGCCGAACATAGCCTCAATATATTAAACGGGTTCAAACCAGTCAAGCAATCACTGTGGCGCTTTTCCGAACCTAAGCGACAAGCAATGGGGGAAGAGCTGGCCAAACTCATCGAGGCCGGATTCATTAGAGAAATCAAACACCCGGACTGGCTGGCAAACCTGGTGATGGTACCAAAGAAGGACAAATCCTGGCGCCTATGCATCGATTCCAAAGACCTCAATAAGGCTTGCCCTAAGGATCCCTTCCCCCTCCCCCCATTGATCAAATCATCGATGCCACTGCAGGACATGACTCACTGTGTTTCCTCGATGCATATTACGGATACCATCAAATCAAAATAAAAGAGTCCGATCAAGCCGCAACAACATTTATCACCCCATATGGGCCATTCTGCTTCAACACCATGCCCTTTGGGCTCAAGAACGCCGACGTCACATACCAATGCATGATTCAAACATGGCTGGAGAAACAGATCGGCAAAAGAGTAGAAGCTTACGTCGATGACGTCGTAGTCAAAACCAGGCATGTCGAAACACTAATAGACGACTTACGTCTTACATTCGACAACCTACGGGCATATGACGTTAAGCTCAACCCGAAAAAGTGTGTCTTTGGCGTCCCCACTGGAAAACTATTGGGCTTCATCGTCTCCAATAGAGGAATCAAAGCAAACCCAGCCAAAATCCGAGCTCCGTCAAAACTGGCTAAGCCAACAGATCTTAAACAAGTTCAAAAGCTTGCGGGCTGCGTAGCAGCGCTAAGCCGCTTTATCTCCAGATTGGGAGAAAAGGCACTGCTACTCTATCGCCTTCTACGGAGAACCGACCACTTCGAGTGGATGGACGCGGCAACAGCCGGATTGGAGGAAATAAAAACCCTTCTTGCGAGCAATCCAATACTGGCCACACCAAACACCGGCGAACCGATGTTATTATACATATCGGCAACACACCAGGTTGTGAGCGCCGTACTCGTCGTCGAATGAGAAAAGGACGAACATAAATTCCCGCTTCAGAAGACAGTATACTACGTATCTAATGTCCTTACACCATGCAAATCCCGGTACCCTCATTATCAAAAAATAGCATATGCGATCTTCATGGCATCCCGAAAGCTCTATCACTAATTCCAGGAGTGTTCGGTCATGGTGGCCTCCGAAGTACCACTCAATGACATCATAAACAACCGCGATGCTATAGGCCGGATTGCCAAATGGGTCATTGAACTCCTCCCAATTTACATTACATATAAACCACGTCGAGCTATCAAGTCCCAAGTACTGGCCGACTTCGTCGCCGAATGGACAGAGGCCGAACTCCCTAAAGAGTATGGCACACACTCCAATTGGGTCATGTACTTCGACGGCTCCAAAATGCTGGAAGGGTTAGGAGTGGGGGTCGTTTTAACATCCCCTACGGGAGACATCATCCAGTACGTTCTCCAAATGCTATACACAGACTCCAGTAATGTAGCCGAATACGAGGCCCTATTACATGGTCTCCGGTTGGCCGTCTCCATGGGCATACAATGCCTAGAAGTATGTGGGGACTCGAACGTTGCAATATATCAAATAAACGGAGATTTTGACGCTAAAGATCCGAAGATAGCAACTTATCATAACGCAATCATCAAAATGTGGGACCGGTATGAAGGACTCGAGTTCCATCATGTGTCCTGAGAAAGTAATCAAGCGGCGGACGTTCTTGCTTGTATCGGTGCCAAGCGCGAACCTGTCCCACCTAATATTTTCCAGGAAAGGATGTTTAAGCCATCCGTGGTGTGGAAGGGGGGAAACGGCAATATAAGTTTGGAATCAAACATAATCCAAGATCCCGGAAACACCGACGTCGTCGGGGGCTCAGCCACCGAAATAACACCATCGGCGCATCTCATCATGGCAGTCATTGCCCCATGGACCGAACCCTTCCTGGCCTACCTCAACAGGAGAGAGCTTCCTGGGGACCAGAATGAGGCCCGCTGCATTGTCCGGCGTTCAAACGCCTACAAGGTTCATGATGGAGAGCTCTACAAGAAAAGCGCCATCGGAGTCCTTCAACGATGTATATCCGAGGAAGAGGGGCAGCAGCTCTTGGCTGAAATCCATGCCGGACTCGGCGGTCACCACGCCGCATCTCGGGCCCTTGTCCAACGTTGCATCAGATGCCAACTCTTTGCCAATCAAAGCCATATGCCCCCCACCGCCTTACAAACAATCCCCATCACTTGGCCTTTTGCGTTCTGGGGACTCGATATGGTTGGACCCCTTAAAGGGGGAAGCCATAAGAAAAAATATCTACTAGTTATGGTGGACAAATTCACTAAGTGGATAGAGGCTAAGCCGGTCAAAACGGCTGAATCCGGCCCAGTGATAGACTTCATATCCAGTGTTGTGCACCGTTATGGTGTCCCACACAGCATCATCACTGACAACGGCTCCAATTTCACAGTCGAGGAGGTAAAAACTTGGTGGACTAATTTGGGTATTAAACTCGATTACGCCTCCGTCTACCACCCACAAACCAACGGTCAAGTCGAACGAGCCAACGGTCTCATTATGAGCAGCAGCAAGCCCAGACTAGTGCGGTCCTTGAAATAATCAGACAAGCACTGGGTTGAGGAGCTCGACTCCGTACTCTGGGGGCTGCGGACCACGCCCAACCGCACTACCGGATACACACCTTTCTTCATAGTGTATGCCGCAGAGGCTGTATTGCCCTGCGATATTTTTCACGACTCACCTCGAGTGCGTATGTACGAAGAGAGAGAAGCCGAGCTTGATCGGCAGGATGGCCTAGACGATGCCCTGGAGGAGGAACGCGATGTCGCAAAAGCCCGTTTAGCATTTTATGAATAGGAGGCTCGAAGATATCAAAGCAGAGAAGTACGGGCCAAGACTTACAACATTGGCGAACTTGTTCTACGCTTGCCGAAGAAGAAAAAGGACAAACTCAAGCCCAAATGGGAGGGTCCCTTCATAATTGACAAAGTCCTCACCGGAGGGGCGTACCGTCTTCGCGATGCATCAGACAATCGCCTTGAGCCGAACCCCTGGAACGCGGCCAGACTCCGAAGATTCTATGCCTAGAGCCAAACCTCATGTTCGTCTCCTCCTCCCCTGTAGCTTCCATTATTTTTTCTCTCTTTTTCGATTATTTTCTTCTTTCTTGCTTTAAAGCTTCGGTACGGCTAGACCGCACAACATCGACGCATACATCTTTAAACATGTATGTTACTTGTACCTGGGGGCTTATCTGATAGAAGTTCTTGTCATTCCTTGAGCACTAAGCTCCTCACATATGAGTTTTTCCATATGTACCTTTTCTTCGCCACTATATTCATCGATATGACTTAATTTTTGGCCAAGCTGGGTTGCCTCACTCCTGTGCTTATGCCCTACGTTCCCGTTAGTTCGGCTAGGGCATAAAGGGAGCACCTCTGCGATTGTTACTACCAGGTCATCCGGATGTGTACCTCAGACTGGGTGAAGCCGAAAGCTAGCGTTCTTAAGGGAATATTCGGTAGGTGAATTAAAGATGTTTTCTAAACTCACTCCATTGTGCACCCCCAGAAGTTATACAAACTGTGGTGCTCGCATCACAATTCGGACATGTACATTAAATGCATGCACACCCAGGGAAAGGAACCCTTAATGGAACTATTCTCTCTGGAAGATGTTTCTTATGATATCAATGTAATATAACATAGCTAGTCGGATACAACTTGTCTGTTCAAGCAACTATGATCCCTACGCCTAGTTTTCCAAGCATACCCCGGCCTATTCGGCCGCGACGGTATTCGGAAACAGTCCGCACCTTAGAGTCCGAAGGTTGAAGCGAAAAGGTCTTCCATGACAAATGATATACAATTCAGCTAGATGAGGAAAGTACACAGTCATTTGGACTCGAACACCTCTTCCACTACACCTTCCAACAGGCAGTCTAACTTACAATCATGTTGGGAATATTTGGTGGCCACCTCTACTTGGTCATATACTATACTAACGGGAATTTCTTCCCCATTCGGCCCTACCAGCCCGACACGAGCCATGTGATTAGGATCCAGCTTGGTATAGTGCATCTTCACCATGGCCCAGGCCTCTCGCGCACCCTCTCGGCAGGCAGATATCTTCCATAGCCGGATACGCCACCGTGCTCCCTTGAACAGCTCTACCAGCTTCTCCTTGTTCCCTGGAGGGGAGTCGGATGGCCATAAAGCCTTGGCTACACTCCGCATAGCGTGCCGAGCTTGCTCGTGCAACTACGACAGCTCCTGCAGAAGATCATTTGATGATCCAGACACTTCCTCTTCGGGGCGGTTCATCGACACACCTGCAATTACAGCTATATCAGCTACCTCTACCTCTGAACTATTATAAGATAAAAGCGGCCACATACTGAATATGCCGCCTCGGAGCTTCTTGTTCTCCTTCACAGTGTCGGCTAGCTGCGCTCGCACATCTTTCAGTTCTTCGCCTAGGTTGATGTTCGAATCCTGGAGTTTCTTTTTCTCTTCAATGACCTTTGTTAATACACGCTCGCCCGCTGCTAGTAGCTTTTTGGCTCCGTGTTCTTCGCTTCGAGCGGCATCCAACTGCTCTCGTACTTGGTCTAAACGACCCAACACAAAGATTAAAACCCAGATTCACACTATCGTGTAGCCTTATGAATTTTTGATGGAGGAAAATATTACCTGGAGATGCCTTGTATTACTCCAGTTCAGCGTTAGCAGCAAGCAGCTGGCGCTGACACTTTTCTAGTTCCTGAGCCAGCTGGCTATTCTTCTCCATAAGCACCTGGTTGTACATTGATCCTTAAATCAGTTGTTTCAACTCCTTTAAGTCTCGGGGGCTACTGGCATATGGTTATCATAGTCGGACAAAGCGAATTTACCTGCACATCTTTCAAATGTTGCTTTGCGGCCCTGCTAATTGAGTATCCCAGATGTATGCATCGGCTGCGTTGAAGGCATTAAACGACTCTTTCGAAAAGCCAGGATCTTGTAAAATGGCCCGGCGGTGCCAATAATTCATAGCACTCTCCACTTCCGAGTTGGTGACGGATACATCGTCCGAGTCCTCGGATGGAGGACAGTCCGGCATCACCCCTGCATCAGCCCTTGTCTTCACGGTAGGATGTTAATCCTGGCTGTGGGAAGTAGAGCCGCTCGAACCCCCAGATATAGTCCGGCGCGCCTTCCTCCTGGCAAATGGAAAACGGGAAGGTCACGGTTGGACGTGACTGCTCAAGGGCAGGTTGGTGAATTCATACCTCTTCGATGAAGGCACGGCCGTATCTTCATTTGCTTTCCTCTTGGAAGGATTGTCCGGCGTGGGAGCCGATCTCTTTGAAATCGCCGAACGTCTCCCCTATGAAGCAAGATACAGTGCGATGGGTGAGACGGAATAATAGCACTCTTTAAGAGAAGGTGTTTCGTAATTATTTACATGAGAAGCAGGAAGAAGGCCAGGATAGTCTGCAGTGATGGCCACTTCTGTGCCGTCATAGCTTGTCTGGTAGAACACTCCCCCCGCGAGTACCACGAATATATCCGGATCCTCTTCAAACCCGGGATCTAGTTCCCGGTTGTGGGTCTCCGGCTGTGGGGCAGGACTATGAAGTCCATTGGTGACCTTCCGCTAGTGCTACCATAACAAACAGACTTGAAATTTATCAAAAGTAATCCGGAAGGGGAATGAGTAGAATCAAAGGGTCGAAGCTTACCCAACTGGGAGGATTATACATAGAATATCCATCTCTGTGCTTAATGCGAAGAAACTCCTCTTCTTCCCCTTTAAAAAGCTCGGCCAATATTTTGGCCAGAGCGGCGGGGGTATCCGGACCCTTCCGGCCATAACGGGAGGCGTAATCCTCTCCATTATAACGCCACATGGGCAGCCCTCTGTATTGTAGTGGCTGAACCCCACGCACTATGGAGATCGCCATTACCTCGATTATTGTAAGTCTGGACTAAGCGGGCGTCTTTATCTTTCTCATAAGCTGGCAAACTTCTGCGATGTCCTCCTCTTCAAGAATCTGAGGACGCCAACTGTGGCGTTTCTTCAACGGAACACTGGCAAATTCAGGAAGACCCTTTCAAACTGGGTCGGGAGCGCTACGTCTTCAATATAGAAACATTCGGAAGGCCATTCTTTGGATGCCTTCCTTGGTGTACCGGAAAAATATCCGGTATCAGCGATGCGCCATACTTCGGCTCCGCCCACTTCAAATATTGACCCCTCATGATTACACGGGACAAGACAGAACAACTTCCTCGATAGCTCGAAATGAGCTTCGATACCGAGGAATAATACACATAAAGCGACATAACCCGTGATGTGCAGAACGGAGGCAGGGGTGAAGTTGTGCAACTGGAGGCCATAGTATTCTAGAAGCCCTCGGAGGAACAGATGAATGGGAAATACAACGCTCCTTAGCAGGTAGGGGACGAAACATACTCGCTCTCCCCCGGATGGATTGGGGAAGTCCTCTGCCTGAATCTCACCATTGAAGGAATCTAGCCCCGCTCGAACAGGAACTAGATCTGCGAGGGGAAGAAATCCCTGCTTCTGCAGCTCCGTCAATTGACTATGGGACACTGAACACCTCTCCCACTGGCCTCTCTATAGGCCGGAACGGGTGGAGGAGCTGGGGGCGCTAGCCATGCTGGAATGGTTTCTCCCAAGCAGTTTCCAGGGATTTCCTTTGTATGGTGCTGAATGGATCTAGGATCCGATCTCTTTAATAGGCGCTCTCCCTTGCTTGGGCAAGGTGTTATCTGCAAAATTACCCCGACCTTCCGCCTTCGTTTGACACATGGGAGGCAAAGTTATTTAACATGCAGAAGCCGAGGGGAGTAACATGGAATCAATGGCCGAATACATCACTTGGAGATCATTAAAGGAGGAACCCGCCTTGCAATGTCGAAGACAATTTGTGTGCCGAACACCTCGGTATTGAAGACTAGTTCGGGGCTACTGAGGGAGTCCTGGACTAAGGGGTCCTCGGGCGTCCGGCCTGTTATCTATTGGGCCAGACTGATGGGCTGTGAAGACATGAAGGATGAAGACTGTACCTGAGTCCGGATTGGACTCTCCTTGGCATGGAAGGCAAGCTGGGCGACCGATATGAAGATTCCTTCCTATGTAACCGACTCTATGTAAACCCTAGATCCCCCCAGTGTCTATATAAACCGGAGGGGTTAGTCCGGAAAGGACATTCATTACCATAGTCATACAGGTTAGACTCCTAGGGTTTAGCCATTACGATCTCGTGGTAGGTCAACTCTCGTAACACCCATATTCATCAATAACAATCAAGCAGGACATAGGGTATTACCTTCATAGAGAGGGCCCGAACCTTGGTAAACATTGTGTCCCCTGTCTCCCGTTACCATCGATCCTAGACGCACAGTTCGGGACACCCTACCCGAGATCTGCCGGTTTTGACACCGACAATAGGCCCTCCTGGGACCCAGGCTGGGGCCATGTGCGATTGGGCGAGGCATCGAAACATAATCATTTCCGTAGGTATGTACATCCCACACGGTGAATCCCAGAAATCATTTCCGTAGGCATGTACATCCCACACGGTAAAGCCCATAAATCATTTCCGTAGGTATGTACATCCCACACGGTGAATCCCAGAAAATCATTTCTGTTCGTATGTATATCACACACAGTCAATACAAGGAATACGTTCCCGTTCTTATGCACATCCCACACAGTCAATCTAGGGAAAACGTTCCATTCAGATGTACATCCCACACGGTTATATGTATATGCTCGTGTGTGAAAGGTGTAACTATCACAGACGCTCTGCCTTCGTTAACTGTTTGCTTTCATTAACTACATCACACATGATTTGATGTAGAAAACTATGTGGCATTGGGCTATCCATCGCAAGCGCTTTTACTGCTAGAACTGTTTGCAAACATCCGTGACCGTCTGTTCTATTTTTATTTTTGCCTGTATTTATTATTCTAATTGAAAATTTTGAAATACGAAACGTGTAATTCAAATTCTCAGCACAATGGTTCAACAACGAATCCATAAATAAAATTGCCAGTACAATATGTTCAATAATTGTAGGATTAGGCAGCAATTAACAATGATGGACCGCGGTATTTAAAGGCGGTAAAGATGAAGCGACAAGTGTAAATCATTTTGACTGCCGACAGTGTTGAAGAAGCGAAATGCCCATAATCTGCCTTCCTGGATGCCATAGGCAAGAACCACTTTTTTCCAACCCCTTGTGACGATCGCCCGCCCATCCTTCACCACCTTCAGGAAGACTTCTAGAGCATTATCATGGTAGCATGAATTATATACTTTAACCTTAGTTGCCTCCACTCTGGTCATGTAGTTTGCAAGGTAATCATCTGTAAATAGCTTCAGAAACCACTGAAAAGAGAAAAATATCAGATACTGAGGTCTAATAGAGAAACTTGTTGTGGGCAGGGGGAAAAGGCAGCACATTACTTACCATCCTAAAGTTCACTGATGTCTTCAAAAAAGTGTAAAAAAAGATCTTAATTCCAATCACCCGTTTCTTTCGCCTAACAATCTTTCTTAGTTTCCTCACTTGACGCTTGTTCATGAATATCTCATTGCCCCATACGCAAAAGGGATGAAAGACTGGATCAGTACCCCTCATATATGCACCTACAAGCAACCAGTCAATGTTAGAAGCAAAACTGAGATTGCACAAATGATGTAAAACACAACTACCTATGTTCCTAAGTACAACTTTTTTGTTGAGATTTCAATATGAACTACATACGGATGTATATAGAATTATAGATATAGTTTAGATTAGAATCTAGATTCAGTCATTTTGCTCCTTATGTAGTCTATATTGGAATCTCTAAAAATACTTATATTTAGGAATAGATGGCGTATAAGACATGGGATGCAGCTAACCTCGACGGCAAACAACAGTATCGCCCATTGTAGCCCTGTGTAAGTACATGGAAAGCCAATGTTAACTACAACAAGGTTAACATCCACCAAAAATAGCAAATGGTAATAAAACGGCAGGATCTATATTGATATCTTCATTTCGAAAGAGTAGCACGGTAGCAAAGGGACGGATTAAAAAATGGATACAACTGTTAATTGCAACAGGCTTAACAACATCCTAATTCATGTTTTGTAAGTTTGTAGCCATTGAAATACAAATCTCTAAAAATGGATACAACTGTTAATTGCAACAGGCTTAATGGTCATTGAAACCGGTACTGACCAAAATGCAATTGGCATAGTTAAACATCACAGGGCAGGTGCTACCAGAGCAGATAATAGCCCAGTTGTCTACAAAAAGGTTGGGAAAATAGTTCAAACGTGTTAGGCATGTTTACTACAACATGCTTAATACATCGATAGTACAAAACATAGCCATTAATTGCAACTAGTATTGGTAAGATTGAACTGGTGGGTAGATACTTGGTAAGTCCTAAGAGGTAGTTGTTGGGGCACTTCATCTTGGCCAGAGCCCGCCCAAAGTCCGCGGCGGCGGAGGCGAGCTGTTCTTCCGGGTCGAAGCGTGGATTAGTGCGACTGACATGTGTACCTACAGGCAACCAGTAAATGGTAGAAATTAAACTGCAATTGTACAAATGATGTGAAATACTGTAAGACATGGGATGCAGCTAACCTTGATGGCAAACAACAACATCGGCTGTTATGACCTTGCGTAAGTACATGGACAAGCATGTTAAGTACAACAGGGTTAGCATCCACCAAAAAAAGCAAATGGGGCAGCATCTCTAGTATATCTTCATTGCGGAGAGTAGCATGGTAGCAAAAGGACAGATTAAAAATGGATACAATTGTTAATTGCCACAGGCTTAACAACATCCTAAGTCATGTTTTGTAAGTTTGTAGCCATTGAAATGCAACTGTTTAAAAATGGATTCAACTGTTAATTGCAACAGGATCAATAGACATTGAAACTAGTACTGATAAAAATGCAATTGGCATAGTTAAACATCACAAGGCAGGTGCTACCAGAGCAGAGAATGGCCCAAATGTCTATACAAAGGTAGGGAAAGTAGCAAAACGTGTTAGGCATGTTTACTAGAACATGCATAATACATCAACTGTACAGAACATAGCCATTAATTGCAACCGGTATTGGTAAGATTGAACTAGTGAGTACGTACTTGGTAAGTCCTGATAGCTAGTTGCTGGGGCACTTCATCTTGGCCAGAGCTCGCCCAAAGTTAGCGACGGCGGCGGCGAGCTGTTCCTCCGGGTCAAAGCGTGGGTCAGTGCCACTGACATGTGTACCTACAGGCAACCAGTAAATGGGTAGAAGTTAAATTGCAATTGCACAAATTATGTGAAATACTTCAAGACATGGGATGCAACTCACCTAGACGGCACACAAAAGCATCGACTGTTATGACCCTGCGTAAGTACATGGACAGGCATGTTATGTGCAACAGGGTTAGCATCCACTAAAAATAGCAAATGGGCAACATCTCTAGTGATATCCTGAGTCATGTATTGTAAGTTTGTTGCTGGTATTGGTGAAATTGAGCTGGACACGATAATATTTGAACATCACACAGTGTGTAGTAGTGAAATAAACAAGGCACGAACATGCTTAATACATCAACCGTACAAATCATAGCCGTTGCAAGTGGTATTGGTAAGATTTAGCTGGTTAGATCTTACCTGTTAAGTCCTAGGGGTAGTCGCTGGGGGACTTCATTTGGGCCAGAGCCTGCACCATGTCAGCGGCGGCGGCGGCGGAGGCGAGGTGTTCCTTCGGGTAAACATGCATAGTGGCCATCGCGCCATGGACCGCCATCAGCTCCCGGCGGGGGGAATTTGGAGGCATGAGGATGTTTCCCAGGCGCCATTTAAGCAATCAGGCCGGGGATGTAGCGACCAGACCTCAGACGGTCCAATCTCTGTGCTCAGGTGTCATCCCTGGATCAGTAATGCTAACACCACACAGTACTTGAAAGATTTATAAGAGAGTAGCAATCACACACTTATTACATCGAGTGTCTCAAAAGAGAACTTATTACAATAAATATGGCTTAAGACCATCTAATAATGATAACAGCGGAAGGCTTGGAAGGTAAGTGAGTCCATCAACTCCAACGGCATCATTGAGTATAGAACCACGACCTAAAAGCACATTACTCGTCGTCTGAAAAGTATGCAACATGAACGTTGCAGCCCGAAACGGGTCAGCGCATGGAATATGCTGGCAATGTAACACATAGAGAGTAATGAAGGAATAAGACTATACTACATGCATATTTGGCTGGTGGAAAGCTCTATGGTTACAGTTTTGCGTAAAGCCAATTTTTCCCTACTGCAAAGGAATAAATTTTATTTAACTATCATGGTGGTTGTTAAACATTGAGAGTGTAGACACCCTCTCAATCCTAATTAAGCATCAACATTAAAAAACTAACAATATTAATTTAAGAGTAACATGATGAGATTCACATGATAATCCAAGTACTAGATACTCAAGATGTCCATAACCGGGGACACGACTAACCATGATTAGTTTATACACTTTGCAGATGTTTGCGCACTTTTCCCCACAAGACTCGATCTCCTCCGTTGGGATTCTCGCACTACATGGTGTTTGAGAAACGGATGACCGAGACATAGTCTTTCAGAAGCTCTAGCACCTTACGATCGGGTAGAACGTTACACCTACTTTCCCCTACATCTGCTAGTCTACCACTGTAAGAGTTCGCACAACTTAATCAACTATGCTAGAGCCCATAGTAGCTTGTGGCTGCACACGGAAGTTTCGAGTATGAATAATCTCATGATCCCTTTGAGCCTGGGTGGCGGTCCAAAAGAAAACAGGCATTCGCTGGAATACCCAGGTGCCTCAATCCACCCAGATGTGTATTTAAGTTGCCACCTTAGATAAACCATTAATTTAACAATCTCACATCTGTCATGGATACACTCACCCAATCCACGTCTACTAGCATAGCATGGCATAATAAGCAAACGTAGAAGTAGCTCCCAAAGGTTTGATAATAAGCCAGGTAATAGGTACTACCTCATCTACTTCCCAAACCCACAATTTAATTAGATCCTAATCATGCAATGTGTGAGGGTTGATCTAATGCAATAAAAACTGGGTAATAGTAAATATGATCAAAGTGTTACTTGCCTTGCTGATGATCCGTGAAACCTAGCGATTCGAAGTAGCAAGCAGCGCACTCTGGGTACTCTATCGCAAACAAGCAAGCGTACAATAAGTACTCAAATAATGCACAGGTAAAACTCAAATAAGAGATCTAACTAGAAAGTTCAACTTAAGAACTCCGGTTGGCAAAAAGAACCAAATCGAACGAAGCAACGAAAGACAAACGGCAAAAGAAACAGGCTTCATTTACTATTCTGGATCTAGGGCAATTTTTACAGAGACAAAAACTTGTTTGAGTTGGTTAAACGGAAAGAGGGTTTCGAGACGAAACTCCAGGCGCTTGAATCGCCTGATTCCGATAAACGAGCGAAAAGTTATAGTAGAACGAAGATCGGATCAGAAATCGCGATCAGAAAAATCGCGGATTTAATCCGGGAAAACGAAAAAACGACGAACAGATTAACGAACGAACGTTCGTTATCTGATTCTAAACGGTGAACGCATTCATTAAAACGAACGTACGAGTGAACGCTCGCTAATTAACTAAACCGAGAAAAAAACCGATCTATCTAAAAAACGAATCTAAAAAAACCGGAAAAAAACCGGTGAAAACCTAACGGTTTTCTAAAAAAACCGGGGCGGCTCGACCTCGTCGGCGGCGAACTCCGGTGGCGGCGGCAGGCGGCGGCTAGGGTTTGCGGGTGCGGCTGGGCTGTGGCTGGGGCGGCCCGAGGCGGCGGCTATATAAAGCCTCGGCCAGGCGGAGTCCTGGCCGGTTACGGCCCGAAGTCGGTTCGGACTTTTTTAAAAAAAAAATTTACGCTCAGAAAACAAACAAAAGGAATACTAAACGGACTCCAGAAATCCCGAAATAACTTTTGCCCAGCTTCTAAAATCAAGCCGCACAGGATGAACATTTATTTGGGGCCTAAATGCAATTTTGAAAAACGCGCATTTTTCCCAAATTCAAATAAAATAGCAAATAGAACCAAAATAAAATATTATTTTATTTTTTTATTAAATCCTCAATATTTCTTTATTTTGGGAAAGTCATTTTATTCCCTCTCTCATATTTTGATAATAGAAATAATTTAATATAAAATAAATAAAATCAAATGATCCTATTTTCAAAATTTGAGAAAACTCAAATATGAAAATAACGAAATCCCCAACTCTCTCCGAGGGTCCTTGAGTTGCGTAGAATTTTCTAGGATCAACCAAATGCAAATAAAATATGATATGCAATGGTGATCTATTGTATAACATTCCAAATTGAAAATTTGGGATGTTACAGGGGACGTGATAGAGATCGGTGGGTTACCTGACTCGATCCGAGCAGAACATAGATGTGGTTGAAGCTGTGGTTGCGGCGGCGGCAGTTTGAGATGCAGGTAGGGGGAGGCACGAGGGAGGGGGATACTGAGGGGAAGGGGATGTGGTTGGAGAAATAAATTCTGAAATCGCGCGCCTAATGAAAATTTCGGTGCGAAATTTGAAACTTGGGAGGGGGAAACACACAACGCAGACGAAGCATGTAAAATACTCGTGTGCGATAAAAAAGAAAGTTGGCAGATCTCGTCTCCAAAAAAATGTACATGTGTACTTGTTTTTTTCGGTCAATGGTACGCCTGGTTTATTAGGAAATATCGCATAGGTAAGTAACTTATGGGTCATTAACGCAAAAAACACAGACGGGTACGGCATAGAAACCGTGTGTTTTGTGCTCTTCTAATGATTAACGCAAAAAACGCACACAGGCACACATGCTAATCAACGCTCAAAGCCCTCAAAGGATGCTCTTACCGACATTGTACATTAATACTACAAACTTAAAGTACTACTGGTAATTTGCTCTAGTACTACAAACTTAAACTACTTCTCACATGCTGCCATCGGGGCATGCTGGCCAGACGCCGGCGTTCTCCTTCCCGGCCTTGTAGGCGGCAGCCCACCGTGCTTCTATCTCCGCCAAGCTCTCCTCGCCACGGCGTGCGGCCTCTTTTTTCTTGCGGCGGCGGGACTCTCTTTTGTTGACTGCTTTCTGCCTTTTACGCTCCTTCTATGTGGCTTTGGCCGCCTCTAGATCCACCACCCATTCGGCCAAGGTAGCCTGAAAGTCCGCCCATGTAATTGTCTGGCCACCGGCGGCGATGAACTCGGCGCGGCGAGATGCCATCGCTTCCTTACCATGTGTGCGGTCGCAGGCGGCGAGGAATGCGGCGCGGCGGGATGCCATCACTTCCTTACCAGTTACTGTGTGTCGCGGTGCCATGGACGATGCCTGGAGAGAGCTCTAGGACGGAGGGGCCGGGCAGCCGTACAGTGCGGTGGTATTCAAGAGCTCAACCACAAACGACAACAGAAATTTGGCTTCCCTTACAATTTTGCTCGTTCATTATCGCACACGGTTCATCTCCGTCGCTTCCGGAAACAGTGTGCGCTGAGCCTATTGTGTGTTGCGTTATGATTGGCCGGAACCCCAGCCAAGTGGATCGCGCGTGTGCACCATTGGATGCGCTGTGATCGAACGGCAATCCACGTCCCTCACATCACACCCGTGCACCTATAGTTGGATTGGATTTATATGCACTAAATGCCTAAAAAATGGACATAATCCCCTAAATATGGTAAATGAGCCCGGAAAAATGCCAAATCTGAACACGGTGATTTGTTGGGTGTATGTTCGTCATAGAAAATAACTCTAGGGAAAAGAACGAAGAAAATTTGGATTCCCTTTCAATCTTGAGGATTTCCCCTTCGAAAGCATGGAACTTCCTCGGTGATGGCTCGATTTATGAAGGGCGTGCACCACAACATAAGCCAAACCTTCTCAAATTTTTACGAAGGCATGGTGAGGTCATACCATGGCACTATGCCAGGCGTCATGTTTTTTAAGCATTTATTTCATTTTTTCTATAGTTTAAAACCCAACAAACAGACATTTGTGGTTGACTATTGCCACACATTTCATCGAAATATCTGTCCATTCCTTGTAAAAGGCATGAGAATTTACTAAGTGGCACGAGCATGGTTTTCTAGGCCGTTCTTGTGGACCCTTTCATGCATCAATTGTTTGAACTTGAATTATGAGCAGTAATGCCTAGGAAATGCACATAATCCCCTAAATATGGCAAATGAACCCAGAAAATGCCGAATTTGAACACGGTGATTTGCAGGTTGTATGCTCATAATAGAAAAAAAACTCGTGGACAAAGGACAAACGAAATTTGGATCCGCCTTCAATCTTGGTGATTTCTGATATGTCCATTTTGCATCATGCTTTTATATCAATATTTATTCCATTATGGGTTGTTATTACACATTATGTCACAATACTTATGCTTATTCCCTCCTATTTTACAAGGTTTACATGAAGAGGGAGAATGCCGGCAACAGGGATTCTGGGCTGGAAAAGGAGAAAATATTAGAGACCTATTCTGCACAACTCCAAAAGTCCTAAAACCTCAAAGAAGTTATTTCCAGAATATATAAAAAATATTGAGCACAAGAAGTACCAGAGGGGGGCCACCCACCAGCCACGAGGGTGGGGGCGTGCCCTACCCCCTGGGCGGGCCTCCTGCCTCGTGGGCACCCTGGTGGCCCTCCGATGCCCATCTTCTGCTATATGGAGTCTTTCGTCGAGAAAAAAATCATAAGCAAGCTTACAGGACGAAACTCTGCTGCCACGAGGCAGAACCCTGGCGGAACCAATCTAGGGCTCCGGCAGAGCTTTTCTGCCGGGGACACTTCCCTCCGAGAGGGGGAAATCATCACCATCGTCATTGCCAACGATCCTCTCATCGGGATGGGGTCAATCTCCATCAACATCTTCACAAGCACCATCTCATCTCAAACCCTAGTTCATCTCTTGTATCCAATCTTTGTATCCAAACCTCAGATTGGTACCTGTGGGTTGCTAGTAGTGTTGATTACTCCTTGTAGTTGATGCTAGTTGGTTTACTTGGTGGATGATCATATGTTCAGATCCATTATGCATATTAATACCCCTGTGATTATGAACGTGAATATGATTTGTGAGTGGTTACGTTTGTTCCTGAGGACATGGGAGAAGTCTGGCTATTATTAGTCATGTGAATTTGGTATCCGTTCGATATTTAGATGAGATGTATGTTGTCATCCCTCTAGTGGTGTCTTGTGAACATCGACTACATGACACTTCACCATTGTTTGGGCTTAGAGGGAGGCATTGGGAAGTAATAAGTAGATGATGGGTTGCTAGAGTGACAGAAGCTTAAACCCTAGTTTATGCGTTGCTTCGTAAGGGGCTGATTTGGATCCATATGTTTCATGCTATGGTTAGGTTTCCCTTAATACTTCTGTTGTAGTTGCGGATTCTTGCAATGGGGGTTAATCATAAGTGGGATGCTTGTCCAAGTAAGGACAGAACCCAAGCACCGGTCCACCCACATATCAAATTATCAAAGTACCAAACGCGAATCATTTGATCGTGATGAAAACTAGCTTGACGATAATTCCCATGTGTCCTTGGGAGCGCTTTTCTCTATATAAGAAATTGTATGGGCTTGTCCTTTGCTACAAAAAGGATTAGGCCATCTTGCTGCACCTTATTTACTTTTATTACTTGCTACTCGTTACAAATTACGTTATCACAAAACTATCTGTTACCGATAATTTCAGTGCTTGCAGAGAATACCTTGCTGAAAACCGCTTATCATTTCCTTCTGCTCCTCGTTGGGTTTGACACTCTTACTTATCGAAAGGACTACGATAGATCCCCTATACTTGTGGGTAATCAAGACTCTTTTCTGGTGTCGTTGCCAGGGAGTGAAGCGCCTTTGGTAGGTGGAATTTGGTAAGGAAAAATTTATATAGTGTGCTGAAATTTACTGTCACTTGTTACTATGGAAAGTAATCCTTTAAGGGGCTTGTTTGGGGTATCTTCACCCTGACCAGTAGAGAAAATAGTTGCTCCTCAACCTACTGAACCTATTGAAAACTTTTACTTCGAAATTCCTTCGGGTATGATAGAGAAACTGCTAGCTAATCCTTTTGCAGGAGATGGAACATTGCATCCCGACTTGCACTTAATCTATGTTGATGAAGTTTGTGGATTATTTAAGCTTGCAGGTATGCCCGATGATGTTATCAAGAAGAAGGTATTCCCTTTATCTTTGAAGGGAGATGCATTGACATGGTATAGGCTATGTGATGATATGGGATCATGGGACTACAAACGGTTGAAAGTGGAATTTCCATCAGAAGTTTTATCCTATGCATCTTGTTCATCGTGATCGTAATTATATATATATATATATAATTTTTGGCCTCGTGAAGGAGAAAGGATCACTCAAGCTTGGGGGAGGCTTAAGTCAATGTTATATTCATGCCCCAATCATGAGCTCTCAAGAGAAATGATTATTCAAAAAATTTATGCTTGGCTTTCTGACAACAATCGCTCCATGCTCGATACTTCTTGTACTGGTTCCTTTATGATGAAGACTATTGAATTCAAATGGAATTTATTGGAGAGAATTAAATGCAACTCTGAAGATTGGGATCTCAACGAAGGTAAGGTGTCAGGTATAACACCTAAGTTTGATTGTGTTAAATCTTTTATGAGTACTGATGTTTTTCGTAAATTTAGCACTAAATATGGACTTGACTCTTGTTGGGGAACGTAGTAATTTCAAAATTTTCCTACGCACACGCAAGATCATGGTGATGCATAGCAACGAGAGGGGAGAGTGTTGTCTACGTACCCTCGTAGACCAAAAGCGGAAGCGTTATATCAACGCGGTTGATGTAGTCGTACGTCTTCACGATCCGACCGATCCAAGTACCGAAAGCACGGCACCTCCGAGTTCTGCACACGTTCGGCTCGGTGACGTCCTCGCCTTCTCGATCCAGAAAGAGGGGCGAAGTAGTAGATGAGTTCCGACAGCACGACGGCGTGGTGACGGTGTTGGTGAAGAACAATCTTCGCAGGGCTTCGCCTAAGCACTACGAAAACTATGATGGAGGATAAACTAGAGGGGACGGGGTTGCCGGCACACGGCTTGGTGTTTCTTGATGTGTCTTTGGTGCTAGCCCTGCCCCTATATTTATATGTTGAGCCCTGGGGTCGAAACATGGAGCAAAAGCCTCCTCAAAGTCGGTTTTGCCCGAAAGGCAAGAGTCCCACTCGGACTCCAGGACCAAACGCCACAAACCTTAGCGTCTGGCCCAGACGCCATGGGCCTCGGCGTCTGGCCCAGGGCCAGACGCCAGGGTCTCCGGCGTTTGGCCCCCTGGCCTCCGCAAAACTCCTTTTGCACCGACTTATAGCCCTGTGGGCTTGCCCCTTGGCCTAACCATATCATCCAATATATGAATCTTTACCTCCGGACCATTCCGGAGCTCCTTGTTATGTCCGTGATCTCATCCGGGACTCCGAACAACATTCGGTCACCAACATACATAACTCATAGTACTATATCGTCAACGAACGTTAAGCGTGCGGACCCTACGGGTTCGAGAACTATGTAGACATGACCGAGACACCTCTCTTGTCAATAACCAATAGCGGGACCTGGATGCCCATATTGGCTCCTACATATTCTACGAAGATCTTTATCGGTCACCGCATAACAACATACGTTGTTCCCTTTGTCATCGGTATGTTACTTGCCCGAGATTCGATCGTCAGTATCTCAATACCTAGTTCAATCTCGTTACCGGCAAGTCTCTTTTCTCGTTCCGTAATACATCATCTCACAACTAACTCATTAGTTGCAATGCTTGCAAGGCTTATGTGATGTGCATTACCGAGAGGGCCCAGAGATACCTCTCCGACAATCGGAGTGACAAATCCTAATCTCGAAATACGTCAACCCAACATGTACCTTTTGAGACACATGTAGATCACCTTTATAATCACCCAGTTACGTTGTGACGTTTGGTAGCACACAAAGTGTTCCTCCGGCAAAACGGGAGTTGATAATCTCATAGTCATAGGAACATGTATAAGTCATGAAGAAAGCAATAGCAACATACAAAACGATCGGGTGCTAAGCTAACGGAATGGGTCATGTCAATCAGATCATTCACCTAATGATGTGATCCCGTTAATCAAATAACAACTCTTTGTCCATGGTTAGGAAACATAACCATCTTTGATTAACGAGCTAGTCAAGTAGAGGCATACTAGTGACACTCTATTTGTCTATGTATTCACACATGTATCATGTTTCCGGTTAATACAATTCTAGCATGAATAATAAACATTTATCATGAAATAAGGAAACAAATAATAACTTTATTATTGCCTCTAGGGCATATTTCCTTCAGTCTCCCACTTGCACTAGAGTCAATAATCTAGATCACATCACCATGTGATTAACATCGATAGTTCACATCATCATGTGATTAACACCCATAGTTCACATCGCCATGTGACCAACACCCAAAGGGTTTACTAGATTCAGTAATCTAGTTCACATCGCTATGTGATTAACACCCAAAGAGTACTAAGGTGTGATCATGTTTTGCTTGTGAGAGAATCTTAGTCAACGGGTCTGCCACATTCAGATCCGTATGTATTTTGCAAATATCTATGTCAACAATGCTCTGCACGGAGCTACTCTAGCTAATTGTTCCCACTTTCAATATGTATCTAGATTGAGACTTAGAGTCATCTAGATTAGTGCCAAAACTTGCATCGACGTAACCCTTTACGACGAACCTTTTTGTCACCTCCATAATCGAGAAACATATCCTTATTCCACTAAGGATAATTTTGACCGCTGTCCAGTGATCTACTCCTAGATCACTATTGTACTCCCTTGCCAAAATCAGTGTAGGGTATACAATAGATCTGGTACACAGCATGGCATACTTTATAGAACCTATGGCCAAGGCATAGGGAATGACTTTCATTCTCTTTCTATCTTCTGCCGTGGTCGGGTTTCGATTCTTACTCAACTTCACACCTTGTAACATAGGCAAGAACTCTTTCTTTGACTGTTCCATTTTGAACTACTTCAAAATCTTGTCAAGGTATGTACTCATTGAAAAAACTTATCAAGCGTCTTGATCTATCTCTATAGATCTTGATACTCAATATCACTACACCACAACATGGATGTAATGGCATACAATCTGCCGGGAGAAAGCACTTAAGAGGGCAGATAAACTGCCGGGACGCTGGTTCTCCCGGCAGATAGAACTGCCACCAGAACGGCTGCCGAGGATTACTTCTCACGGCAGATAAACTATTCCCGGCAGTTTATCTGCCCCGACCCATGAATAAGCCGGCAGTTCATTTTCTCCCGGCAGATTGGCCATGGCATCAGAATGAACACTTACCAGCAGTTTCACTGCCAGCAAAAACATGTTCACCCAATAGTTAATATGCCCCACGCTGTGTTTCACTAGCAAACCGTTCTAGGCAATATATACCTAATTTATTATCCATTCATCGAGCAACATATACCTGATTTAATATCCATTCATTCTCCTAGAGCAATCAGGAAAGATCACAGAACTTGCACATACATACACTTCAACCAACCTTAAACTTCATTCAATAACACATGCCAAACCAAATACATATGTTTCTAGATACATGTATGAAACGACCATATACAAGGAGGTTGTGCCACAATAGGTTCTGTACATATGTTTTAGATGTGTGACACAACCAAAATGAACATAAAATGGCTTATGTACCAAAACAACCACCAAATGAGCATAGTAAAACTTGCCAATGTCTCTGGGTTCAGCAAACGAGGCATATATCACTTGACCAAATTAACTGTAGGTCTTCCAAACCTCCAGCAGCTTGCAGATCTTCCACAACTCCATCAACTTGTGTACCCTTGGGAAACCTGCAACAGATCGGAAACTCAAAATGGGGCTCTTATTTCAGATTTTAAATTGACACATCAAAGATTTTGACATGCTGCAGTTTAACTCATCAGCATAAATAAAAATCTTCTAAATGTGTAACACTTCATCGCAGCAAGCAATCATTATTATATAATTAGAATAACCATATTACTCGGGAGGACTTCTTCAATCAGATCAAGTATTGTTTACATACTAGAGGCTACGATTCGTATCCGTAAGATGGCCATGTGGTAAAGGTAATGAAATAGGACCTAGAACCTGGATATGAGGTGATGAGAGAACCCATGAAACACATCTTTATCTGAACTGAAGCAGATAAATATGACCATATCTCAACTAATTCAGGAAAGCAGGCCAAATGTCATATCTAGCACTAGTAGACAATGGCTAGTGTATCCTTTGAGATTTCCTTAAAATATCAAAAAAGAATCTCCCGCAAATTCTGAAGAGCGGCACATAATAACAAGTCTGTTACTCTCCCAGTAGCTACAAAGCATGGATACGGCAGAAACTGCCGTATTGCCGTTCTAGTACGGGGGGACACGGGGATACGCGTGGATACGTCGGGATACGCGAATCCCGCAGTATCCCATCTTATCTTGATAAAAAAAGAGAGACAAATTGGGATACGGCATAGATACGGTGGGGATACATTGGGGGACTCGGGAGCTGGCCTCCAGCGACCACAACGCTGCTCTCCTCCGACGGATGCCACGCTCGAGCTGGCAACCTCGACGGTCGCTAGCAGGGAAGAAGATCCAGGCAGAGAGGAGAAGGCGAGGTGGTTGCAGGCGAGGAAAAAGCTCCGGGCAGGGAGAAAGAAGATTTGGGTGGATTGAAAGGGAAGACGTAGACTAGCAAGAAGGTGCAGGCGAGGAGCGGTCGTCTCATCTCCTCGCTACAGTTCTTGGTGGCTGGGGCAGGGAGGAAAGAGGAGCACGGGGTAGGGAACAGCTGGAGGAGCACTTGTGTAGGGTTTCCTAGAATTGGACCTTATGTGGGCTCTGAGTGGAGAGCTACATGGGCTCTGAGTGCAGGGTCGTGTAAAGTGACCATGTGATCCTCAAAAGAAAAAAGAAAAACAATCTTACATCTAAAAATGAGGCAACATATGTCAATACTAAATAAGAATCTTTCATCTAATTTCTTAAAATACTTATATATCCTGCCGTATCCCCGAATGGCTATTTTTGAAAAAAGTCGTATCCCGTGTCCCCGTATGCGTATCCCCGTCTTTCTGTCCCCGTGTCCATGCTTCTTAGCCCAGTAGTGGGTGGCTTGGCATCCTATAGATGTGGTTATATGTCTAGGATGTAGGTTGTTCTTCAGTTTGGTGAGGTGATGCATCAGGTCTGAGAAAAATGCGTGGGGTGTTGAATTTGTTGTATCCAGACTCCTATTTTCATTATGAAAATGGGGGCCATGTGGCCCCTTTTATCGAAAAAATTTAACAAATCATGTTACCCTATTTTTGAGATATGGAAAACTAATAGAAAAAATACTATATTAAAACCGTATTAAAACCATGGAGTTATTGCCAATACAGATTATTTTGAACCAATCAGATAAAGCATAACTGCAAAAACAAAAAGGAAGTGATACCTAAAGATAGAGCATTTAACCATGTGGCATATGTGGTTAGCAACTCAAAACTTGATAAACAATTTAAAACAGAATATGTGGCCTTTGGTCGTAGCTGGCTAGTGGCTACAAAGAACACAAAACAATGCATCTTATAAGCTTGCTTGTGGTAGCATTGCTACAAACATAAATCAATCATTATACATGATATAGTTATGGAAAGAAATGAATCAATTATACATGATATGGAAGAAAACGTATCATTCTACATAATATGGTTATTGAAAGAAATGGATCGATTAGTACTCAAATGCTGACATCAAAGTAACTGAGCAAAGTAAAAGCAACTATATCACCTCTGTTTATGACTAGAACTGAACCAATAGACATCCTGTAGGAAGAGCCTGACACTTATCTGCTTCCATCTGCATACACAGGAGCTTTTGCCACTAGGCTACCATGCTCCCGATAAACATTATACAGTAGCACATCCCTTCCTTGCTGAGTAAATCAGACTTCAAGAAACACAAACAAACACCTGAGAATAATCACACAATTTCAACATTATATAACATAATTTTTACATCCGAAACAACTGAGCGTAACAAGAAAATTGTAACACTATATTAGTGCCCATTACAAGATTACTAATGGCTGAATGATAAAAATAGCAAAGAAATCTCACCGTTGGTTGAGAAGTACAGGAGGCGGTGAAGCCGAGACCGTAGGTGTCACTGCTCAGGCGGGGAAGTAGAGGTGAGGTGACACTGCTTGGGGGCGAGGATGGAGATGAGGTGCTATCCAGACGTAGTCGACACAGCGCTGCTTGGTGCAGAGGACGAATAGTAGGCATGCTGCGAGAAAGAGAGGAGGACCCATTACACAACATAACATACAAATCGAAGGACCAAATCAAGGGTGTAGACTGAAATAATGTATTGTACATAATAGAGTCTAACACTGAGTTCTAGCTCCATTCAAATATCTTTCAGGTGCAAATAGGCAAAACATGCTTAGTTCAAAAACAATGCATTGAGTTAAACATTTGTACAGAGTCTCCAGGAATGACATAGAAGATTTCTTGCACATGCTCATGCTCATTTTGTACATGCTCATTTTGTAAACTGCATTACTGTACTTTACAGAGTTGAGGGCATGCAAATTATTGGACAGAGTCTCATTCCATTTTGTACAGACTCCAGTTTTTGTACAACATCTCCAGATTTTTTGCACATGCTCATTTAGTAAACTTCAGTACTGTAGAGAGCTGAGGGCATGAAAATTCTTGGAAACATAAAAACAAAGATACAAAATATGTTTATGTCGCCCACCACTCTACCTCAACGACCCAGCTGGCGTGCAAGAATAAGAAACTATATCAGTAACCACAACCGACATTATTCTTTTCTAATTGATTTGCTTTGGTGGTGAGAGTGTGAAGCATAATTGCAAATATTAAAAAGCATCATCTCTGGAGAACATGGCGCAGTAGACTAAACAAGTGGGTTGATGACGTAAAATAATTAGCTTTCTTTCATCTCACAACTGAACTAAAAATCTCAACTAAACAACTTAGTTCAGTGTCAACGAATCTAATTAAGGTATGCACTTGTTAATCAGCAGACTTCCCTGTCCTTCAAGCTGAAGGGCTACTAATAGTACTTAGTGTTCATATATGTTTATTTTCAAGTTCTGTTTTCAAACAATGCAAATAACCTTTGAAGGTGTTTGGATTGTGGTTTTTTTGTCATTGTCAGATCAAATTAATTAAAAGGATGATTTGTTCTAACTGCTAGAATAGTTAAGTGCTACTGTTCGAGATTACATACATGTGTAGTTGCACATTCAGATGTTAAAAAGAGACAGGAGTTGAAATCTCACCTATGAAGAGGACACTCGTGAAACGAAGTATAGGATGCAACTGCCTAGGGAAAGGATGCTGAGGATACAGAGCCGCTCGCTGGAGGGAGGACGCCCCGCTGCTGGGGGAGACGACGTAGAGGAAGCTGCCCCGCTCGATACTGGGGAGAAGGCTTGCTCGGTGTGGACCAAGCTCGCGGTGGAGGAGGGTGGTCGCCGGTGGAGTGGTTCCGCGACGTGGCTGGCCGGCGCCGGTGGCGTCGTCCCTGTCCTCGGTGGCGCTATGCTGTGGGGCCGGCGGCGGTAGTAGTCTGCAGCGGTGGGGTGTGGAGATCAGAGTCTGCAGCAGCAGCGGGGAGTGGTTGGTGCTGGCGGGGGTGGCAATGATGTGTTGGGACGCGGTGGGGGCGGCGGTGGTGTTGTGGTGGGCGCGGTCGGCGGCGGCGGGGGTGTGGCTAGGGTTTGTGGCGGATGTGGTCTTGGTCGATTTGGGGATGCACTGGATTGAGTTCTGTGGGTGAGGGGCACACGCGTCTATATTCTTTCAGGCCAAAAATTTCATCGCTCGCGGGCTTTTGGGCTCTTGTTAGCGCGCGCTTAGGCCCGACTCTATTTTGGTCGCACGCCAAAGACGGTCACCGGCAGATGGCATGCAGTGTAGTAGTTCTCCCGGCAGTTGTTTCGTCCTCTTTATTCTCGGCAGTTAGATTGCCCTTGTTTTTACAGTTCCACCGGCAGTTAAAATGCCCTTATGTAGTTGTAGCGGTAGTATAAGATGTGCCGGCAGTTTATTTGACCTTGTTCAGCTATTTCTACCGGCAGTTAATTGCCCCCAATTAAGTGTTGTGGTGTAGTGTATGTAAGCAGCTTCACCGAGGTTTTTCTTTGAAAAACTCCTTTCAAACACTCCTTTATGCTTTGCAGAATAATTCTACATTATTTCTGATCGACAATATGTCATTTACATATACTTATCAGAAATGTTGTAGTGCTCCCACTCACTTTCTTGTAAATACAGGCTTCACCACAAGTCTGTATAAAACTATATGCTTTGATCAACTTATCAAAGCGTATATTCCAATTCCGAGATGCTTGCACCAGTCCATAGATGGATCGCTGGAGCTTGCATATTTTGTTAGCACCTTTAGGATCGACAAAACCTTCTGGTTGCATCATATACAACTCTTCTTTAAGAAATCCATTAAGGATTGCAGTTTTGTTATCCATTTGCCAGATTTCATAAAATGTGGCAATTGCTAACATGATTCGGATAGACTTAAGCATAGATACGAGTGAGAAACTCTCATCGTAGTCAACACCTTGAACTTGTCAAAAACCTTTTGCGACAATTGTAGCTTTGTAGATAGTAACACTACTATCAGCGTCTGTCTTCCTCTTGAAGATCCATTTATTTTCTATGGCTTGCCGATCATCCGGCAAATCCATCAAAGTCCATACTTTATTCTCATACATGGATCATATCTCAGATTTTATGGCCTCAAACCATTTCGCGGAATCTGGGCTCATCATCGCTTCCTCATAGTTCGCAAGTTCGTCATGGTCTAGTAACATGACTTCCAGAACAGGATTACCGTACCACTCTGGGGCGGATCTCACTCTGGTTTACCTACGAGATTCGGTAGTAACTTGATCTGAAGTTTCATGATCAATATCATTAGCTTCCTCACTAATTGGTGTAGGTGTCACAGAAACAGATTTCTGTGATGAACTACTTTCCAATAAGGGAGCAGGTACAGTTACCTCATCAAGTTCTACTTTCCTCCCACTCACTTCTTTCGAGAGAAACTCCTTCTCTTAGAAAGGATCCATTCTTAGCAACGAATGTCTTGCCTTCGGATCTGTGATAGAAGGTGTACCCAACTTTCTCCTTTGGGTATCCTATGAAGACACATTTCTCCGATTTGGGTTTGAGCTTATCATGATGAAACTTTTTCTTATAAGCATCGCAACCCCAAACTTTAAGAAACGACAACTTTGGTTTCTTGCCAAACCATAGTTCATATTGTGTCGTCTCAACGGACTTAGATGGTGCCCCTTTTTAACGTGAATGCAGTTGTCTCTAATGCATGATCCCAAAACAATATTGGTAAATCGGTAAGAAACATCATAGATTGTACTATATCCAATAAAGTACGGTTATGACGTTCGGACACACCATTATGCTGTGGTGTTCCAGGTGGCATGAATTTGTGAAACTATTCCACATTGTCTTAATTGAAGATCGAACTCGTAACTCAAATATTTGTCTCCACGATCAGATCGTAGAAACCTTATTTTCTTGTCATGATGATTTTCCGCTTCACTCTGAAATTCTTTGAACTTTTCAAATGTTTCAGACTTATTGTTTCATCAAGTAGATATACCCATATCTGCTCAAATCATCTGTGAAGGTCAGAAAATAACGATACCCGACGCGAGCCTTAACACTCATCGGATCGCATATATCAGTATGTATTATTTCTAATAAGTCAGTTGCTCGCTCCATTGTTCCGGAGAACGGAGTCTTAGTCATCTTGCCCATGAGGCATGGTTCGCAAGCATCAAGTAATTCATAATCAAGTGATTCCAAAAGCCCATCAGCATGGAGTTTCTTCATGTGCTTTACACCAATATGACCTAAACAGCAGTGCCACAAATAAGTTGCACTATCATTATTAACTTTGCATCTTTTGGTTTCAATATTATGAATATTTGTATCACTATGATCGAGATCCAACGAACCATTTTCATTAGGTGTGTAACCATATAAGGTTTTATTCATGTAAACAGAACAACAATTTATTCTCTTACTTAAATGAATAACTGTATTGCAATAAAACATGATCAAATCATATTCATGCTCAACACCAAATAACACTTATTTAGGTTCCACACTAATCCCGAAAGTATAGGGAGTGTGCGATGATGATCATATCAATCTTGGAACCACTTCCAACTCTCATCGTCACTTCACCCTTAACTAGTCTCTGTTCATTCTGCAACTCCCGTTTCGAGTTACTAATCTTAGCAACTGAACTAGTACCAAATACTGAGGGGTTGCTATGAACACTAGTAAAGTACACATCAATAACATGCATATCAAATATACCTTTGTTTACTTTGCCATCCTTTCTTATCCACCAAATACTTGGGGTAGTTCCGCTTCCAGTGACCAATCCTTTTGCAGTAGAAGCACTTAGTCTCAGGCTTAGGACCAGACTTGGGTTTCTTCACTTGAGCAGCAACTTGCTTGCCGTTCTTCTTGAAGTTCCCCTTCTTCCTTTTTCCCTTTTCTTGAAACTAGTGGTCTTGTCTACCATCAACACTTCATGTTTTTCTTGATTTCTACCTTCATCGATTTTAGCATCACGAAGAGCTTGGGAATCGTTTCTGTTATCCCTTGCATATTATAGTTCATCACGAAGTTCTACTAACTTGGTGATGGTGACTAGAGAATTCTGTCAATCACTATTTTATCTGGAAGATTAACTCCCACTTGATTCAAGCGATTGTAGTACCCAGACAATCTGAGCACATGCTCACTAGTTGAGCGATTCTCCTCCATCTTTTAGCTATAGAACTTGTTGGAGACTTCATATCTCTCAACTCGGGTATTTGCTTGAAATATTAACTTCAACTCATGGAACATCTCATATGGTCCATGACGTTCAAAACATCTTTGAAGTCCCGATTCTAAGCCGTTAAGCATGGTGCACTTAACTATCAAGTAGTCATCATATTGAGCTAGCCAAACGTTCATAACGTCTGCATCTGCTCCTGCAATAGGTCTATCACCTAGCGGTGCATCAAGGACATAATTCTTCTGTGCAGCAATGAGGATAAACCTCTGATCACGGATCCAATCCGCATCATTGCTACTAACATTTTTCAACTTAGTTTTCTCTAGGAACATATATATAACATAGGGAAGCAACAACGCGAGCTATTGATCTACAACATAGATATGCTAATACTACCAGGACTAAGTTCATGATAAATTAAAGTTCAATTAATCATATTACTTAAGAACTCCCACTTAGATAGACATCCCTCTAATCCTCTAAGTGATCACGTGATCCATATCAACTAAACCATGTCCGATCATCACATGAGATGGAGTAGTTTCAATGGTGAACATCACTATGTTGATCATATCTACTATATGATTCACGCTCGACCTTTCGGTCTCCGTGTTCCGAGGCCATATCTGTATATGCTTGGCTCGTCAAGTATAACCTGAGTATTCCGCGTGTGCAACTGTTTTACACCCATTGTATTTGAACGTAGAGCCTATCACACCCGATCATCACGTGGTGTCTCAGCACGAAGAACTTTCGCAACGGTGCATACTCAGGGAGAACACTTCTTGATAATTAGTGAGAGATCATCTTAAAATGCTATCGTCAATCAAAGCAAGATAAGATGCATAAAAGATAAACATCACATGCAATCAATATAAGTGATATGATATGGCCATCATCATCTTGTGCTTGTGATCTCCATCTTCGAAGCACCGTCATGATCACCATCGTCACTGGCGCGACACCTTGATCTCCATCGCAGCATCGATGTCGTCTCGCCAATTTTATGCTTCCACGACTATTGCTACCGCTTAGTGATAAAGTAAAGCATTACAGCGCGATTGCATTGCATACAATAAAGTGACAACCATATGGCTCCTGCCAGTTGCCGATAACCCGGTTACAAAACATGATCATCTCATACAATAAAATCAGCATCATGTCTTGACCATATCACATCACAACATGCCCTGCAAAAACAAGTTAGACGTCCTCTACTTTGTTTGTTGCAAGTTTTACGTGGCTGCTACGGGCTTAGCAAGAACCAATCTTACCTGCGCATCAAAACCACAACGATAGTTTGTCAAGTTGGTGCTGTTTTAACCTTCGCAAGGACCGGGCGTAGCCACACTCGGTTCAACTAAAGTTGGAGAAACTGACACCCGCCAGCCACCTGTGTGCAAAGCATGGCAGTAGAACCAGTCTCGCGTAAGCGTACGCGTAATGTCGGTCCGGGCCGCTTCATCCAACAATACCGCCGAACCAAAGTATGACATGCTGGTAAGCAGTATGACTTATATCGCCCACAACTCACTTGTGTTCTACTCGTGCATATAACATCAAACCATAAAACCTAGGCTCTCATGCCACTGTTGGGGAACGTAGTAATTTCAAAATTTTCCTACGCACACGCAAGATCATGGTGATGCATAGCAACGAGAGGGGAGAGTGTTGTCTACGTACCCTCGTAGACCGAAAGCGGAAGCGTTATATCAACGCGGTTGATGTAGTCGTACGTCTTCACGATCCGACCGATCCAAGTACCGAAAGCACGGCACCTCCGAGTTCTGCACACGTTCGGCTCGGTGACGTCCTCGCCTTCTCGATCCAGCAAGAGGAGTGAAGTAGTAGATGAGTTCCGGCAGCACGACGGCGTGGTGACGGTGTTGGTGAAGAACAATCTTCGCAGGGCTTCGCCTAAGCACTACGAAAACTATGACGGAGGATAAACTAGAGGGGACGGGGTTGCCGGCACACGGCTTGGTGTTTCTTGATGTGTCTTTGGTGCTAGCCCTGCCCCTATATTTATATGTTGAGCCCTGGGGTCGAAACATGGAGCAAAAGCCTCCTCAAAGTCGGTTTTGCCCGAAAGGCAATAGTCCCACTCGGACTCCAGGACCAAACGCCACAAACCTTGGCGTCTGGCCCAGACTCCATGGGCCTCGGCGTCTGGCCCAGGGCCAGACGCCAGGGTCTCCGGCGTTTGGCCCCCTGGCCCCCGCAAAACTCCTTTTGCACCGACTTATAGCCCTGTGGGCTTGACCCCTTGGCCTAACCATATCATCCAATATATGAATCTTTACCTCCGGACCATTCCGGAGCTCCTCGTTATGTCCGTGATCTCATCCGGGACTCTGAACAACATTCGGTCACCAACATACATAACTCATAGTACTATATCGTCAACGAACGTTAAGCGTGTGGACCCTACGGGTTCGAGAACTATGTAGACATGACCGAGACACCTCTCTTGTCAATAACCAATAGAGGGACCTGGATGCCCATATTGGCTCCTACATATTCTACGAAGATCTTTATCTGTCAGACCGCATAACAACATACGTTGTTCCCTTTGTCATCGGTATGTTACTTGCCCGAGATTCGATCGTCAGTATCTCAATACCTAGTTCAATCTCGTTACCGGCAAGTATCTTTTCTCATTCCGTAATACATCATCTCACAACTAACTCATTAGTTGCAATTCTTGCAAGGCTTATGTGATGTGCATTACCGAGAGGGCCCAGAGATACCTCTCCGACAATCGGAGTGACAAATCCTAATCTCGAAATATGCCAACCCAACATGTACCTTTTGAGACACCTCTAGAGCACCTTTATAATCACCCAGTTACGTTGTGACGTTTGGTAGCACACAAAGTGTTCCTCCGGCAAACAGGAGTCGCATAATCTCATAGTCATAGGAACATGTATAAGTCATGAAGAAAGCAATAGCAACATACAAAACGATCGGGTGCTAAGCTAACGGAATGGGTCATGTCAATCAGATCATTCACCTAATGATGTGATCCCGTTAATCAAATAACAAATCTTTGTCCATGTTTAGGAAACATAACCATCTTTGATTTTCGAGCTAGTCAAGTAGAGGCATACTAGTGACACTCTGTTTGTCTATGTATTCACACATGTATCATGTTTCCGGTTAATACAATTCTAGCATGAATAATAAACATTTATCATGAAATAAGTAAATAAATAATAACTTTATTATTGCCTCTAGGGCATATTTCCTTCAACTCTGAGATAGTAGCTTCTTTCTGTGAATCCTTTGCTACTCATGTTGATCTCCCTAAGGAGAAGTGGTTTAAATATAATCCTCCCATTGAAGTGAAAGTAGTTGCACCAATTAAAGTTGAAGAAAAGACTATCACTTATAATGATCCTATTGTTCCTACTGCTTATGTTGAGAAACCACCTTTTCCTGATAGAATAAAGGATCAAGCTAAAGTTTCAACTGTAGTCAACAAAAGTAATATTAGGACACACAAACCCCCTGAGCAAGTTAAAGTTGAACCTAATATTTATATGGTTAAAGATCTCTTGGTCGATAATATTGATGGGCATGTTATTTACTTCTGTGATGAAGCTGATAGAATTGCTAGGCCTGACACCAAAAATAAACATAGAGCTGTTGTAGGCATGCCTGTTATTTCTGTTAAAATAGGAGATCATTGCTATCATGGCTTATGTGATATGGGTGCTAGTGCAAGTGCAATACCTCATTCATTATACAAAGAAATTATGCATGATATTGCACCTACTGGGATAGAAGAGATTGATGTCACAATTAAGCTTGCCAATAGAGACACTATTTCACCAGTTGGGATTGTTAGAGATGTTGAAGTCTTGTGTGGGAAAGTTAAATATCATGTTGATTTTCTAGTTCTTGGTTCCCCTCAAGATAGCTTTTGTCCCTTTATATTTGGTAGACCCTTCTTGAATACTGTTAATGCTAAGATAGATTGCAAGAAGGATGTTGTTACTATTGGTTTGGGTGATATGTCTCATGAGTTTAATGATCTCTAAATTTCATAGACAACCCCGTGATGAAGAATTGCCTACTAAACATGAAATTATTGGTCTTGCTTCTACTGTTGTGCCTCCTAATGATCCTTTAGAACAATATTTGCTAGACCATGAGAATGATATGTTTATGAATGAAAGAAGGGAAATAGATGAAGTATTATTTAACAAGGACCCATTCTGAAACACAATTTGCATGTTGAAATCCTAGGGGATCCTCCTCCACCCAAGGGTGATCCCGTGTTTGAGCTTAAACCATTACCTGATACCCTTAAATATGCTTATCTTGATGAAAATAAGATATATCCTGTTATTATTAGTGCTAACCTTTCAGAGCATGAAGAAGAAAAATTATTGTAAACTCTGAAGAAGCACCGTGCTACTATTGGATATACTCTTTATGATCTTAAGGGCATTAGTCCCACTCTATGTCAACACAACATAAATTTGGAGAAAGACGCCAAACCAATTATTGATCACCAACGACGGCTGAATCCTAAGATGAAAGAAGTGGTAAGAAAGGAAATATTAAAGCTCCTTGAGGTAGGTATAATTTATCTCGTTGCTGATATCCAGTGGGTAAGTCATGTCCATTGTGTCCCTAAGAAGGGAGGTATTACTGTTGTTCCTAATGATAAAGATGAATTGATTCCGCAAAGAATTATTACAGGTTATAGGATGGTAATTGATTTTCGCAAATTAAATAAAGCTACTAAAAAGATCATTACCCTTTGCCTTTTATTGATCAAATGCTAGAAAGATTATCTAAACATACACATTTTTGCTTCCTAGATGGTTTCTCTCAAATACATGTGTCAGCTGATGATCAAGCAAAGACCACTTTTACTTTCCCTTTCGGTACTTTTGCTTATAGACGTATGCCTTTCGGTTTATGTAATGCACCTGGTACCTTTCAAAGATGAATGATGGCCATATTCTCTGACTTTTGTGAAAAGATTTGTGAGGTATTCATGGATGATTTCTCCGTTTATGGATCCTCTTTTGATGATTGCTTGAGCAACCTTGATCGAGTTTTGAAGAGATGTGAAGAAACTAATCTTGTTCTGAATTGGGAGAAATGCCACTTTATGGTTAATGAAGGTATTGTCTTGGGGCATAAAATTTCTGAAGGAGGCATTGAAGTTGATAAAGCTAAAGTTGATGCTATTGAAAAGATGCCATGTCCCAAGGACATTAAAGGTATAAGAAGCTTCCTCGGTCACGCCGGTTTTTATAGGAGGTTCAATAAGGAGTTCTCAAAAATTTCTCGTCCTCTGACTAACCTATTACAAAAAGATATTCCTTTTGTCTTTGATGATGATTGCGTAGAAGCATTTGAAATACTTAAGAAAGCATTGATTTCCGCACCTATTGTTCAGCCACCTGATTGGAATTTACCCTTTGAAATTATGTGTGATGCTAGTGATTATGCTATAGGTGATGTTCTAGGGCAAAGAGTTGATAAGAAATTAAATGTTATTCAATATGCTAGTAAAACTCTAGACAATGCCCAGAGAAATTATGCTACCACTGAAAAAGAATTTTTAGCAGTTGTTTTTGCTTGTGATAAGTTCAGACCTTATATTGTTGATTCTAAAGTAACTATTCACACTGATCATGCTGCTATTAAATATCTTATGGAAAAGAAAGATGCTAAACCTAGACTTATTAGATGGGTTCTCCTGCTACAAGGATTTGATTTGCATATCATTGACAGAAAGGGAGCTGAGAACCCCGTTGCAGACAACTTGTCTAGGTTAGGGAATGTTCTTGATGACCCACTACCTCTAGATGATAGCTTTCCTAATGAAAAATTAAATCTCATAAATGCTTCTCGTATTGCTCCATGGTATGCTGATTATGCTAATTATATTGTTGCTAAATTTATACCACCTAGTTTCACATACAAGCAAAAGAAAAAGTTCTTCTATGATTTGAGACATTACTTTTGGGATGACCCAATCTTTATAAAGAAGGAGTAGATGGTATTATTAGATGTTGTGTACCTGAGCATGAACAGGAACAGATCCTACGCAAGTGTCACTCTAAGGCTTATGGAGGACACCATGTTGGAGATAGAACTGCACATAAGGTATTCCAATCCGGTTTTTATTGGCCTACTCTCTTCAAGGATGCCCGTAAGTTTGTCTTGTCTTGTGATGAATGTCAAAGAATTGGTAATATTAGTAGACATCAAGAAATGCCTATGAATTATTCACTTGTTATTGAACCATTTGATGTTTGGGGCTTTGATTATATGGGACCTTTTCCTTCCTCTAACGGGTATACACATATTTTAGTCGCTGTTGATTACGTTACTAAGTGGGTAGAAGCTATTCTAACTAGTAGTGCTGATCATAACACCTCTATTAAGATGCTTAAAGAAGTTATTTTCCAGAGGTTTGGAGTCCCTGAATTTAATGACTGATGGTGGTTCACATTTTATTCATGGTGCCTTTCGTAAAATGCTTGCTAAGTATGACGTTAATCATAGAATTGCATCTCCTTATCACCCACGGTCTAGTGGTCAAGTAGAATTGAGTAACAGAGAGCTCAAATTAATTTTGCAAAAGACTGTTAATAGATCTAGAAAGAATTGGTCCAAGAAACTTGATGATGCATTATGGGCCTATAGAACCGCATACAAAAATCCTATGGGTATGTCTCCGTATAAAATGGTTTATGGTAAAGCATGTCACTTACCTCTGGAATTAGAACAGAAGGCATATTGGGCTATTAAAGAGCTCAACTATGACTTCAAACTTGCTGGCGAGAAGAGGTTATTTGACATTAGCTCACTTGATGAATGGAGAACCCAAGCCTATGAAAATGCCAAATTTTTTAAAGAAAAAGTTAAAAGATGGCATGACAAAAGGATACAAAAGCGTGAGTTTAATGTAGGTGATTATGTATTGCTATACAACTCTCGTTTAAGATTTTTTGCAGGCAAACTTCTCTCTAAATGGGAAGGTCCTTACGTTATCGAGGAGGTCTATCGTTCCGGTGCCATAAAAATCAACAACTTCGAAGGCACAAATTCGAGGGTGGTGAACGGTCAAAGAATCAAACATTATATCTCAGGTAATCCTATAAATCTTGAAACGAACATCATTGAAACTGTAACCCCGGAGGAATACATAAGGGACACTTTCCGGAACGTTCTAGACTCCAAAAAGGAATAGGTACGTGGTACGGTAAGTAAACCGACTCCAAAACAGTTCTAATGGCAATTTTTCTCCGTTTTGGAATATTTAAGAAAATAGGAAAATAAGAAGCAGACCGGAAAGGACAGGGGCTTCCACGAGGGTGGAGGGCGCGCCCTACCCCCTGGGCAAGCCCCTGCCTCGTGGGCACCTCGTGCGCTCTCCGGACTCTGTTTTCTTGCACGATACTTCTTTTAGTCGGTAAAAATTCATTATATAATCTCCCGAAGGTTTTGACCACCGTATCACGCAAAAATCTCTTGTTCTTGTTTCGAGATGTTTCTGCCGCAGATTAGTGCCAGATGTCTTCTCAAGAGTCAGTCGGGGAGAGTCGGGTGTCTCATCCGACACCAGGTCCAGGGGCAAACGGCGATGCCTATCACTTTGGGCCCTCAATGGAGGAAGAGATGGAAGCTGACTTGAAAAGGATAGATGGCACGAAGGAGGACCAAGAAGTTACTTCTCGTTTCCAGGCAAGAATCACGATGGGGGAACTATAGAGCTCAGCTATTCCAAACTCGGCCATCCCTTCCAATGTTAGATTTCTTTCTTATGAAAATATGAAAAAGAGTGTTACTTGTTCTCCTGCAGCTATGCAACATCCTTGGGTGAAAGGAGCTTTAGCCGTCACTGGCAAGCTCCATAAAGAAATAATGAACCTCAAGCAGCAAGTCAATAAGCTCGAGGATGAGAATCGTATCCTGAAAGGCATCATCGCCAAGAATATCACATCACCACCCCCGAAGAAGGAGACATAATCACACGGGTATGGGCACTCCCCTTGGCAACTGCCAAGCTTGGGGGAGTGCCCCAGTATCTTATCACCATCACTTTTATCTTTACTGTTTTTCTTAGTTCGATCCTTTTGATAATATCGTGATCTAGTAGAATAAAGTTTTAGTATGATCTAGTTGTGAGTTTTGCTTTATGATCTTTCTATGTAATCGAGTCCGTGAGCTATATATAATAAAGATTAGTGTTGAGTCAAGGGCTTGATTATTTTGCTATGATCTCGAGGGAATTAAATAAAATAGAAGAGAAGAAATAAAAAAGAAACAAAGAGATCTTATGGAGAGTAATGAGCTCACATATAAAGAGTATGATAAATAAAAGTTGTTGAGAGTTGACAAACATAGTTTTGGTCATCGTTGCAATTAATAGGAAGAAATAAAGAAAGAGAGGTTCACATATAAATATACTATCTTGGACATCTTTTACGATTGTGAGCACTCATTAAAGTATGATATGCTAAAGAGTTGACGTTGGACAAGGAAGACAACGTAATGGGTTTTGTTTTCTTTCATCTGAGATAAATTATATTGTCATGGATCAACATGTTGAGCTTGCCTTTCCCTCTCTTGCTAGCCAATTTCTTTCCACCAAGTAGAGATACTACTTGTGCTTCCAAATATCCCTAAACCCAGTTTTGCCATGAGAGTCCACCATATCTACCTATGGATTGAGTAAGATCCTTCAAGTAAGTTGTCATCGGTGCAAGCAATAAAAATTTCTCTCTAAATATGTATGACTTATTAGTGCGGAGAAAATAAGCTTTATACGATCTTGTGATATGGAAGAAATAAAAGCGACGGACTGTATAATAAAGGTCCATATCACAAGTGGCAATATAAAGTGACATTCTTTTGCATTAAGATTTTGTGCATCCAACCATAAAAGCGCATGACAACCTTTGCTTCCCTATGCGAAGGGCCTATCTTTTACTTTTATCTTCTACCTTACATAAGAGTCATGGTGATCTTCACCTTTCCTTTTTACATTTTATCCTTTGGCAAGCACAATATGTTGGAAAGATCCTGATATATAGCTAATTGGATGTGAGTCTTCATGAACTATTATTGTTGACATTACCCTTGAGGTAAAACGTTGGGAGGCAAAACTATAAGCCCCTATCTTTCTCTGTGTCCAATTAAAACTTCATACACATAAA
Organism: Triticum urartu; assembly: GCF_003073215.2. Lineage (NCBI taxonomy): Eukaryota > Viridiplantae > Streptophyta > Magnoliopsida > Poales > Poaceae > Triticum > Triticum urartu. The sequence goes on along the minus strand of NC_053027.1, from coordinate 42,288,881 downwards.
TATTGCGTGAGTGTTAGAAATTGTGAAAGACTAAAAGATGGTTGAGTATGTGGACTTCCTGAAAAGCTCTTATATTAACTCTTTCCTATGTTATGATAAATTGCAATTGCATCAATGACTGAGATTAGACTTTGTTGGTTCTCAATGAAGTTTATGATTCATACTTGAAATTGTGATTGAATTGTCACTTTAGCATAAGAGATCATATGACAATATATATATATATGTTGTTGTTCTAAGAATGATCATGATGCCCTCATGTCTGTATTTTATTTTTATGGACACCTCTATCTCTAAACATGTGGACATATTTTTCGATTTCGGCTTTCGCTTGAGGACAAGCGAGGTCTAAGCTTGGGGGAGTTGATACGTCCATTTTGCATCATGCTTTTATATCGATATTTATTGCACTATGGGCTGTTATTACACATTATGTCACAATACTTATGCCTATTCTCTCTTATTTTACAAGGTTTACATGAAGAGGGAGAATGCCGGCAGCTGGAATTCTGGGCTGGAAAAGGAGCAAATATTAGAGACCTATTCTACACAGCTCCAAAAGTCCTGAAACCTCACGGAAGTTATTTCCAGAATATATAAAAAATACTGAGCTCAAGAAGTACCAAGGGGGGCCACCCACCAGCCATGACGGTGGGGGCACGCCCTACCCCCCTAGGCGCGCCCCCTGCCTCGTGGGCCCCCTGGTGGCCCTTCGATGCCCATCTTCTGCTATATGGAGTCTTTCGTCAAGAAAAAAATCATAGGCAAGCTTACGGGACGAAACTCCGCCGCCATGAGGCGGAACCTTGGCAGAACCAATCTAGGGCTCCGGCAGAGCTGTTTTGCCGGGGACACTTCCCTCCGGGAGGGGGAAATCATCACCAACGATCCTCTCATCGGGAGGGGGTCAATTTCCATCAACATCTTCACCAACACCATCCCATCTCAAACCCTAGTTCATCTTTGTATCCAATCTTTGTATCCAAACCTCAGATTGGTACATGTGGGTTGCTAGTAGTGTTGATTACTCCTTGTAGTTGATGCTAGTTGGTTTACTTGGTGGAAGATCATATGTTCAGATCCATTATGCATATTAATACCCCTTTGTTTATGAACATGAATATGCTTTGTGAGTAGTTACGTTTGTTCCTAAGGACATGGGAGAAGTCTTGCTATTAGTAGTCATGTGAATTTAGTATTTGTTCGATATTTTGATGAGATGTATGTTGTCATCCTTCTGGTGGTGTCATGTGAACGTCGACTACATGACACTTCACCATTGTTTGGGCCTAGAGGGAGGCATTGGGAAGTAGTAAGTAGATGATGGGTTGCTAGAGTGATAGAAGCTTAAACCCTAGTTTATGCGTTGCTTCGTAAGGGGCTGATTTGGATCCATATGTTTCATGCTATGGTTAGGTTTACCTTAATACTTCTGTTGTAGTTGCGGATGCTTACAATGGGGTTTAATCATAAGTGGGATGCTTATCCAAGTAAGGACAGCACCCAAGCACCGGTCCACCCACATATCAAATTATCAAAGTACCGAACGTGAATCATTTGATCATGATGAAAACTAGCTTGATGATAATTCCCATGTGTCCTCGGGAGCGCTTTTCTCTATATAAGAAATTTTCCGGGCTGGTCCTTTGCTACAAAAAGGATTGGGCCATCTTGCTGCACCTTATTTACTTTTATTACTTGCTACTCGTTACAAATTACCTTATCACAAAACTATCTGTTACCGATAATTTCAGTGCTTGCAGAGAATACCTTGTTGAAAAACGCTTATCATTTCCTTCTGCTCCTCGTTGGGTTCGACACTCTTACTTATCGAAAGGACTACAATAGATCCCCTATACTTGTGGGTCATCAATTTCCCCCTCGAAACCATGAAACTTCCTCGGTGATGGTTCAATTTATGAAAGGCGCGCATCACGACATAAGGAAAACATTCTCCAATTTTTACCAAGTTATGGTGAGGCCATACCATGGCACCACGCCAGGCATCATGTTTTCCAACCATGTGTTTCATTTTTTGTATAGTTGTTAACCGAGTAAACGACGCGTTTATGGTTGACTATTGCCACACATTTCCTTCAAATATCTGCCCATTCCTTGTAAAAGGCATTAGAATGTGCTAAATAACACGAGCATGGTTTTCCAGACCATTCTTGTGCACCTTTTCATGCATCGATTTTTCGAATTTGAATTATGTCCATTAATGCCTAGAAAATGCACATAATCCCCCAAATATGGTGAATGAGCCCGGAAAAATGTCAAAATTTGAACACATTGCATTTGAGGCGGTATGTTGATCGTTGGAAAAAAACTGAATGACAAACTAGGACGGAAATTAGGATTCCCCTTCAATCTTGGGGATTTTCCCTCTCGAAAGCATGGAACTTCATCGGTGATGGTTCGAATTATGAAGGGCGTGCATGACGACATAAGCCAAACCTTCTATTTACTAGGGCATGGTGAGGTCATACCATCGCACCATGCTAGGCGTCATGTTTTTAAGCATTTATTTCATTTTTCTATAGTTGAAAACCCAACAAACAGACATTTGTGGTTGACTATTGCCACACATTTCATCAAAATATTTGTCCATTCCTTGTAAAAGGCATGACAATTTACTAAATGGCACGAGCATGGTTTTCTAGGCCATTCTTGTGGACCCTTTCATGCATCGATTGTTTGAACTTGAATTATGCGCATTAATGCCTAGGAAATGCACATAATCCCCTAAATATGGAAAATGAACCGGAGAAGTGCCAAATTTCAACACGGTGATTTGCAGGTTGTATGCTCATCATAGAAAAAAAATTGTGGACAAAGAACAAAGGAAATTTGGATCCCCTTTAATCTTGGTGATTTCCCCCTCAAAACCATGAAACTTCCTCGGATGATGGTTCGTTTTATGAAAGGCGCACATCACGATATAAGGAAAACATTCTCCAATTTTTACCGGGGCATGGTGAGGCCATACCATGGCACCACACAAGGCGTCATGTTTTCCAACCATGTGTTTCATTTTATGTATGGCACGAGCATGGTTTTCCAGGCCGTTCTTGTGCACCTTTTCATGCACCGATTGTTCGAATTTGAATTATGTGCATAATTAATGCCTAGAAAATGCACACAATCCCCTAAATATGGTAAATGAGTTCGGAAAAATGTCAAATTTGAACACATTTCATTTGAGGCGGTATGTTGATCATTGGAAAAAAATTGAATGACAAACTAGGACGGAAATTTGGATCCCCCTTCAATCTTGGTGATTTCCCTCCCGAAAGCATTGACCTTCCTCGGTGATGGTTCGATTTATGAAGGGCGTGCATGATGACATAAATCAAACCTTCTCAGCTTTTAACCAGGGCACGGTGAGGCTGAAGGAAATATGCCCTAGGGGTAGTAATAAAGTTATTATTTATTACCTCATATCATGATAAAAGTGTGTTATTCATGTGAGAGTTGTATTAACCGGAAACATAATACATGTGTGAATACATAGACAACATAGTGTCACTAGTATGCCTTTACTTGACTAGCTCGTTGATCAAAGATGGTTGAGTTTCCTAGCCATAGAAATGAGTTGTCATTTGATTAACGGGATCACATCATTAGGAGAATGATGAGATTGACATGACCCATTCCATTAGCTTAGCACTTGATCGTTTAGTTTGCTGTTATTGCTTTCTTCATGACTTATACATGTTCCTATGACTATGAGATTATGCAACTCCCGATTACCGGAAGAATACTTTGTGTGCTACCAAACATCACAACGTAACTAGGTGATTATAAAGGTGCTCTACAGGTGTCTCCGATGGTGTTCGTTGAGTTGGCATAGATCGAGAATAGGATTTGTCACTCCGATTGTCGGAGAGGAATCTTTGGGCCCTCTCGGTAATGCACATCACTACAAGCCTTGCAAGCAATGTGACTAATGAGTTAGTTACGGGATGATGCATTACGGAACGAGTAAAGAGACTTGCCAGTAGCGAGATTGAACTAGGTATTGAGATACCGATGATCGAATCTCGGGCAAGTAACATGCCGATGACAAAGGGAACAACGTACATTGTTATGCGGTTCGACCAATAAAGATCTTCATAGAATATGTAGGAGCCAATATGGGCATCCAGGTTCCGCTATTGGTTATTGACCAGAGAAGTGTCTCGGTCATGTCTACATAGTTCTCGAACCCGTAGGGTCCGCACGCTTAACGTTCGTTAACGATATAGTATTTATGAGTTATGTATGTTGGTAACTGAATGTTGTTTGGAGTTCTGGATAAGATCACGGACATGATGAGGAACTCCGGAATGGTTCGGAGATAAAGTTTGATATATCCAATAATAATGTTTGGTCTCCGGAAGGGTTCCGAAATTCACCGGAAGGGGTTCCGGATGTTTCCCAGAATGTTTGGGTACAAGAACACTTTATTTGGGCCAAAGGGGAAAGCCCACAAGGTTTTTGAAAAGCGCAAAAGGAGTCCAGGGGCCAAACGCCGGGGACCCTGGCGTCTGGCCCTGGAGTCCGAGAAGGACTCTTGACTTTCGGGTGAAACCGACTTTGTGGAGGCTTTTACTCCAAGTTTCGACCCCAAGGCTTAACATATAAATAGAGGGGTAGGGCTAGCACCGAAGACACATCAAGAAACACCAAGCCGTGTGCCGGCAACCCCGTCCCCTCTAGTTTATCCTCCGTAATAGTTTTCGTAGTGCTTAGGCGAAGCCCTGCGGAGATTGTTCTTCACCAACACCGTCACCACGCCGTCGTGCTGCCGGAACTCATCTACTACTTCGCCCCTCTTGCTGGATCAAGAAGGCGAGGACGTCATCGAGCTGAACGTGTGCTGAACGCGGAGGTGTCGTACATTCGGTACTTGATCGAGACGGATCGTGAAGGTGTACGACTATATCAACCGCGTTGATAAGCGCTTCCGCTTCCAGTCTATGAGGGTACATAGACATACTCTCCCCTCTCGTTGCTATGCATCACAATGATCTTGCATGTGCGTAGGAATTTTTTTGAAATTACTACGTTACCCAACAGTGGCATCCGAGCCAGGTTTATGCGTAGATGTTATATGCATGAGTACAACACAAGTGAGTTGTGGGCAATACAAGTAATACTGCTTACCAGCATGTCATACTTTGGTTCGGCGGTATTGTTGGATAAAGCGGCCCGGACGTGCTTTGCACACATGTGGCTGGCGGGTGTCAGTTTCTCCAACTTTAGTTCAACCGAGTGTGACTACGCCCGGTCCTTGTTGTAGGTTAAAACAGCACTAACTTGATGAACTATCATTGTGGTTTTGATGCGTAGGTAAGAATGGTTCTTGCTCAGCCCGTAGCAGCCACGTAAAACTTGCAACAACAAAGTAGAGGAGGTCTAACTTGTTTTTGCAGGGCATGTTGTGATGTGATATGGTCAATGCATGATGCTATATTTTATTGTATGAGATGATCATGTTTTGTAACGGAGTTATCGGCAACTGGCAGGAGCCATATGGTTGTCGCTTTATTGTATGAAATGCAATCGCCATGTAATTGCTTTACTGTATCACTAAGCGGTAGCGATAGTCGTAGAAGCAATAGTTGGCGAGACGACAACGATGCTACGATGGAGATCAAGGTGTCGCGCCGGTGACGATGGTGATCATGACGGTGCTTTGGATATGGAGATCAAAGGCACAAGATGATGATGGCCATATCATATCACTTATATTGATTGCATGTGATGTTTATCCTCTATGCATCTTATTGTGCTTTGATTGACGGTAGCATTATAACATGATCTCTCACTAAAAATTTCAAGGTACAAGTGTTCTCCCTGAGTATGCACCATTGCAAAAGATCGTTGTGCCGAGACACCACGTGATGATCGGGTGTGATAAGCTCAATGTTCTATACAACGGGTGCAAGCCAGTTTTGCACACGCAGAATACTTGGGTTAAACTTGACGAGCCTGCCATATGCAGATATGGCCTCGGAACACTGAGACCGAAAGGTCGAGCATGAATCATATAGTAGATATGATCAACATAGTGATGTTCACCATTGAAAACTACTCCATTTCACGTGATTGATTATGGTTTAGTTGATTTGGATCACGTGATCACTTAGATGATTAGAGTCTATCTAAGTGGGAGTTCTTAAGTAATATGATTAATTGAACTTTAATTTATCATGAACTTAGTCCTGATAGTATTTGCATAACTATGTTGTAGATCAATAGCTCGCGATGTAGCTCCCCGTTTATTTTTTTATATGTTCCTAGAGAAAAACTAAGTTGAAAGATGTTAGTAGCAATGATGCGGATTGGATCCGTGATCTGAGGATTATCCTCATTGCTGCACAGAAATTATGTCCTTGATGCACCACTAGGTGACAGACCTATTGCAGGAGCATATGCACACGTTATGATTGACAAAGCTCGGTATGATGACTACTTGATAGTTTAGTGCACCATGCTTTACGGCTTAGAACCGGGACTTCAAAAATGTTTTGGAACCCACGCATATAAGATGTTCCAAGAGCTGAAATTGGTATTTCAGACTCATGCCCGAGTCAAGAGGTATGAGACCTCTGACAAGTACTTTGCCTACAAGATGGAGGAGAATAGCTCAACAGTGAGCATGCTTCAGAATGTCTGAGTACTACAATCACTTGAATCAAGTGGGAGTTAATCTTCCAGATAATAGTGATTGACAGAGTTCTAGTCAATCACCAAGTTACAACTTCGTGATGAACTATAATATGCAAGGGATGGATAAGACATTCCCGAGCTCTTCGCAATGCTAAAGGCTGCGGAGGTAGAAATCAAGAAGGAGCATCAAGTGTTGATGGTCAACAAGACCACCAGTTTCAAGAAAAAGGGCATAAAGGAAGAAGAAGGGAACTTCAAGAAGAACGCAAACAAGTTGCTGCTCAAGAGAAGAAACCCAAGTCTGGACCTAAGCCTGAGACTGAGTGCTTCTACTGCAAAGCAGACTGGTCACTGGAAGCGGAACTGCCCCAAGTATTTGGCGGATAAGAAGGATGGCAAGGTGAACAAAGGTATATGTGATATACATGTTATTGATGTGTACCTTACTAGAGCTCGCAGTAGCACCTGGGTATTTGATACTGGTTCTGTTGCTAATATTTGCAACTCGAAACAGGGACTACGGATTAAGCAAGATTGGCTAAGGACGAGGTGACGATGCGCGTGGAAATGGTTCCAAAGTCGATGTGATCGCGTCGGCACGCTACCTCTACATCTACCTTCGGGATTAATTTAGACCTAAATAATTGTTATTTGGTGCCAGCGTTAAGCATGAACATTATATCTGGATCTTGTTTGATGCGAGACGGTTATTCATTTAAATCAGAGAATAATGGTTGTTCTATTTATATGAGTAATATCTTTTATGGTCATGCACCCTTGAAATGGTCTTTTGAATCTCGATAGTATACACATATTCATAATGTTGAAGCCAAAAGATGCAAAGTTAATAATGATAGTGCAACTTATTTGTGGCACTGCCATTTAGGTCTATTGGTGTAAAGCGCATGAAGAAAATCCATGCTGATGGGCTTTTGGAATCACTTGATTATGAATCAGTTGACTTGCGAACCATGCCTCATGGGCAAGATGACTAAGCCGTTCTCCGGAACAATGGAGCGAGCAACCGATTTGTTGGAAATCATACATACTAATGTATGTGGTCCGATGAATATTGAGGCTCGCGGGTATCGTTATTTTCTCCTTCACAGATGATTTGAGCAGATTATGGGTATATCTACTTAATGAAACATAAGTCTGAAACATTTGAAAAGTTCAAAGAATTTCAGAGTGAAGTGGAAAATCATCGTAACAAGAAAATAAAGTTTCTGCGATCTGATCATGGAGGAGAATATTTGAGTTACGAGTTTGGTCTACATTTGAAACAATGCGAAATAGTTTCGCAACTCATGCCACCCGGAACACCACAGCGTAATGGTGTGTCCGAACGTCGTAATCGTACCTTACTAGATATGGTGCGATCTATGATGTCTCTTACTGATTTACAGCTATCGTTTTGGGGTTACGCTTTAGAGACGGCTGCATTCACGTTAAATAGGGCACCATCGAAATCCGTTGAAACGACGCCTTATGAACTATGGTTTGGCAAGAAACCGAAGTTGTCGTTTCTTAAAGTTTTGGGCCGCGATGCTTGTGTGAAAAAACTTAAACCTGATAAGCTCGAACCAAAATCGGAGAAATGTGTCTTCATGGGATACCCAAAAGAAACTATTGGCTACACCTTCTATCACAGATCCAAAGGCAAGACATTTTTTGCTAAGAATGGATCCTTTCTAGAGAAGGAGTTTCTCTCGAAAGAAGTGAGTGGGAGGAGAGTAGAACTTGATGAGGTAAATGTACATGCTCCCTTATTGGAAAGTAGTTCATCACAGATACCGGTTGCTATGACACCTACACCAATTAGTGAGGAAGCTAATGATGATGATCATGAAACTTCAGATCAAGTTACTACCGAACCTCGTAGGTCAGCCAGAGTAAGATCCGCACCAGAGTGGTACGGTAATCCTGTTCCGGAAGTCATGTTACTTAACCATGACGAACCTACAAACTATGAAGAAGCGATGGTGAGCCCAGATTCCGCAAAATGGCTTGAGGCCATGAAATCTGAGATGGGATCCATGTATGAGAACAAAGTGTGGACTTTGCTTGACTTGCCCGATGATCGGCAAGCAATCGAGAATAAATGGATCTTCAAGAAGAAGACTGACGTTGACGGTAACGTTACTATCTACAAAGATCGACTTGTTGTGAAAGGTTTTCAACAAGTTCAAGGGGTTTACTACGATGATACTTCTCACCCATAGCGATGCTTAAGTCTGTCCAAATCATGTTAGCAATTGCCGCATTTTATGATTATGAAATTTGTCAAATGGACGTCAAAACTGCATTCCTGAATGGATTTCTGGAAGAAGAGTTGTATATGATGCAACTAGAAGGTTTTGTCAATCCAAAGGGTGCTAACAAAGTGTGCAAGCTCCAGCGATCCATTTATGGACTGGTGCAAGCCTCTCGGAGTTGGAATAAACGTTTTGATAGTGTGATCAAAGCATATGGTTTTATACAAACTTTTGGAGAAGCATGTATTTACAAGAAAGTGAGTGGGAGCTCTGTAGCATTTCTAATATTATATGTGGATGACATATTGTTGATTGGGAATGATATAGAATTTTGGATAGCATAAAAGGATACTTGAATAAGAGTTTTTCAATAAAAGACCTCAGAGAAGCTGCTTATATATTGGGCATCAAGATCTATAGAGATAGATCAAGACGCTTAATTGGACTTTCACAAAGCACATACCTTGATAAAGTTTTGAAGTTCAACATGGATCAAGCAAAGAAAGGGTTCTTGCCTGTGTTACAAGGTGTGAAGTTGAGTAAGACTCAATGCCCGACCACTGCAGAAGATAGAGAGAAAATGAAAAGTGTTCCCTATGTTTAAGCCATGGGCTCTATCATATATGCAATGATGTGTACCAGACCTGATGTGTGCCTTGCTATTAGTTTAGCAGGGAGGTACCAAAGTGATCCAGGAGTGGATCACTGGACAGCGGTCAAGAACATCCTGAAATACCTGAAAAGGACTAAGGATATGTTTCTCGTTTATGGAGGTGACAAAGAGCTCGTCGTAGATGGTTACGTCGATGCTAGCTTTGACACTGATCCGGACGATTCTAAATCGCAAACCGGATACGTGTTTATATTGAACGGTGGAGCTGTTAGTTGGAGAAGTTCTAAACAAAGCGTCGTGGCAGGATCTACGTGTGAAGCAGAGTACATAGCTGCTTCGGAAGCAGCAAATGAAGGTGTCATACCTAGTGCATCGGGTCCAATGAAAATCTTGTGTGACAATACTGGTGCATTTGCCTTGGCAAAGGAATCCAGATTTCACAAGAGAACCAAGCACATCAAGAGACGCTTCAATTCCATCCGCGATCAAGTCCAGGTGGGAGACAGAGAGATTTACAAGATACATATGGATCTGAATGTTGCAGACCTGTTGACGAAGCCTCTCTCACGAGCAAAACATGATCAGCACCAAGGCTCCATGGGTGTTAGAATCATTACTATGCAATCTAGATTATTGAATCTAGTGCAAGTGGGAGACTGAAGGAAATATGCCCTAGAGGCAATAATAAAGTTATTATTTATTTCCTCATATCATGATAAAAGTTTACTATTCATGCTAGAATTGCATTAACAGGAAACATAATACATGTGTGAATACATAGACAAACATAGTGTCACTAGTATGCCTCTACTTGACTAGCTCATTGATCAAAGATGGTTGAGTTTCCTAGCCATAGACATGAGTTGTCATTTGACTAATGGGATCACATCATTAGGAGAATGATGTGATTGACATGACCCATTCCGTTAGCTTAGCACTTGATCGTTTAGTTTACTACTATTGCTTTCTTCATGACTTATACATGTTCCTATGACTATGAGATTATTCAACTCCAGATTACCGGAAGAACACTTTGTGTGCTACCAAACATCACAACGTAACTAGGTGATTATAAAGGCGCACTACAGGTGTCTCCGGTGGTGTTCGTTGAGTTGTCATAGATCGAGAACAGGATTTGTCACTCCGATTGTCGGAGAGGTATCTCTGGGCCCTCTCGATAATGCACATCACTACAAGCCTTGCAAGAAATGTGACTAATGAGTTAGTTACGGGATGATGCATTACGGAACGAGTAAAGAGACTTGTCGGTAACGAGATTGAACTAGGTATTGAGATACTGACGATCGAATCTCGGGAAAGCAACATACCGATGACAAAGGGAACAACGTATATTGTTATGCGGTTCGACCGATAAAGATCTTCGTAGAATATGTAGGAGCCAATATGGGCATCCAGGTTCCGCTATTGGTTATTGACCAGAGAAGTGTCTCGGTCAGGTCTACATAGTTCTCGAACCCGTAGGGTCCGCACACTTAATGTTCGTTGACGATATAGTATTTATGAGTTATGTATGTTGGTAATCTAATGTTGTTCAGAGTTCCGGATAAGAACACGGACATGACAAGGAACTCGGGAATGGTCCGGAGATAAAGTTTAATATATGGGATAATAGTGTTTGGTCTCCGGAAGGGTTCTGGAATTCACAGGAAGGGGTTCCGGATATTTCCCTAAATGTTTGGGCACGAGAACACTTTATTTGGGCCAAAGGGAAAAGCCCACAAGGTTTTTGGAAAGCGCAAAAGGAAGTTTTGCCGAGTCCAAGGGCCAGACGCCAAGGTCCCTGGCGTCTGGGTCCAGACGCCGGGAACCCTAGCGTCTGGCCCTAGAGTCCGAAAAGGACTCTTGCCTTTCGGGTGAAACCGACTTTGTGGAGGATTTTACTCCAAGTTTCGACCCCAAGGCTCAACATATAAATAGAGGGGTAGGGCTAGCACCCAAGACACATCAAGAAACACCAAGCCGTGTGCCGGCAACCCCGTCCCCTCTAGTTTATCCACCGTAATAGTTTTCGTAGTGCTTTGGCGAAGCCCTGCGGAGATTGTTCTTCACCAACACCGTCACCACGCCGTCATGCTGTCGGAACTCATCTACTACTTCGCCCCTCTTGCTGGATCAAGAAGACGAGGATGTCATCGAGCTGAACATGTGCTAAACATGGAGGTGCCGTACGTTCGGTACTTGATCGGGACAGATCATGAAGGTGTACGACTACATCAACCTCGTTGATAAACGCTTCCGCTTTCGGTCTACGAGGGTACGTAGACATACTCTCCCCTCTCGTTGCTATGCATCAGCATGATATTGCGTGTGCATAGGATTTTGTTTGAATTTACTACATTCCCCAATAGAGGCCATACCATGGCACCATGCCAGCCGTCATGTTTTCAAGCACATATTTCATTGTTCTGTAGTTGATAACCCAGTAAATGACGCGTTTGTGGTTGACTATTGCCACGCATTCCATTGAAATCTCTGTCCATTCCTTGTAAAAGACTTGAGAAATTACTAAATACCACGAGTATGATTTTTCCAGACCGTTCTTGTGCACCTTTTCATGCACCAATTGTTTGAATTTGAATTACGTGCATTAATGCCTACAAAATGCACATAATACCCTAAATATTGTAAATGAACCCGGAAAAGTGTCAAATTTCAATACGGTGATTAGCAGGGTTTATGTTCATCATAGAAAAGAAACTCATGGGTGAAGGACATTATCTATATATTTGCATTAAATCTTTGTTACATTATCTATTTTTAATTATATATTTTTGTACTTTGCTTGCATCTATATATGGATATGTTCTATCAGTTACTCCCATATTTGCATCTTGCTTGGTTATTTCAATATATCTAATTTACGATCTTAATTTTCATTTCAAGCCATACATCCCTTGCTTTGCAAGAACAGGAGTGGAAGAAAAATCTTAGGCTTTACTTTGCTGATGACTCCCAAGATGTCATATTGACAACGCAACATGGATTTACAATGACGGTTAGCGTAAAACTTGATAAAGATGGTCACTCCTGTTTTAATGCGGGCCTTTGGAGAAAAATGTCTAAGTGTTATGAACTGGAAGTTGGCAATAAAATTCTAGTGCGTGCACCACAGCCTGGTGTAATTAACATGGATGTGTACTTTCCCAACGTCATCAGCCGTCTGATTGAGGTTAGTGTCCTTTCAACTTTCTCCATGCTGTCATATTACTATTTAAGCAACCAATTAATCACTATTTAAGCAACCAATTGTGATATCATATTCTGACTCTGTTCCTAGGCAGTAACAAATTCGGTTTACCAATTTATGCGCACTATATATATTCTTCAGCCATGTTCTGAATAAATAATACCTTTCCACCTTTTAAGCAAGATATGTTGGATGCATATATGGTGAACAATCTGTATGTTACTAAGCGTACCAAATTTCACTGGAAGGACTTGAAGCATGTCATAAACTTTGTTGATAATCTGACAGAGATAGCACGATGTATGAACGCTAGATATTGGATGGGATTAATTAGACCTATGGTGCACACACTGAACAAGACCAATTGTCTGCACAAAGCACTGGTAAAAAGTCTTATTTTAATGTTGATGCTCATAAACTATATATATATATATATATATATCTTCAACGATATGTTACAATTATTTTTATTCTACATGTCAACAGAAATTGCCCCTGTAGCCGTTCCTGGATCGATTTCTCAGCGTGGTCGAATTACACTTGTGCCTTCTAATAACGCCAAAGTGATTGCAAGGTACTGCATTTCCCGCAAAAATGGAACCATTCAAATTAACAAGTTCTTGCTTCTCGTGGCAATGCATCCATATTGGAAAATTGGAGACACTGTTCTAGTCCTGCTCTACCAAGGCACAGGAGGGCTCTTCCTTTTCATTGACGAGATGCCGAGTCACCGTGATCAAGCTGCTTCCAGTGGATACTTGTGGTTGTTGGCCATCAGCCTCTTAAAATGTGCTAGTTGTTACTATATATGTTAAGTATGTAGATATGGACCATATGGTTGTTGGCCCTTAGCCTCTTAAAATGTGATAGTTGTTACTATGTTAAGTATGTAGATATGGATCATATGGTTGTCAAAACCGTGTTACGAAGATCCTCCTTTTGTTGAATAGTGTAACCACTATATATATGCTACTCAAATGTTGTTACCCAAGTACATAAATTTTCATGGAAAGTATTAGTATCGTACACAGTTCATTGAGCTTAAGCGTGTGCCCGATGTCCAGAAGGCATTTGCATATTAACTGTCCATATTGCAAATTCGCACATATGTTTACATAAGGAAACGTATGTGTAACACACTAATCATCGCACACGAGTACTCGCAGAAGCATCGTGTGCGATACTCCTAGCCACCACAAGCAGCTAGTTTGCATTTTCCAAAGTTTTTTTACACACACAATCACACACGAAGTAACTGTATTAACCGTCTGTGTCGTAATTTCTCATCGCAAACAATTCATCTGAGTCAGTTGTTTGCCACATATCACACACATCTTGTTTACACGGCTCGTTTGTGTTCTTTTGACTCATCGCAAACAGTTCATCCATGTGAAGTGTATGCTGCATATCACACACATCTTGTTAAGCTGAACCATTTCTGTTATGTTCCCTAATCGAAAACAATTCATCCAAGTTAACCGTATGCCATATATCGCACACACATTGATATGGCTGCCCGTTTCTGTTGTTCTACCTCATCGCAAACAGTTCGAATGAATTAATTGTGTGTCCTGCATCGCACACACATTGTTATGATTGTTCGTTTCTCGCAGACAGTTTGAATGGATTAACCGTATGTCCTGCATCGCACACCCAACTAAAAAATTACCCGTGTTTGATGCAGCCTTCGTCGCAAACGTTTTGCACCTTTTTTTGATGTTTTTACACTGCCGTTCATGATTATTGCATCACACACAGTTTTGGAAAAGGGTCTCTGATCATAGTGTCGCGTTAGCAGTCTCCTGCAGTAGTATCATTCCGTAATGCATCATCCCGCAACTAACTCATTAATCACTTCGGTTGCAAGGCTTATAGTGATGTGCATTGCCGAGAGGGCCCAGAGATACCTCTGCGACAATCGGAGTGACAAATCCTAATCTAGATCTATGTCAACTCAACAAACACTATTGGAGACACCTGTAGAGCATCTTTATAATGACCCAGTTATGTTGTGACGTTTGATAGCACACTAAGTGTTCCTCCGGTATTCGGGAGTTGCATAATCTCATAGTCATAGGAACATGTATAAGTCATGAAGAAAGCAATAGCAATAAACTAAACGATCATAGTGCTAAGCTAACGGATGGGTTTTGTCCATCACATCATTCTCTAATGATGTGATCCCGTTCATCAAATGACAACACATGTCTATGGCTAGGAAACTTAACCATCTTTGATTAACGAGCTAATCTAGTAGAGGCATACTAGGGACACTCTGTTTGTCTATATATTCACACATGTACTAAGTTTCCGGTTAATACAATTCTAGCATGAATAATAAAACATTTATCATGATATAAAGAAATATAAATAACAACTTTATTATTGCCTCTAAGGCATATTTTCTTCAATATCATGCTTCACATTGTGGTTATGTTAAAACCAAGTTGATTTTTTTAATTGATTGATAGAATATCATGCACACCCTTTCGTGCTAAGCTATGATTTTAAGCAATGCCATATGGGCGGGGGGGTTGTGGCTTGATGAACTTTTCAACGTATAGCGATGATGTTCTGCAATGTTCTATTCCTACGCTTGCATGGCGCAGTCTTATTTAATGATTATGAACTAGAAAATATCTTCTAGAGGTATGTAATTAACTTTACGTTCTGTAGCCAGGCAGTGGGGATTGTCCTAAATATAACTTCATTCGACAATGTCTGTGGTTCAAGTCAGAGCTAGCGAACTATATTTATCACTTCATATAAGTGGCCCTACATACAATAAAACAATGAGTACCAAGATTAGCAAATTATTTCTGCAATAATTGAACTAAATTTGACTGTCGCCTGCTTCAAGAATTGAATGATGATGGTTTTAGTGCACAACATCGTGAAGTTGTTCCTCAAAGAAATGTCTTTGTTCCTAAACATTGAAAATAACTACATGAACACTAGCTTGAACCAACTGAAATGTCTAGGTAGCTCAATGGATACGCTCGAAGCTTAAAGCTAGCTCTATTTCTTTCATTCAATATCATTATCTCTCCTGATCATGCTACTAATCTTAAATTCATAATGACAAATTTATTTGACATATACAAATAATATTTCATTTTATCACTTTGATGAGAGTCCCTGCTGCAAGTGGCAAGTCAATTTCTACCGGGTAAAACTAATAAATTAATTTCGTTTTTCAAGGCAAAATCTATTCAAAGATTATATTTCTATATTTCCAGTATGGTGTGGAATGAGCTTAATAATTCTGGATAATTAGTCTCTTCTGACAAGCTAATATTCTGAGTGTGACTTCTTCATTTTTACGATGATCTGTCTGTACTCCTTTTAGAATATTAATTAAATTTGACAGTAGCTCTGGTTTTGTATATCTTTCCTTGGTGTTGCCTACAAATTGATTGCTTTTTTTTCTTTCAAATATAACTGTGAGTTTATCTAAATATCTTGATGTGCTCTTATATCTGGTTGGCTTTTTGTTGGAATGTCATTGGTTGTTTGACTTTGTATGCTTGCAGAATCAGGCATTGGTGGTGGACATGATGGAGCTGATCTTTTGCACAACACATAAGATTCTTGTCTGGTTAGATATTGTGATGGGTCGAGCAAGTAAGCTTATCTTCTGCAAGCAGGTTCAGGCACTTGAACTCTTCTTAAACAAAATGTATTGCTTTCCTTTTTACTGCCATTTCTCAAGTACTACAAGAGAGGACCCGGATTTTCTCCATGACACTTTGCTTAGCTGTTACCCACCTGGCCACCTGTCACGCTCTCCTGGCAGGCTACGTATTTGATCTTTTCTGGACACCATGCTATCTCATCCCTTCATTAGCAGCTCTCCATTCTCTTCCTCATGCCTTCACCGACCTGCCTTCTCTTTTATTGGATGATGTTCTGCCACCTCTCTATTGGATGCTCTTTCACATTCCTTCCTTGTTCATCAGTCCGCCTTGCTTTCAGTTACCTTCTCCTTAGTACTCTCCCAGTTCTATTAGTGCAGGTTCTCCCTCTAGCTCCTCCGCTGACTGATGACTTAGGACCCTTTCCCTTTTTATCCACATATTTGTGTCTGCTCGTAGATGAGAATGTTGCCATGTTCAGTGGTAGCATAACTAAATACATCATATTTCATGTGCTTCATGGAAGCTCTTTTGTTTCTCTTCTACCATTTGCTACATTGCATTTGATTATTTTTCCTGGTTATGGCTATATCAAGTCCTAGTTTGATTTGTATGTTGTTCCCTCTCATTTGCTTTATACGTTATTTATTTATATGGATTTATAGCTATGCCATTTGCCCGTTTCACATTGGTGATATGATATTTGGGATCATTATGGTACCTAGTGAAATAATGACTATCACAATACCTGAAGAGCACGCTTTCAGTAAATACTACGATTCATCATTTTTCTTGCAGTTATTACAGTTTTATGGACGATTGTTCTATGCTAACCGATTTGCTTAAATATTTTCTCAACATGTCTCTCAGTGTTTGTCTAACAGCCAGTTATCCAACTATTTATAGCTATGTTTTGTGGGCAGTATATTTTCTCCACATTTGGTCATGTTAGATGTTCAATATTTTATATGAAATGCATGATCAAAATGGCCAGATTCATCATAAATGCTACTTTAGTGATGAATTGCGTCTTTTACTAACATTTTATCATTAGAAGTGTTGGCCAAAGTACTATTGTTTTGATGCAGTACAGATTTAGAAAGGACGGCATATATTGTAGATTGAAGGAAGTGTGTCTACTAATAAGATGATGCACAGTCCCTTCTTCAGGCTTCTACTGAATGGATTTAACTAAATTTGATTTGTTAGCTAGGTTGTTCAGAATTGCCCATCATAACAAACTATTTTAAATGATTTGGTAAGCTAGGCTGTACAGAATTGCCCTCTGATGGAGTTCTTTAAACCACTAATTTGTAGCCTCTGTGGAGAACAATTATAGGCAAAAACTTGATGGTAGCAATATAATTTCTAGGTGTGCCACTGTTCTGTAAATCATATACCACTTCTCTATGCTCGTATTGCTGGCATTGTGTTAATGCTGAGCGGATCCAAATTTGGAGGTTCTGATAGAAATCCACAATACTAGTGAAGCCAGAGTTTATTGTTTGAGTCCGTACAAAAATTGGGCAATATAACTTTAATAGCTTTTGCATGAATGACTTGTACAAATTGGTATGACCGATGAAATTGATTGCTCTTGAGGTGTCTGGAATTACATTCCGGTGGCAGATGCAGAAACGGCTTTTTTGCTGTAGGTCTTCCATTTTATGTGTTGTGCAGGTCAACTGGCATGAAGACATTACTCAACTGGCATGAAGACACAGGGGCACTTTTGGATTAATGATTGGTATTGACCCTGTTAGTTAATCTTGCGTCATATTTATTCTTTGAAGAGTTGAGGCAAGCTGAAGACTTACGTCTCGTGTTGTGTCACATCGAAATTCCTACTTCAAAGCTTTGTCCGATGATGTTCCTTTTCCTTTTGCGTGTGTGCGTGCATGTGCTTTGGTTACTATTGTGTGTAAATTTGTATGTCAAAAAGATAGCAATGCTGCGGTGATGCTATTATGAGTTGAATGTGTACCATGATCAACACACACAATTGTCAGGATCTCATTACTCTTGGAGAATATGAGAGGCATCATTTGTGTTGTTAGTTGTTACCTGAATGCCCTGGATGCAAATTGTGTTGGATTTGTCGTTTGTCGCTCAGGGCGCGGAAAGTTCGTGTTCGGTTTCGATGTAAATTATTTCACTGGATCTGCAGCTCTATAGCTAAACAATCCCTTGACAGTGAAGATGCTGCATGTTTCCCGGCTGCTCCTGTTCCATTTTCCTAGCCCTTAATTATGACGCTGCCGCAAATGATGGCTATTGAACGTTTAATCATCTCTGTTTTAATCTGCCATTGTTAAATTCTGTTTATCCGTGAACCAAAAATTAGTAGTACCTCTTCTTGCTAGTTACTCCCTCCGTCCCATAATGTAAGACATTATTTACATCCAATATGTGAGTTCTTTATGAGACAGGGAGTAGTTTACTCCCTCCGTTATCTATACATAAATTGGGCAATCTAATTTTAATAGCTTTTGCATGAATGACTTGTACAAATTGGTATGACCGATGAAATTCATTGCTCTGCAGGTGTCTGGAATTACATTCCGGTGGCGGATGCAGAAATGGCTTTTTTTGCTGTAGGTTCTTCCATTTTATATGTTGTGCAGGTCAACTGGCATGAGGACACAGGGGCTTGTTTGGATTAATGACACTTATTATTTGCAGATGACTCATTGATTCTGATGAAGGCTCACATAATGCAAGTACTCTTCAAAGGGTTCTCGATACATACTGTAGTAGCTTGGGACAACTTGTGAGCAACGAAAAACTAAGTATTTTTTTCAGCCCTAATACAAATGTTCATACTAGGGAGAATGTGTGCAGAAAATTAAATAAAGTGACTGAAGCTCTATCTGACACATATTTGGGTCTGCCTACTATGGTTGGTGTTGACAGAAGTGATTGCTTTTTTTTGCGGGGTAGAAATGATTGCTTCCTGCACTTGATTGATAGAGTTTTCCAGAGATTGAAGTGGTGGAAGGAGAAAACACTCTCGATGCAGGGAAAGAGATTATGGTAAAATCTGTAGCCCACGTAATTCCTTCTTATGCTATGTCTGTTTATAAACTTCCCAAAGGAATTTGCAAGTCTATTACCGATGAAATCTCTGGGTTCTGGTGGGGTGATAATGAGGAGAAAAAGAAGATGCATTGGTTTGCACGGTGGAGCTTGTGCATTCCGAAGAAGGAAGGGGGGGGGGGCTTGGGTTTAGAGACTTGCACAGTTTTAATCTTGCGATGTTAGCAAAATAATGCTAGCGACTAATCCAGAACCCGGACTGTTTTTGTGCACAAGTGTTGAGGGCAAAATACTATCCATATGGCGATATTTTGAGAGTTGGCCCAAAGAAAGGATCATCTTACACATGCCAAAGCATTATTGCGGGTATCCAGACATTTAAGAGGGGTTGCATTTGGCGTGTTGGAACAAGGTCAAAAATTGACATATGGCAAGATACATTGATTCCATCGAGTGTGTCAAGAAGAGTTATCACAGATAGGGGTGCAACAATGCTCTCGAAGATGGAAGAATAATAAATCCTTACACAGGACCGTGGCATGAGGATCTTATTCATGATGTTTTCTCACCTGTTGATGTCTATAGGATCCTACAAATTTGTTTGAATGCTCATATGAGAGAAGATATTGTAGCTTGGAATTATACACGATCATGCACTTTTTCTGTACGGTCTGCTTATCATAAGGAGTTCGAGTATCAACATGGAACACGTCTGATGAGAGCTGATGGTCAAGGTAGAGAACAAGTTAATTCTGTTTGGAAGGGTATGTGGAGGCTGAAAATACCAGGAAAGATTAAGCATTTCGCATAGATGGTTTTGCACGGCGCACTCCCATGCTTGGGGGTACTAGTAAACCGACACATTCCCTACTCACCTCAATGCTCGGTGTGTTCGATCGGAGATGAAGACACCCAACACTATTTTTTTAAATGTCGACGAGCAATGGAAGTTTGGGATCAGTTGGGCTTGTTGTAAGTCATTCAGATGGCTGTAATAGAGGCCAGATAGGGGTCTATTATCACGAAGATTCTCTCGAAACTACAAGGCGCTGATGGAGATTTACCAAGGGCGGAGCTTGCCATCATAGCGGCCTGGTATATATGGTGGCAACAACGCCAAATAGTGAAGGGGGTTCAAGTCCAGACGCCTGAGAAAACTGCACTATCTATCAGGGTTCTGGCGACGAATTGCCTAAGATCAATCATACCCAAAGGTCCAACCAGGAAGAGTGATCATATGTGGAAAAAACCAAGTCGTGGGATGGTGAAGATAATCGTTGACGCCTCCTTTCATTTTGAAACACGCCCAGGTGCTTGTGGCGTTGTGGCTTGTGATGACTGGGGTGATTTTATAGCCGCAACAAGTTGGGTTGTGCCCAATATCCGTGATGTGGATTCAGCAGAGCTAATTGCAATAAGGAACGGACTGTACTTGGCGGGCCATATCGGTTGTACTACGGTGGAAATCAAGTCTGATTGTTCCTTTGCCGTTGATACTATCAACCAAATTGAGGACTACTTAGGTCCTGAGGTAGCAACCATCACCGAGTGCAAAGTACTGATTGTGGACTTTGCAAATATATCCTTCAAACACTGTTTCAGATAGGCAAACTAGATGGCAGACGAAATACCAAAGAACTCTTTTTGCAATAGATTTTCAGGTTCATGGGATGATGAGATCCCTGACTTTATTTCTCATTTGCTTGTAAATGACATGTCCACTTTTTATTCCTCAATGTGGATATGTCATTTTTTTCCCTTAAAAAAATGACATGTCCACTTTGAGGAATAAAAACTTTTTGATGTCAAAAAAAAATACCTCTGTTATCTAATATAAGACATTTTAGCTACTTCAAAATATTGACTACACACGTACTAAAATGAGTTAACATACATACTAAAATATGTCTACATACATACGAATAAAGAAAAAGCTAAAAGGCCTTATATTAGGGAACAAAGGGAGTAGTTTGCATCTAGCAGTCGAATGCTTCTCAGGTTTGTAGTTCGGAAGGTTAAATTGTCTGCATGAATATTTTGAGCATGGTCAAGCTATAACTTGGCATATTTGTCTGCAGGACTTCTGTTCCGAAGCATCTTGCTTATTACACCCTCTGTTCCTAAATGTAAGACTTTTTGTCAGTTTAATTTAGATTGACAAAACGCGTACCTTTCAACTATTCCTGGTCCAATTTAGCGCCACCATCATTTCTTAGTTTCAGAACGTAGAAGATGGAAATATGCGAACTCATAAGCTTCCCCCGCAGGGCGGTGAAAGATGATAATATACCATCAGCCAGGCATGATTCATTCAAAGATTCAGTTTCCTGCAGCTTGATAGGTCTATTATTTGTGTGATTGACATAACATAAGAGGAGGGGCTGAAATTGAGTACTACCCTGTTTGTTTCGGTGAGCAAAGAGCGGGGGGATTTTCAGATGATGGAAGAGAGAAGTCCATACAGATGACAAATGTTCAGAAGCAAAAGCAGGTGGCGATCATTCACAATATCAATTGCAGACAGCTACTCCTTAATTTGTGGCTGCGGCCTTCTTGGGGGACTTGGTAGCGGCGGCCTTCTTCTTGGGCTCCTTCCCGGCGGCGCCGGCGCCGTTCTTGGGGAGCAGCGCGGAGTTGATGTAGGGCACCACGCCGCCGTAGGCGATGGTGACGCCGGCGAGCAGCCGGCTGAGCTCCGGGTCGCCCTGGACCGCGATCATCAGGTGGCGCGGGATGATGCGGGCCTTCTTGGTTTCCTTGGCCGCGTCGCCAGCGAGCTCCAGGACCTGCGATTCAGCCATGAACGAAATCGGTCATCCGTCCAGCACGAGAGGAACGGGACCGGGCAAAAAGGCAGATGCTCGAGGAGGATGCAGATCAGATGTCGAACAAAAACGGTCGCTACCTCGGCGGCGAGGTACTCGAGGACGGTGGCGAGGTAGACGGGGGCGCCGGAGCCGACGCGCTGCGCGTAGCGGCCCTTCTTGAGGTAGCGCCCGATCCGGCCGACGGGGAACTGGAGTCCGGCCCTGACGGAGCGGGTCACCGCCTTCTTCCTCGCGACGCCCTTCCTGCCGGCCATCTTGCTGCTTCTCCGGCGAGGGGGGGACGCTACTCGAGGTGCGGGGAGCAGCGGTGCTGGATCGGGATGCTGCGCGCTGCTCTGCTCTGAGTCTGTGGGCTGGAACGGCACCGGAGGCGCGGGTTTTATCGGGCGGCTGGAGCTTCGCGGGAGGAGGGTCGATCCGTGGGAGCACCGGATGGACCAATCGGAGCGCACCGATTTGGCGTCGTGCATGACGCATTTGGTCAACTTTGCTTGTTTCTAAGTCTTCTTTAAAGTTTTTAATAATATGAACTACATATAGATTTTTTTTAAGAAAACTACATATAAATTTTTTTGAGCAACTGCACCCTTTATTAAACGTTCAAACACATGGGGATACAGATAATATCGGGCAAAATACTAAGCCACACATGGCGCCCGGGGCTAAGAGAGGCAGCTGCCTTTGCTAAAGCATGTGCTTCTGCGTTATGCTTCCTATTCTCATGAAGAAACTTTACATCCTGGAAATGACTCCTCTCGTGCTTGATATCTTGTAAGATAGAAAAGTATCGGTAAGGAACTTCGTCTTGTATGTTGATCACTACCTTCAAGCAATCTGAGGCCACACATATGGATTGAACCTGCAAATCCAAGGCGAGAGAGAGGGCCTCGCAACATGCCTGTGCTTCGAGTATAGTTGGGTCGAGGCGGCCTTCATAGATGATGGCCGAGGCACCCAAGTAGTTTCCTCGTTTGTCCCTGCAGATCACTGCTGCAGCTGCGCGGTCTCCGATCTTCCAAAAGCCTGCATGATCAACATTCATTTTAACATCAAGAGAGCGCCAGACTTGAGATGGGTTCATGCCCAGCTCGGCTTCAAGGATCAACAATGTAGGATAATAGACAACTTTGAGAATACGAGCGCTCAGGGAATTTGGTTCCTGGAGGAGAGGCCAAGCTTGCCACGCAAGCAAGGCTAGATTAAAGAGTTCGATGTCACGGAATCCCATACCCCTGATACGTCTCTGTCGTATCTCTAATTTTTGATTGTTCCATGCCAATATTATTCAACTTTCATATACTTTTGGCAACTTTTTATACTATTTTTGGGACTAACATATTGATCCAGTGCCCAGTGCCAGATCCTGTTTGTTGCATGTTTTTTGTTTCGCAGAATATCCATATCAAACGGAGTCCAAACGAAATAAAAATTGACTGAGATTTTTTTTGAAATATATATGATTTTTGGGAAGAAGAATCCACGCGAGACGATGCTCGAGGGGCCCACAAGGTAGGGGGGCGCGCCCTGGGGAGGCAGGCGCACCCCTGACCCTCGTGGCCACCCCGTAAGGCGGTTGATGCCCTTCTTTCGCCGCAAGAAAGCTAATTTCCGGATAGAGATCGTGTCAAAATTTCAGCCCAATCGGAGTTACGGATCTCCGGGAATATAAGAAACGGTGAAAGGGAAGAATCTGAGAACGCAGAAACAGAGAGAGACAGAGAGACATATCCAATCTCGGAGGGGCTCTCGCCCCTCCCGTGCCATGGAGGCCATGGACCAGAGGGGAAACCCTTCTCCCATCTAGGTAGGAGGTCAAGGAAGAAGAAGAAGGAGGAGGGGGATCTCTCCCCCTCGCTTCCGGTGGCACCGGAGTGCCACCGGGGGCCATCATCATCACCGCGATCTACACCAACACCTCCGCCATCTTCACCAACATCTCCATCACCTTCCCCCCTCTATCTACAGCGGTCCACTCCCCCGCAACCCGTTGTACGCTCTACTTGAACATGGTGCTTTATGCTTCATATTATTATCCAATGATGTGTTGCCATCCTATGATGTCTGAGTAGATTTTCGCTGTCCTATCGGTGGTTGATGAATTGCTATGATTGATTTAATTTGCTTGTGGTTACGTTGCTGTCCTTTGGTGCCCATCATATGATTGCGCGCGTGGATCACACCATAGGGTTAGTTGTATGTTGATAGGACTATGTATTGGAGGGCAAGAGTGACAGAAGCTTCAACCTAGCATAGAAATTGATGCATACGGGATTGAAGGGGGCCAATATATCTTAATGCTATGGTTGGGTTTTACCTTAATGAACATTAGTAGTTGCGGATGCTTGCTAATAGTTCCAATCATAAGTGCATAGAATTCCAAGTTAGGGATGACATGCTAGCAGTGGCCTCTCCCACATAATACTTGCTATCAGTCTAGTAAAGTAGTTAATTGCTTAGGGGCAATTTCGCAACTCCTACCACCACTTTTTCACACTCGCTATATTTACTTTATTTTTTCTTTATCTAAACAGCCCCTACTTTTTATTTACATACTCTTTATTATCTTGCAAACCTATCCAACAAAACCTACAAAGTACTTCTAGTTTCATACTTGTTCTAGGTAAAGCGAACGTCAAGCGTGCGTAGAGTTGTATCGGTGGTCGATAGAACTTAAGGGAATATTTGTTCTACCTTTAGCTCCTTGAGGGAGTCCTGGATTAGGGGGTGTTCAGATAGGCGGACTATACCTTCAGCCGGACTCCTGGACTATGAAGATACAAGATTGAAGACTTCGTCCCGTGTCCGGATGGGACTTTCCTTGGCATGGAAGGCAAGCTTGGCGATGCGGATATTCAAGATCTCCTACCATTGCAACCGACTCTATGTAACCCTAACCCTATCCGGTGTCTATATAAACCGGAGGGTTGTAGTCCGTAGGACAGAATCAACTCCATACACAACAATCATACCATAGGCTAGCTTCTAGGGTTTAGCCTCCTTGATCTCGTGGTAGATCTACTCTTGTACTACCCATATCATCAATATTAATCTAGCAGGAGTAGGGTTTTACCTCCATCGAGAGGGCCCGAACCTGGGTAAAACAAAGTGTCCCCTGTCTCCTGTTACCATCCGGCCTAGACGCACAGTTCGGGACCCCCTACCCGAGATCTGCCGGTTTTGACACCGACATTGGTGCTTTCATTGAGAGTTCCTCTGTGTCGTCGCCTTTAGGCCCAATGGCTCCTTCGATCTTCAACAACGATGCGGTCCAGGGTGAGACTTTTCTCCCTGGACAGATCATGGTCTTCGGCGGCTTCGCACTGCGGGCCAATTCGCTTGGCCACCTTGAGCAGATCGAAAGCTACGCCCCTGGCCATCAGGTCAGTTTTGGAAGCCTAAACTACACGGCTGACATCCGCGGGGACTTGATCTTTGACGGATTTGAGCCACAGCCAAGCGTGCCACACTGTCTCGACGGGCATGATATAGCTCTGCTGCCGAACAGCGCCTTGGAGGCCGCACACGCATCGGTTTCGACCATTGATTCAGAACCTACTCTGCCGATCGAGGATCAGCGGTTGGACGCTGCCTCAGGGGCTGCTATCGCAGAGGCGATCGAGCCGAACTCCAGCCCCGCACTCCGCGTGGCCCGAGACTCCGACGAGCCGGATTCCTCTCCAAACTCCGAGCCCCCCGCACCCCTGCCAATCGAATCCGATTGGGCGCCGGTAATGGAGTTCACCGCCGCCGACATCTTTTAGCATTCGCCTTTTGGCGACATCCTGAATTCCCTTAAGTCTCTCTCTTTATCAGGAGAGCCCTGGCCGAACTACGGTCAGCAAGGGTGGGATACGGACGGTGAGGAAATTCAAAACCCACCCACCACCCACTTTGTAGCCACTGTCGACGATTTAACCGACATACTGAACTTCGGCTCCGAAGACATCGACGGCATGGACAACGATATAGGAGACGAACAGGAACCAGCACCTGTAGGGCGCTGGAACGCCACCTCGTCATATGACATATACATGGTGGATACTCCAAAAAGACGGAGATGGCGATGGAACAATGGGGGATGACGCCCCCAAGAAACAGCCGAAGCGCCGGCGTCAGCGGCGCCGCTCTAAATCCCGCCAAAGCAAAAATGGTGATTCCGGCACGGGAGATAATACTACCCCGGATAGCGCCGAAGAACACCCACCCCAGCAAGATTCGGCACAGGAAGATGGAGAAGCCAGCCCTCATGAGAGAGCGGCAGACCGAGAGGTCGAGGATGATAACTATACGCCTCCCTCCGAAGACGAGGCTTAAAGCTTTTAGCCACAGACGAGGATGATAACTATTCGTCATACCATCAGACCCCGCCGAACAAGAGCGCTTTAGACGCAGGCTTTTAGCCACGGCAAGCAGCCTCAAGAAAAAGCAGCAACAGCTTAAAGCTTCCCAAGATTTGCTAGCTGACAGATGGACTGAAGTCCTTGCGGCCGAAGAGTATGAACTCGAACGCCCCTCCAAGAGTTACCCGAAGCGCAGGCCGCTACCCCGATCAGAGGAGGAAGCACCTACATCACCTGTGCATGACCTGGCAGACCGGCCACCTCATGGCCGCGACAGAGAGGCCTCTCAGCCCTCCACCCAAGCCATGCCCCGACGCCGCACAACTAAGGCACGGGAAAATGCGCCCGACCTGCGAGACATACTGGAGGACAAGGCAAGACAGACACGATCGATCTACGGATCACGTGGGCGCCCTACGGCATGTGACAATGATCTTCACGCCAGATACAACAAATCCGGCCGGGCCGAACACAACAGACATAGCTCTTCCGAGCTGCGACGTGATATAGCCCAGTACAGGGGCGCCGCACACCCATTATGCTTCACAAATGAAGTAATGGATCATAAAATCCCAGAGGGCTTTAAACCCGTAAACATTGAATCATACGATGGCACCACAGACCCGGCGGTATGGATTGAGGATTATCTCCTTCACATCCACATGGCGTGCGGTGATGATCTACACGCCATCAAGTACCTCCCGCTCAAACTTAAAGGACCGGCCCGACATTGGCTTAACAGCTTGCCAGCAGACTCAATCAGTTCTTGGGAGGACCTGGAAGCCGCATTCCTCGACAACTTCCAGGGCACTTATGTGCGACCGCCGGATGCCGATGACTTAAGCCACATAATTCAGCAGCCAGAAGAATCAGCCAGACAATTCTGGACATGGTTCCTAACAAAGAAAAACTAGATAGTCGACTGTCCAGACGCAGAGGCCCTAGCAGCCTTCAAGCATAACATCCGCGACGAGTGGCTTGCCCGGCACCTGGGACAGGAAAAGCCGAAATCCATGGCAGCCCTCACGACACTCATGACCCGCTTTTGCGCGGGTGAAGACAGCTGGCTAGCTCGCAGTAACAACTTATCAAAGAACCCTGGTAAATCGGATACCAAGGACAAAAGTGGCAGGACACGTCAGAACAAACAAAAACGCCGCGTTAACAGCGACAGCAATGAAGACACGGCGGTCAATGCCGGATTCAGAGGCTATAAATCCGGTCAGCGGAAAAAGCCATTCAAAAAGAATACTCGGGGCCCGTCCAGTTTGGAACGAATACTCGATCGCTTGTGCCAGATACATGGCACCCCCGAAAAGCCAGCCAATCACACTAACAGGGATTGTTGGGTGTTCAAGTAGGCAGGCAAGTTAAGAGCCGAAAACAAAGACAAGGGGTTGCACAGTGACGGAGGAGCCCAAGCCGCCAAACAACAATGGACAGAAGGGCTTTCCCCCACAAGTGCGGATGGTGAACATGATATACGCAACCCACATTCCCAAGCGGGAGCGGAAGCGTGCGCTACGGGACGTATACGCGATGGAGCCAGTCGCCCCAAAGTTCAACCCATGGTCCTCCTGCCCGATCACTTTTGATCGAAGGGACCATCCCACTAGCATCCGTCATGGCGGCTTTGCCGCATTGGTTCTTGACCCAATCATCGACGGATTTCACCTCACAAGAGTCCTCATGGACGACGGCAGTAGCCTGAACCTGCTTTATCAGGACACAGTGCGGAAAATGGGCATAGATCCCTCAAGGATCAAACCCACAAGAATGACCTTTAAAGGCGTCATACCAGGTGTAGAAGCCAACTGTACAAGCTCAGTAACACTTGACGTGGTCTTCGGATCCCCGGATAATTTCCGAAGTGAAGAATTAATCTTCGATATAGTCCCGTTTCGCAGTGGCTATCACGCCCTGCTCGGACGAACCGCATTCGTAAAATTCAACGCGGTGACGCACTACGCATATCTCAAACTCAAGATGCCAGGCCCTCGAGGAGTAATCACGGTCAACGAAAACACCGAATGCTCCCTCCATACGGAGGAGCATATGGCGGCTCTCGCAGCGGAGGTACAAAGTAGCCTTCTTAGGCAATTCTCCAGTCCGGCCATTAAAAAGCCAGACACTGCCAAGCGCGCCCGGAGTAACCTACAGCAGGACCGCCTGGCACACTCTGAGCAAGCGTAGCAATGCGGCCCCAACCCCAGCTTTCGCGACCTAGCGAAACCAGTACCTCGCGTACATAACTACGCCCTCGAAATACCATGGGCACAGGGGAAGGGGCACAATAACGGCACGCCCAAAATACGGCTTAAAATGTACCAGGGGCTGCCGGATTCTTTTTTTAATTTTTTCCTACTTTCAGGACTTCATACGTCGGACGACCTGTTCGGCAATTAAATTGCCGCACAAACGATGCAAGATCCAGGGAGGCAGACCAGCCATGCCGCATTACGGAACTCCCAGGTGGTCTCTGTTACGAGCAATATACCTACTATATATATAATTCCACGGCCTGCCCCTGGTCAGGACACACTGAATAGTCCAATCTCTTTTGCTTACCGCACCATCTGTATCGTTCGGCTTTGATAAATAGCCTCTCCATAAACAATGCTTAGTTTTTTATCTATTTTTTGCACTACTCTTTTCATATATATGTTCATTAATGACATGTCGCACCCGTACATGGTGGTACGGCAAAGTACGCCAGGGGCTTCAGTACCCTTTAATATGGTGTGAGAAGTCCGTACACTTTCACAAGTGAGGCACCCCGAACTTATAGCACTATATGCATCGGCTCCGAATCATGATTTGGGTCAATAGTTGGGTTTGCCCGGCTCCTATGTTTTGGTTCCTTACGTTCCGCTATATCGGCTAAGGTAGCACTAGGAGAACCACTGCGATTGTGCCCCGGTTGAGCTGGGTTAAGCACCTCAGTGGAGAAAGCTAAAACTGACTGTCATGATGAGGCGAGAGACTGGTCGCTGTTCGAGAGGTTTTTCGAGTCCCTAAAGGCTTATGCCGCTTCGAGCGAGGAGCTGGATAACCCCAGCCAAGGCGTGGATAGCGCCCCGAACTCGGTCTTCCGAACTAGGGGCTTCGCCGAAATTTAAAATTATAAAGTTCTATGGCTAAGTGAGAGTGTTCAAGCATTATAGTACGATTGCCTGGTTCGTCGTGCTGAGCGCCTCCCTCGAAGGACCCAAGCATGGGAACAAGAGCGCCCAGGTTTATCACCGAACACCCCAGCACTAGTGGCATGGGGGCAGAAGCCGACGACTGGCCATCTCTCAATTTTCGATAAACGGCCGCACAGAAATAATATTTTAAATTCAATAAGCATTGCTTAGCGCATATGAACAAGTTTTCAGCGCACAGGATAAACACGAGCGAATTCATTCAAAAATTACATCCTTGGTGCACTCATCCGCCACAAGGCGGGCACCCGCAAGAACATCCTTATAGTAGTTCTCCGGCTTGCGATGCTCCTTCCCCGGCGGCGGCCCGTCCGTCACAAGCTTCTCACCGTCCAGCTTACCCCAGTGCACCCTTACACGGGCAAGGGCCCTACGGGCACCTTCGATGCAGACAGAGCGCTTGATGACCTCGAGCCTTGGACAGGCCTCCACCAGCCGCCGCACCAGCCTGAAGTAGCTCCCAGGCAGGGCCTCTCCGGGCCACAGCCAAACTATGAAGCCCTTCATGGCTTGTTCGGCCGCCTTGTGGAGTTCGACCAGCTGTTTCAGCTGGTCGCTGAAGGGCACAGGGTGTCCGGCCTCAGCATACTGAGACCAGAACACCTTCTCCGTTGAGTTTCCCTCTTCAGCTCGGTAGAATGCGGCGGCATCGGATACGCTGCGGGGAAGATCTGCGAATGCCCCTGGAGAACTCCGGATTCGGGTAAGTAACAAGTAGTTTACTTTTATATTTCTGCTTTGCATAAAGAATGCCTTACCCGCTGCTATCTTCTTCATATCCTCCAACTCTCGGAGGGCCGTTTGGGCTTCGGCCTTGGCAGACTTGGCAGTCTCAAGGGCCGTCGCGAGCTCGGACGCTTGGGTCTTCGACTCAAGCTCCAAACTCTCATATTTTTTCATGAGAGCCTGAAGCTCTTGCTGCACCTCGCCGACCTGAGACCCAAATTTCTCTCGCTCGGTGCGCTCCGCGGCCGTTTTCTTTTCGGCCTCGGACAGCGCCTGCTTGAGGGTCGCCACCTCAGTCGTGGCCCCTACAATAAGTAGTACAATCCTGTTATTTTTTGCAATCACGCCTCTCTATAGGCACTTTTTTATAAGGTATTCTTTACCTTCTTTCTCCTCGAGCTGCTACTTGGCCAGGCCGAGCTCTTGCTCGGACCGCTCGAGTCCCTATTTCAGGGCATCCACCTCCGCAGTCAGTGCGGCGGTGGCTAGCAGCGAAGCCTGCATACGCATATTGACCCTTCATTATTAGACTCCTGCGAAATTTAATAGATCCTCTATTCGGCTTTTCTTTCCGAACGCCAAACAGAGCATCAGGGGCTACTGTCTATGCGGTAATATTTTTACATATTTTTACTTACCTCGAAGCCTGTTAGGAGGCTAGCGCAAGCTTCACTCAGCCCGCTCTTGGCGGACTGAACCTTCTGGATCACCGTACTCATAATAGTACGGTGCTCCTCATCGATGGAGGCGCCTTCAAGCACCTCCAGCAGATTGTCCGGCGCCTCCGGTTGGACGGAGGCTGCCAGCTCAGAAGGCTTGCTCCTCTTGGAAGGAGTTCGCCTGCCGCGGTCCGGAATTGTTGAAGATTCCGGCACGGTGTCCGGCTTAAAGCCGGACTTGGAGCCCTGGGGGGTCTTGTCCCCTTCACTCCTGGGGTCCGGGAGGTCGCCTTGCGGCTCCTCCAGGACCACCTCCTCCTGCCCCGGAGCTCGTTGCGACGCCACTTCGGCGTCACCCGCAGTGCGGGGGGAGACAGCGGGCGGAACAGAGTTCACGTCCGATGAATCCAGGGAGCCGCTCGACGACTCGTTGAGTGCGGCCCGGGGCGGGCTGCATGATTACATTCGACATTAGGGAAAGCTGCGCAATAAAGGAACATCATGAGTTACTCTGATACCCGAACTTACAATTTCGCCGGACACTTGGCCCTGTCCGGCCTCTCCTCTTCGCCCTCTTCGGCATCAGGGGCGTAGTCCGGAGAAGGGGTCTTCCTTTTCCTAGACCCCTCGGCCTCTCCCGTTGGGGCGGCCTTCCTCTTCTCTCCTCCCTCCACTGGAGAGGGAGGGTTTTCTTCTTCCTCCTCCTCGTTCTCGCGGGAGGAGGGCGCCTCGGACTCATCAGATGATGAGTCCGACACCACCACGTTGCGGGCACTCTTTCGAGTCTCCGTGGTCTTCTTCTTCTTGGCCTTCTTCTTCGGCACCACATAAGGCGCCGGGGCCAGCAGCTTCACCAGTAAAGCTGGGGCTGGATCTTCGGGCAGCGGAGCCGGACAGTTAATCGGCTCGGCTATCGCCCGCCAAGCCTATCAAAGGTAGGGGAGTTCAGATCCCGCATAGTGTCAAACTATGAAAAAAGGCTTAACATCCTGTGAAGGGTCTAGATGGCATACCTTGCTAGCGTGACGCTGCGAGCTGTATCCGCGGTCCTCGGAAGCGGATGCGGGAGCCTCGGCGCCCTTGAATAGCACCTTCCAGGCGTCTTCATACGTCGTGTCGAAAAGCCTGTTGAGGGTTTGGTGCTGCGCCGGGTCGAACTCCCACAGATTAAAATCCCGTTGTTGACACGGGAGGATCCGGCGGATGAGCATAACCTGGATTATATTAACAAGCCGGACTGGCTTGTTCACCAGGGAATGGATGCATGTTTGCAATCCGGTCACCTCTTTTTCATCACCCCACGACAGGCCCGTCTCTTTCTAGGACATAAGCCGCGTGGGGGGTCCGGATCGGAACTCGGGGGCTGCGGTCCATCCGGATCGCGTGGCTCGGTGATATAAAACCACCCGGCTTGCCATCCCTTTAGGGTCTCCACGAAAGAGCCCTCGAACCATAGGACGTTGGCCATCTTGCCCGCCATAGCGCCTCCGCACTCCGCCTGGCTGCTGCGCACCACCTTGGGCTTGACGTTGAAGGTCTTGAGCCTGAGGCCGAAATGGGGGCTGGCGCGGAGAAAGGCCTCGCACACGACGATAAACGCCGAGATGTTGAGGATGAAGTTCGGAGTCAGATCGTGGAAATCCAGGCCGTAGTAGAACATGACCCTCGGACAAATGGGTGGAGTGGAAAACCCAGTCCGCGGAGGAAGTGGGGGAGAAACACGACCCTCTCATGGGGCCTTGGGGTGGGGATCAGTTGCCCCTCTTCGGGAAGCTGGTGCGCGATGTCCTTGGATAGGTATCCGGCCTTCCTTAGCTTTTTTACTTTACCCTCCGTGACGGAGGAGACCATCCACTTGCCTCCCGCTCTGCACATTGCTGCAGAAGGTTGAGGTGGGAAGTGCGGGCTGGGGCGCTGGAGCTCGGGTGCGCAAGAGATGGGTAGGCAGAGGAGGAAGAAGGCGTAGGTAAAGAGGTGGATCCTTGTCCCCTTATATAGGCGGACGCGTTTGTGCGTCCCACCTGCCTAGTAAAACTCGCTTGCCTCCTAAGCGCCGTGATAAGTGGCCCGGTTGGGTTACCCACGCCCGTTGAGGGAGTCTTGGATTAGGGGGTGTTCGGGTAGCCGGACTATACCTTCAGCCGGACTCCTGGATTATGAAGATACAAGATTGAAGACTTCGTCCCGTGTCCGGAGGGGACTTTCCTTGGCGTGAAAGGCAAGCTTGGCGATGCGGATATTCAAGATCTCCTACCATTGTAACCGACTCTATGTAACCCTAACCCTATCCGGTGTCTATATAAACCGGAGGGTTGTAGTCCGTAGCACAGAATCAACTCCGTACACAATCATACCATAGGCTAGCTTCTAGGGTTTAACCTCCTCGATCTCGTGGTAGATCTACTCTTGTACTACCCATATCATCAATATTAATCAAGCAAGAGTAGGGTTTTACCTCCATCGTGAGGGCCCAAACCTGGGTAAAACAAAGTGTCCCCAGTCTCCTGTTACCATCCGGCCTAGACGCACAGTTCGGGACCCCCTACCCGAGATCCGCCGGTTTTGACACCGACACCCGTATTGATGAGAATCCCGTAAAAGGGGGGTACACGATCTCTGCTTTGACAAGACGTGCCAAGGAAACCGCCTCGCAAAACATGCTGAGGTGAAAAAGTAAAAAAACGATTCGAAGGACTTGGCTGTAGTGTGTTGGCGCACTGCGGAATACGTCAGCAGATTTGATTTGTGTTAATATTATTCTCTCTATGGCAATATGTGGAAGCTTATTTTGCAGAGCCGGACACTACTCTTGGTGATTACAATCTTCTATGAAGGACTTGGAGGAGGAACCCTCCTTGCAATGCCGAAGACAATTTTGTGCGCCGGACTCATCGTCATTGAAGCCTGGTTCAGGGGCTACTGAGGGAGTCCTGGATTAGGGGGCGTTCGGATAGCCGGACTATACCTTCAGCCGGACTCCTGGACTATGAAGATACAAGATTGAAGACTTCGTCCTGTGTCCGGATGGGACTTTCCTTGGCGTGGAAGGCAAGCTTGGCGATGCGGATATTCAAGATCTCCTACCATTGTAACCGACTCTATGTAACCCTAACCCTATCCGGTGTCTACATAAACCGGAGGGTTGTAGTCCGTAGGATAGAATCAACTCCATACACTACAATCATACCATAGGCTAGCTTCTAGGGTTTAGCCTCCTTGATCTCGTGGTAGATCTACTCTTGTACTACCCATATCATCAATATTAATCTAGCAGGAGTAGGGTTTTACCTCCATCGAGAGGGCCCGAACCTGGGTAAAACAAAGTGTACCCTGTCTCCTGTTACCATCCGGCCTAGACGCATAGTTCGGGACCCCCTACCCGAGATCTGCCGGTTTTGACACCGACACTCCTCGTTGGGTTCGACACTCTTACTTATCAAAAACTGTTGCGATCCCCTATACTTGCGGGTTATCAAGACCTTTTTCTGGCGCCGTTGCCGGGGAGCAATAGCGTGGGGTGAATACTCTCGTGTGTGCTTGTTTGCTTTATCACTAAGTAATTTTTATTTGCTGTTCTTAGTTGTTTTCTATCTTTAGTTATGGGTAGGGAACGCAAAATACCAAAAAAATTAGTTGTACCTACTGAACCAATGGTTGAAGAACCACTCAAAATCTCTCACACTGTTGAAGCTTATTACTTGGATCATCTTCGATCCCTATGTGCTCGTGCTGAAACCCCAACTAGCTTAGTTGAGGGCAAATCTTTAGATGAGCATGCTTGTTATGTGCGACACCGAATATCTGAAAAAGGGAAACTTTTACTGGATCAAATTCATCGTTTGCAATGCTATGCTTGGAATTTATATGAAATATATGATTATACTTGTTGTTCTGAAGACCCTAAGAAACACCTTCCCTACCAATGTTTGTTTAGTGATAATGGAATCGTATCCTCTTATGCTAAGGGTGTTTATAGTTACTATGATGTTCAACAAATTGAAGAATTTGTTGCTTTTAAGGGTGCTTACAAAATTGCTTCTTTGATTGAAAAGTATGATGCTACTCTTTACAAATCTGAAAATTTTGCCATATTTAAATATTTCTATGATAATTATGCTTCTAATGCTTATGTTAAACCATATATTTAGGAATTCTCCGATGTCCAAGAAGAGACTAATATTTTGCAGGAGTCTATGGAAGAAGAAATTGATGAAACTGTGAGCTCATTGGATGAAAAGATGAGGAAGAGAGCGAAGAACAAAAGTAGGAAGAGCGGATTAGCTACCCGTGCCCACCTTCTAATGAGAGTAACTCTTCAACTCATACATTGTTTAATTCCCCTTCGTTCTTACCGAAGGATAATTACTATGATGATTGTTATGATCCCGTTGATTCTCTTGAAATATCCCTTTTTGATGATGCTTTCTATGCTTGTGGCCAAGATGCCAATATGAATTATGCTTATGGAGATGAACTTGCTATAGTTCCTTATGTTAAACATGAAATTGTTGCTATTGCACCCACACATGATAGTCCTATTATCTTTTTGAATTCTCCCGACTACACTATATCGGAGAAGTTTGCCCTTATTAAGGATTATATTGATGGGTTGCTTTTTACCATTGCACATGATGATTTTGATGAATATAATATGCATGTGCTTGCTGCTCCTACTTGCAATTATTATGAGAGAGGAACTATATCTCCACCTCTCTATGTTTCCAATACGATAAAATTGCAAGAAACTGTTTATACTATGCATTGGCCTTTACTTTGTGTGCCTGAATTGTTCTTTTATGACATGCCGATGCATAGGAAGAGAGTTAGACTTCGTTGTTATATGATATATGTTGCCTTGTGCTCACCACTAAATTACAAATCATTGTTAATTAAAATTGGCTTTGATATACCTTGGGATCCGGGTGGATCCATTACTTGAGCACTATATGCCTAGCTTAATGGCTTTAAAGAAAGCGCTGCCAGGGAGACAACCCGGAAGTTTTAGAGAGTCATTTATTTCTGTTGAGTGATTTTATATAGTTTAAAAACAACAAAAATAAAGAGGGGAACCCAAAACTTTTTCAAAAAGGAAAGCGAAAGTGAGAAAGACAAGCATTGTTGAAGTGGGAGCTAGCCTTGAACTTTGTTCATGCTCACGGAAACTTTGTGAATCTTGATTACATACACTTCTCAATAAAAATAATTATCACCTTGTACAATTCCATTCTATAATAAAAATAATGTGCCAGGGTTTGCCTTTAGGATGTTTACATTTGCTTGATGGTTTGTACGGTGCAGGACAGAAACTTTGGCTGTAGTGCGCGATTTTACATTTTTAGCTGGAACGTCAAATGGTTCTGATTCTTTTTGCACTGTCTTCCTATAATTTTTTTTTATTTTTCCTAATTTTGGTAGAATGTTTCAAGTATTAGAAGTATGGTGAGTGTTCAGATTATTACAGACTGTTCTGTTTTAGACAGATTCTGTTTTTGATGCATAGTTTGCTTGTTTTGATGAAACTATCGATTCATATTAGTGGATTAAGCCATGAAGAAGTTATATTACAGTAGAAACAATGCAAAAACAAAATATGAATTGTTTTGCAACAGTACTTAGAGTAGTGATTTGCTTTATTATACTAATAGATCTTACCGAGTTTTCTGTTGAAGTTTTGTGTGGATGAAGTGTTCGATGATCGAGAAGGTCTCGATTTGAGAAGAAGGAAGAGAGGCAAGAGCTCAAGCTTGGGGATGCCCGAGGCACCCCAAGTAAATATTCAAGGAGACTCAAGTGTCTAAGCTTGGGGATGCCCCGGAAGGCATCCCCTCTTTCTTCAACAAGTATCGTATGTTTTCGGATTCGTTTCGTTCATGCGATATGTGCAATCTTGGAGCGTCTTTTGCATTTAGTTTTCATTTTTCTTTTATGCACCATGCTGGTATGAGGTAGTCCTTGGTTGATTTATAGAATTCTCTTTGCACTTCACTTATATCTTTTGAGTATGGCTTTATAGAATGCTTCATGTGCTTCACTTATATCATTTGAAGTTTGGATTGCCTGTTTCTCTTTACATAGACAACCGCCATTTATAGAATGCTCTTTTTCTTCACTTAGATTTGTTAGAGCACGGGCATATCTTTTGTATAAAGAATTAAACTCTCTTGCTTCACTTATATCTATTTAGAGAGATGACAGGAACTGGTCATTCACATGGTTAGTCATAAAATCCTACATAAAACTTGTAGATCACTGAATATGATATGTTTAATTCCTTGCAATAGTTTTGCGATATAAAGATGGTGATATTAGAGTCATGCTAGTGGGTAGTTGTGGATTGTAGAAATACTTGTGTTGAGGTTTGTGATTCCCGTAGCATGCACGTATGGTGAACCGTTATGTAACGAAGTCGGAGCATGATTTATTTATTGATTGTCTTCCTTATGAGTGGCGGTCGGGGACGAGCGATGGTCTTTTCCTACCAATATATCCCCCTAGGAGCATGCGCGTAATACTTTGTTTTGATGACTAATAGATTTTTGCAATAAGTATGTGATTTCTTTATGACTAATGTTGAGTCCATGGATTATACGCACTCTCACCCTTCCATCATTGCTAGCCTCTCTAGTACCACGCAACTTTCGCCGGTACCATAAACCCACCATATACCTTCCTCAAAGCAGTCACCATACCTACCTATTATGGCATTTTCATAGCCATTCCGAGATATATTGCCATGCAACTTCCATCATCATCATATACATGACTTGAGGATTCATTGTCATATTGCTTTGCATGATCGTAAGATAGCTAGCATGATGTTTTCATGGATTGTCCATTTTTTGATGTCATCACTACGCTAGATAATTGCACATCCCGGTACACCGCCGGAGGCATCCATATAGAGTCATAATTTGTTCTAGACATTGAGTTATAATATTGAGTTGTAAGTAAATAAAAGTGTGATGATCATCATTATTAGAGCATTGCCCCAGTGAGGAAAGGATGATGGAGACTATGATTCCCCCATAAGTCGGGATGAGACTCCGAACTTTACAAAAAAATAAAAGAGGCCAAAGAAGCCCAAATAAAAAAAGAGGCCAAAGAAGCCCACCAAAAAAAACAAAAAAACAAAAAAAAATGAGAGAAAAAGAGAGAAGGGGCAGTGCTACTATCCTTTTTCCACACTTGTGCTTCAAAGTAGCACCATGTTCTTCATATAGAGAGTCTCTTGAGTTATCACTTTCATATACTAGTGGGAATTTTCATTATAGAACTTGGCTTGTATATTCCAATGATGGGCTTCCTCAAATGCCCGAGATCTTCATGAGTAAGCAAGTTGGATGCACACCCACTTAGTTTTAGTTAGAGCTTTCATACACTTATAGCTCTAGTGCATCTGTTGCATGGCAATCCCTACTCACTCACATTGATATCTATTGATGGGCATCTCCATAGCCCGTTGATACGCCTAGTTGATGTGAGACTATCTTCTCCTTTTTGTCTTCTCCACCATCATATTCTATTCCACCTATAGTGCTATGTCCATGGCTCACGCTCATGTATTGCGTGAAAGTTGAAAAGGTTTGAGAACGTCAAAAGTATGAAACAATTGCTTGGCTTGTCATCGGGGTTGTGCATGATGTGAATATTTTGTGTGGTGAAGATGGAGCATAGCCAGACTATATGACTTTGTAGAGATAACTTTCTTTGGCCATGTTATTTTGAAAAGACATGATTGCTTTATTAGTAGGCTTGAAGTATTATTGTTTTTATGTCAAATGATAGACTACTGCTTTGAATCACTCGTGTCTTAATATTCATGCCATGATTAGATATGTGATCAAGATTATGCTAGGTAGCATTCCACATCAAAAATTATCTTTTTTATCATTTACCTACTCGAGGACGAGCAGGAATTAAGCTTGGGGATGCTGATACGTCTCTGTCGTATCTATAATTTTTGATTGTTCCATGCCAATATTATTCAACTTTCATATACTTTTGGCAACTTTTTATACTATTTTTGGGACTAACATATTGATCCAGTGCCAGTTCCTGTTTGTTGCATGTTTTTTGTTTCGCAGAATATCCATATCAAACGGAGTCCAAACGGAATAAAAACTGACGGAGATTTTTTGGAATATATATGATTTTTGGGAAGAAGAATCCACGCGAGACGATGCTCGAGGGGCCCACGAGGTAGGGGGGCGCCCTGGGGAGGCAGGCGCGCCCCTGACCCTCGTGGCCACCCTGTAAGGCGGTTGATTCCCTTCTTTCGCCGCAAGAAAGCTAATTTCCGGATAGAGATCGTGTCAAAATTTCAGCCCAATCGGAGTTACGGATCTCCGGGAATATAAGAAACGGTGAAAGGGAAGAATCTGAGAATGCAGAAACAGAGAGAGACAGAGAGACAGATCCAATCTCTGAGGGGCTCTCGCCCCTCCCGTGCCATGGAGGCCATGGACCAGAGGGGAAACCCTTCTCCCATCTAGGGAGGAGGTCAAGGAAGAAGAAGAAGGAGGGGAGCTCTCTCCGCCTCGCTTCCGGTGGCACCGGAGTGCCACCGGGGGCCATCATCATCACCGCGATCTACACCAACACCTCCGCCATCTTCACCAACATCTCCATCACCTTCCCCCCTCTATCTACAGCGGTCCACTCTCCCGCAACCCGTTGTACCCTCTACTTGAACATTGTGCTTTATGCTTCATATTATTATCCAATGATGTGTTGCCATCCTATGTTGTCTGAGTAGATTTTCGTTGTCCTATCGGTGGTTGATGAATTGCTATGATTGATTTAATTTGCTTGTGGTTATGTTGCTGTCCTTTGGTGCCCATCATATGATTGCGCGCGTGGATCACACCATAGGGTTAGTTGTATGTTGATAGGACTATGTATTGGAGGGCAAGAGTGACAGAAGCTTCAACCTAGCATAGAAATTGATGCATACGGGATTGAAGGGGGCCAATATATCTTAATGCTATGGTTGGGTTTTACCTTAATGAACATTAGTAGTTGCGGATGCTTGCTAATAGTTCCAATCATAAGTGCATAGAATTCCAAGTTAGGGATGACATGCTAGCAGTGGCCTCTCCCACATAATACTTGCTATCAGTCTAGTAAAGTAGTCAATTGCTTAGGGGCAATTTCGCAACTCCTACCACCACTTTTTCACACTCGCTATATTTACTTTATTGTTTCTTTATCTAAACAGCCCCTACTTTTTATTTACATACTCTTTATTATCTTGCAAACCTATCCAACAACACCTACAAAGTACTTCTAGTTTCATACTTGTTCTAGGTAAAGTGAACGTCAAGCGTGCGTAGAGTTGTATCGGTGGTCGATAGAACTTAAGGGAATATGTGTTCTACCTTTAGCTCCTCGTTGGGTTCGACACTCTTACTTATCAAAAACTGTTGCGATCCCCTATACTTGTGGGTTATCAACCCCCCATGAATTTTGGCTGCGTCATCACTTCCCAGGAGACCCAAGCCGTTTTCCCCTCGCCATTTTTGATCCCCACCAAAATTTCCTCAAGATACCATTGATGTGTTGGCACAGGCCTCGTGGAAGCTTAAAACAGGCCATGGAATATGTTGGGATTGCTCGCGCCACGGACTTGATGAGCACCTCCTTCCCTCCAACCGAAAGTGCCTTCTCCATCCAGCCTTGTACTTGCTTCCAGATCCTGTCCTTCAAATATTTGAAAGACCCCTCCTTAGCTCTTCCCACATCGGCAGGGAGTCCAAGGTACTTTTCAGAAAGCTTCTCATTTTGAACTTGGAGAAGTTGTTTGATCTCTTGCCTCGAGGATTCAGAGCAGCCCTTGCTAAAGAAAATGGAGGATTTCTCCTTGTTGATGCGCTGCCCTGATGCCGCACAGTACTTTTGAAGAAGGGTATCCACTCTAATTGCCATATCCGGGGTAGCATTGAAAAATAGAAGACTGTCATCTGCAAAAGGCAAGTGATTTACCTGTGGTGCACCTGCCGCCACCGTGATACCATTCACACTCTCGTCAGGTCTTGTGGATTTCAAAAGACAGGAGAGCCCCTCAGCAGCCAAAAGAAATAGATATGGGGATATAGGGCAACCCTGTCTGAGACCGTGGGAGGGCCTGAACTCCTCCTGTTTGTCACTGTTGAAGATGACCGAAAAAGACACAGATGTGACGCACCTCATAACTGTCTGTGTGAAACGTGGGCTGATTCCTGGTTTGAGCATAACTCTCTCCAAGTAGTGCCACTCAAGCCTATCATAAGCCTTCATCATGTCCAGTTTTAAGGCACACTACCTATTGCCCTTCAGCTTCCTTGTTTTCATATAGTGTAGACATTCGTAGGCTGAAATGAAGTTGTATGTAATAAGACGTCCTGGTACAAATGTTGACTGTTCTTCGGAGATGACCTGGGGGAGAATAAGCTCGAGCCGATTTGCCAATGCCTTGGATGCAATCTTATAGATCACGTTGCAAAGGCTTATCGGTCAAAATTGTGCTAAATTTTTTCGGCTAGCAATCTTGGGAATTAAAACAATGAATGTTTTGTTAATCTCCTCCGGGGAATCCTCTCCGTTAAGAACTCGGAGCACCATAGCAGTAACCTCATCACCACACAACTCCCAGTGTCGTTGGAAAAAGTGTGCAAGGAAACCATCCGGCCCTGGAGCCTTGGTCGGGAATATCTGAAACAAAGCAGTTTTTACCTCGGTGTTGGTATACTGTGCATTTAGTGAGGCGTTCATGGAAGCATCCACTCTCGAGGGTATATGCGAAAGAACTTCCTCAATGCCCACCGTCGTTTCTGAGGCATACAGGTTGGTGTAAAAGGATGTGGCCATGTCCGCCATCTCTTGCTCGTCCGTGCAAGTAGAACCATCCGGCCGTTGCAGCTCGGCAATGCAGTTCTTTGCCTTTCGCACGCTCGCCTTGCGGTGAAAAAACTTGGTGTTGCTGTCTCCCTCCGCTAGCCACTGGATTCGAGCCCTTTGACGCCACATGATCTCCTCCCTTGGACAAAGTTCTATCATGCAGGTTTCCACCCACTCCTCTTCAGCCGACGGTCCGGTGCGGTTGGGTAGCGAACGCAACTCTTCAAGATTCTTGCGTAGACGGCGGAGTTCAGCCCGGACTGCTCCAAAAGTGGACTGTCCCCAGCGTTGCAGCCTTCCAGCTATCGACGCCAGCTTATCTGATAATTATATGACTGTGTGTGCTCTTCATGTGGAATTCCAGGCCTCAATAAGCATGTCGCCGAAACGTGTGTCCCGCTCCCACATACACTCATAGCGGAATTGTTTCTGTTTTGCACGCACACATGTAGCATTCAGGTCAGTCTGCAAGAAGATCGGGCAGTGATCCGACTTTGCTGCGGTAAGATGCTCAACTGAGGCAAATGGGAAAAGGTTAGACCAGCAAGGTGATGCCAAAACTCTGTCCAGCCGAACGCGGCAATAATGTCCTCCGGCTACCTTCTTCTCCCAAGTCCAGTCCAAACCGCGGTAACCCAAATCCGCTAGACCGCACACGTCCACTGCTTCCCGAAAAGCTTCGATCTGAGAGCTGTCACGCTCATTGGGGCCGAGTTGCTCTTCGGGCCGCAAAATCTCGTTAAAATCGACTATGCACATCCACGGGAGGGTGCTCTCCCCTCTCAAGCGCTTCATAGTATTCCATGCCTTGTAGCGCAAGCTCCTAGTCACTTCCCCGTAAAAGCATGTCATCCTCCATTACTCCTTCCCCGGTTCCGTGACCCAGGTGTCAACATGATACTCGGAATAATTTTTTATTTCAACATTCAAAGAGTTCTTGCAAAAGATACAAAGGCCGCCACTGCGGCCACTACTCCCTACTCCAAAACTGAAATCAAAACCTAAAGACGTCCGAAGACCTTCCACACGACTCTTTTGCAATTGAGTTTCAACTAAACATAAAATAGATGGCGAGCTAATCTCCACGAGATCGCGGAGCTCACGAACTGTCGCGTGGTCGCCTATCCCGCGGCAGTTCCAGCTTAATATTTTCATTGGGCCTGGCAGCGCCCCGCGTCGGAGCCCGCCAATGATGCCATCTTGTTGGCGTTGTGCTTCTTTGGTGAAGTTGTTGTTTTTGCCTTTTTTGCTTCTCTGGGAGATACATACTGTGGGGGTAGTGGAGGGACGATTGCCAAAGCTTGGCTCTTATCACCCAATGCTGTCATGCCCACCTCGGATTCCTGTGACTGCTCGTCTCGGCCATGTATATCATTGTTTTGGCCGAAATCCAGATTCTTGCGAGCCCCCAAAGGGTCCTCTTGCTTCTCTCCCTCAGTATAGCTCGGTTTCAGAGGACTGGTAACATCATCTTCCTCTCCCACTTCTGCGGCCGAGTCTAGACCCGCCTCCTGTGATGAGCGTTTGCGCGCCGGAGATGGTTGGCACGGTGGTACATCACCCCGTCCTGATCTGCCTCTGCCCCGGCCTCCAAACCTGCCTCCACGAGGAGCTCGGCCACCTTGCTGCTCCTGAGGTATCTCCCTGCGCTGCGCTAGCATCCAACCTCCCCATTGCTTGTCTTT
The DNA here is from genome assembly GCF_003073215.2 of Triticum urartu. Taxonomy (NCBI): domain Eukaryota; kingdom Viridiplantae; phylum Streptophyta; class Magnoliopsida; order Poales; family Poaceae; genus Triticum; species Triticum urartu. Next base: position 42,245,161 of record NC_053027.1, on the reverse strand, counting down.
TGCCTCCCATACTCCATCACCACACTCCTCGTGGTTGTGACCCATGAGACCACAAACTTGGCAGAAATATGGTATCTTCTCGTACTTAACAGGTAGGAGTTTCCTGCCCTCACCTGTCACATTCAGCGGAGTCACCCTCGTCAGGGGTTTGTTGACCAAAATCCTAGCACGGACTCGTACGCAATCACCCTCGTAAAAGAGCCTCGATGAGAGTTGTGTTTCCTTAACTCAGCTAATACGTCGAGCTAGTTGATCAACCACCTCGATCTTGCGGTACAGTTCCGGTATATTGTGGATCTGCGCCCAGACGTACAAACCATCGAAGACGAAATATGCTGGCTCTTGCTTACCATCATAATCCTCAATGAGCATACCCATCCCCCGGAATAACCAGGGTCCTCCATGGACAACTTTCTTCCAATCTCCTAAGAAGAACATCTGGAAGATATAAAGATTTTCACCCGCTTCTCTATACTTTGGCACTTGTGCTAATCCCCAGACGGATTTCATGGTCTCGAACATCGATGATGAACTAAACTGTCGGGTCGTGTTAACCTTCCTGATCGCCAACCAACGCGCATCTGCTGCGTACTTCTTGGATTCCTCCTCCCCAACAATCACATCATCCAGCTCGTCGTCTTTGAGATCCAAGTGCTGCAGCATCTCCTCCAGCTTCTTCCCCGACCAACCCGCGGAAGACGATCCTGCTTCAGCCGCCATCTAGGGTTAACCCTCGAAACAGCACGCTGAATCAAAAAACCAGGCCAAAACAGCTAGCCAATCTCTCCCTCCGTTAGCCAGCACCAGGGCGGGCTCGCGCGGAGGATCAAATCGGTGGTAGATCGGTGGATCCGAGTAAAAAACTCTAGGCGATGATGGGAGTCGCCGCCAGAGGCGAAAAAACCCTAAACTCGAGGGTACAATACATATACTAGTAAACTACATATAGATATAGATGCAGTGGTGGAGCTTGGGTTGAATTCATGGGAGGGAAAGTCAGGGCCGGCCCTAGCATCTTAGAGGCCCTTATGCGAGCTTCATATAATGGCCCCTTATAATAGACTCAATTTTTCTTTCATTAAAGGACGTAGCACCGTTTTTAGATCAATTAATTGATTTACATGTTAGCTTCTTTTACTTTTCTCACAACCAGATGATAATTGCATTTTTGAAACATTCTTACAAAAAAAGGAGAGAGCCTGAGTTCTTGAATCTTGGTTTTGGAGTAAATTAGAAGAAATTCTATGATCCATCTATCCAATAATCAAAATTCATGCAATGACACAACCTGCAGAATTTACATGACTGCAATTTGAGCAAAAAAAAAAGAGGAATTGAGCAGGTTAAACATCAGCAATGGTTCATCTCATGAATTTGGATTATTATGTCAACTGATCATAACAGAAATAAGTAGACAAAGATCAAGGAATTATGATCTAAAAATTACGTGAATCAGCAATGGGTTTGTTGCTTCGCTTCAACAGTGCCTAGACTTCACGTCTACACTGCATCGCTTGCCCTAACACACTAACCATAGCTAACTGACGATGGACAGCCATGCTGCTCTCGCGTTCTTCCCAGGGGCCCAGGACCAGAGTGTGTCCCCGGCTGGCCTCCATCCGTCGGGTTTCTTGGGGTTGTTTATAGGACGCGAGGAACCAAAGAAATTCATTGATTAGCTTTGGGAATTGGGGCCTGGCCTCTTAGGAACTTGGGACAATTAATTGGGAAAGAAGATGGAGAACGGGAGATGAACGAGGGCGTGATTCAAGGAGCCAGCGAAGGATAAAGGGCTTGTTTGGTTCCAATAAGTCACCTGACTTATAAGTCAGGTGACTTAAAACCAGTGACTTATAAGTCACGCCCGTTTGATTGTCACCTGATTTATAAGTTACCTGACCACACCTTTCCACCTTGTTTTTTTATGTAAAGGTGGTGGGACCCACGTAAAAGGGGTGACTTATAAGTTTTAAGTTGGGGTGGAGCAACTTATGACTTATAAGTTGGGGTGACTTATAAGTTGGGTCTGTTTGGCAAAATAAGTCACTTTTTACAAGTTTTGACTTATAAGTTGGTGACTTATTTGGAACCAAATAGGACCAAAGATTTGTTGTTTGTGCGTGACTTGGTTCCTTCTTTATGGGTCAGGCCTGCTTCTCTTGTTTACTAGTAGTCTATTTTTTTAGAGATACATGGGCCCCTACTGAGGCTGGGCCATAGGCCCTCGCACTCATCGCCATGGCCCAGGGCCGGCCCTGGGGCAAATGGGCTGAGGGCACAGAAGACTGCTTTGGGCTGATTTTTACTGAAAATATGAGGTCAATACTAGAGGGTATATACTACTTTTCTTATGTCTAGGGGGCGGTGGCCCAGTTTGCACTCCGCTAAGCTCCACCACTGTATAGATGTATATAGACGAGTGTATATTCATTCATATTTCTCGGTATGTAGTCTATATTAGAATATGTAAAAGGATTTATATTTAGAAACATAGAAAGTACGTCCATAAAGGGAGGCCGCTTGAAATTAAATTGGGCCAAAACCAAACCGGCCTGTCTACTGAAATGAGTTTGAATTCTATTTTTTGCTGTTTGGCAGCAGATACCAGTTAGAATTAAGGGTGTGTTCGGCTGTCCTCTAACTTCTAACCCCATAAACCCCACAGATTAAATTGACATGAAACCTAGAGTTGAGAGCAGAAACCTAGAGCGAGCTCGGCCCAGCTAAATTCTCAAAGTTCAGCCCGAAAAGCTAAATTCTCGAAGTTAAATTTTTGCTGGGCTCCGAGAAGCTAAATTCTCGAAGTTGAGCCCGAGAGCAGAGCAAAAACCTAGAGCAAGCTCGTCCCAGCTCCACCGATTGGAAAATGTAGAGTTTGCCTAATTTACATCAACTTGCCACCGCTAAACATACCGACTCGTTGCTCCCTTCAAAAAGAAAAACCTTTCCCTCATTGCATGAGCAATCCCCTCGAATCGGTACACTCCTCTCTCCTCTCGAATCGGTATCACACCTCTGTTCTCCCGAGTGCCAACCTTAGCCGCCTCCGCGGGCTTCGTCGCCACACACGCCACCAGTCCATCGTCGGCCGCCACTCCTACCCGACTGCAGAAACAGCTGATCCAATCCCATCCCCGCAAAATCACATCGACACAACCCCCAAGACGAGGACCGACCCCACAAGAAACTACACACCCAATTTTTTGAACCCCTACTCACAACATGCACTTTGTAAGCATACACACATTATGCACGTCATGTGTTGGAAACAACATGTATCACGACACAACATTTATGACTCAAAACATATCGAACACAATAAGAGTCACGCAAGAGGCGCCCCCTCGCGATGTCCACATTGGCAGCAGGTTTACTATTCGTTTTTGCCAATGAGAGCGCAGCTTCGTGTCCACATCAGCGCTTGTTTGGCCAATGCAAGCGCCGGTTCGTGTGGGTCCATCGCATCGCTCTCGCCACCTCCTCATCCGTCTCAGTCTCCTCGACCCTCGAGCCCCCACCCCTTCTCCTTTTCTCCCCAAAACTTCGCAACACCTGCAACCTGTCTGTTCTCTTCTTTCCATGATCTGGTCCTTCCCATTCTTGGCAGGAGGCAGAGCAGCTGCCAGCGGCCGTGAAGGTTGGGAGGAGGAGGAGGGGAAGCGGCTGCGAGCACGCCACCGGCCCTGGACAGTTGGGAACATTGAATGGAAAACAAAAAAAATTCTATGCACACGCAATGATCTATCCATGGAGATGCAAAGCAACGAGGGGGAGAGTGTGTCTACGTACCCTCGTAGACCGTAAGCAGAAGCGTTTCACAATGCGGTTGAGGTAGAAGAACTTTCTTCGCGCTCCAACCGATCTAGTAGTGAATGCACGACACCTCCGTGTTCTGCACATGTTCAGCTCGGTGATGTCCTCCGCCTTCTTGATCCAGCAAGACGGTGAGGTAGTAGATGAGTTCCGGCAGAACGAAGTTGTGTTAATGGTGATGTGATCTCTGCAGGGCTTCGCCTAAGGACTACGAAAATATGACCAACGGAGTAAACGGTGGACGGGGACACCGCACAAGGCTAAGACAATGTTGTATTCTTGTGTGGCGCCCCCTACCCATGTATATATAGGTGCGAGGGGAGGAGGCAGCCCCTAGGGTGCCCCAAGAGACCTGGCGGCAGTCCTAGGGCTGCTGCCTTGCCCTGCGCCCCTTTCCTTGTAAGAAGAAGGGGGGAGGAAAGAGGGGGTGGGGGAGGGAAGGAAGGGGATTCCTACTCCGCACTTACCTTTTCCTCCCCTCTTTCCTTCTCCTCCTCATAGGGCCGGCCACTATAGGGGCACATCAGCCCCTTGTGGGCTGGTGTGTTTCCTCTCTTGGCCCATAAGGCCCATATCTTTGTCGGGGTTGCCCGAAACTCCTTTCCGGTGACCCGATAAGTTCCCGGTACCCTTCGAAACACTTTCGGTGTCCGAATACCATCGTCCTATATATATATATATATATCAACCTTTACCTCTCGATCATTTAGAGACTCCTCGTCATGTCTGTGATATCATCTAGGGACTCCGAACAACATTTGGTCAAGCGGAACCTGGATGCCCATATTGGCTCCTACATATTCTATGAAGATCTTTATCGGTCAAACCGTTATGACAACATACGTAATTCCCTTTGTCCATCGGTATGTTACTTTCCCGAGATTTGATCATCAGTATCTTCATACCTATTTCAATCTCATTACAGGCAAGTCTCTTTACTCGTTCCGTAATACATCATCTTGTGACCAACTCCTTAGTCGTTTGCTTGCAAGCTTATGATGTGTATTACCGAGAGGGCCCAGAGATACCTCTCCGATACTCGGAGTGAAAAATCCTAATCTTGATCTATGCCAACTCAACAAACACCTTCGGGGATACCTGTAGAGCATCTTTATAATCATCCAGTTACGTTGTAACATTTGATAGGACACAAGGCATTCCTCCGGTATCCAGGAGTTGCATAATCTCATAGTCGAAGGAATATGTATTTGACATGAAGAAAGCAATACAAATAAAACTGAACGATCATTATGCTAAGCTAACGGATGGGTCATGTCCATCACATCATTCTCCTAATGGTGATACCGTTATGAAATGACAACTCATGTCAATGGTTAGGAAACCTTAACCATCTTTGATCAACGAGCTATTCTAGTTGAGGCTCACTAGGGACATGGTGTTTCTTTATGTATTCACACATGTATTAAGGTTTCCGATCAATACAATTCTAGCATGAATAATAAACCTTTATCATTAATATAACAACTTTATTATTGCCTCTAGAGCATATTTCCTTCAGTCTCCCACTTGCACTAGAGTCAATAATCTAGTTCACATCGCCATGTGATTAACACCAATAGTTCACATCGCCATGTGATTAACACCCATAGTTCACATCACCATGTGACCAACACCCAAAGGGTTTACTAGAGTCAATAATCTAGTTCACATCTCCATGTGATTAACACCCAAATATTACTAAGGTGTGATCATGTTTTGCTTGTGAGAGAGATTTAGTCAACGGGTCTGCCATATTCAGATCCGTATGTATTTTGCAATTTTCTATGTCTGCAATGCTCTGCACGGAGATACTTTAGCTAATTGCTCCCACTTTCAATATGTATCCAGATTGAGACTCAGAGTCATCCGGATCAGTGTCAATGCTTGCATCGACGTAATCCTTTATGACGAACTCTTTGTCACCTCCATAATCGAGAAACATTTCCTTAGTTCTCTTTAGGTACCTAAGGATAATTTTGAACGTTGTCCAGTGATCTACTCCTGGATCACTATTGTACCCCCTTGCCAAACTTATGGCAAGGTATCCCCACTGCTGCCCCACAGCTATCCAGAGCCGGTCGAGCTCGACCAACTTCTCCAGGGTGCTCCTGGTGATCCACTGATCGCGCCGGTGCAGTTGGAGCCCCTGGGAACGCCTTGCCTCGCCGGAATCGTCTCCTCCGATGAGCCTCCTCCGCCGACGCCTTTGGAGACGACCACCGCGACCAACTCTGACCACCTCTAGCCATGTTCCGGGTACATACGGGTTTGCCAGAGTCTTGCGCGTCCGTCCCCCACCTCCACGGCGGCAGCCGACCTCTGCTCGCTGGAGAATCGCCAGAGAACCACCACCCCTCCTTTGTTTCCTCTTCCCCCTCTAAAACCTTACCGCAGGGGCCCACTGTCAGCCTCTCAGCCACGGTCGAAGCGGTATGAGTGGTGGCACCCCACGAAAATATGCTTTCGATGTCACCCCCCTGGTCTTTTTCTTTTTATTTAATGTTAAGTTAGTTTGACCAGGAACTTTGACCAGCCATAATTTCTAAACCATAAGTCCAAATGAATTGATTCTTTTTGCATTATGTTTGTGTTGAAATATTCTAGCGGCACCTATTCCATCTCTATGCTATAGCATGTTTTATAATTGAAGCACCATTCTTCTATACAAGGCATGCAAGGGGAAGACGACTATGTTAGAATCTGAAGGGTTACAAACCAGGTATTTGCAAAAGATCCAAACGCCAGGAGATAATAAACCAACTCTAGTTTTTATAGATACTGCTCCAGCACACAGAAACCCAACTCCTACTGATAATAAGCAGATTCCAGTGGCCAAAGAACTAGTTCGCTCCAGTCCAGCAAAAATATGTCAACTCCATTCTAAGAAGCGTGTGCGTATCCTTGCATCATGAAATTTTATAGCATGCTGATCATATTTTCTATATGTTTCTTGGCCATCTCTCTTTTAGAAAATAAGCTTAACAGATAGAAGAATTTCTGCACTGGTATCGTTTGTGAGGAAAGATTCTTGCGGGAATTCTCTGTGCTCCAATGCAGATGTAAGTACCTGTTGTATATCACTATATTTTTACATCAGCATGTATTTTGTTAATCGGCGTGAATCCAACCTTTATCTGATCTAAATTTAGTTTTAGCAAAATGTATGATTAAAGGCCACAATGTTGATTTTTGTAAGGAAAACTGTCTGGTAGTTTTGCATCCTGAGCTGCATGAGTGTACTATCTCATATCAACGGGTTTGATCACTTTGGTTCTGTAGTGGGTTTTCAGTGTTTTTTTACTATGTTGTCCTGTCGTATGCCTAGCTCTTACATCTTACTCCCTCCGTCCGGATTACATGTTGCAGAAATAGATAAAACTGGATGTATCTAGAACTGCAATACGCCTAGACCCATCCATTTATTTCTGGATGGAGGGAATACATGTCAATATGTCATGCCTTTATATTCTTCAGTACCTATTCCATATCCGTTGTAGCATGTTTTATAATTGAAGCACCATTCTTCTATATAAGGCACGCAAGGGGAAGACGGCTATGTTAGAATCTGAAGGGTTACAAACCAAGTCTTTGCAAAAGATCCAAACGCCAGGAGATAATAAACCAACTCCATTTTTCATAGATACTGCTCCAGCATAGAGAAACAAACTCCCACTGATAATAAGCAGATTCTAGTGGCCAAAGAACTAGTCCGCTCCAGTCCAGCAAAAGAATGTCAATTCCATTCTAAGAAGCGTGTGCGTATCCTTGCATCATGAAATTTTATAGCATTCTGATCATATTTTCTACATGTTTCTTACCCATCTCTCTTTTAGAAAATAAGGTTAAATGATAGAAGACTTCCTTCATTGGGATTGTATTCGAGGAAAATATCTTGCGGGAATTCTCTATGCTCCAATGCTGATGTAAGTACCTGTTGTATATCACTATGTTTTTACATCTGCATGTATTTTGTTAATCAGCGTGAATCCAACCTTTATCTGATCTAAAATTAGTTGTAGCAAAATGTTAAAGGTGCCAATGCTGATTTTTGTGAAGAAAACTGCCTGATAGTTTTGCATACTGAGCTGCATGAGTGTACTATCTCATCTCATGCACATTACTGAATTGTAGTGCTGCTCTGGTTGCCCAATCATTCATTGTGTCAATGTTACTTTCGTATTACCTTACCTGGTTGATGATAGCTGTGCCATATTGTGTTAATTTGGTGTTGGCTAGTTGCCCAAACGTTTGTTGTGCCAATGTTGCTTTCCTATTATCTGACTTGGCCAATGATAGCAATGCTAGTGTCTTAATTTGGTGCAGGTTGCCGAAGATAAGAAGACAAACTGTGAAAACAGCAAGGCAACCCCATTGTTTCTTTCCAATAAATCTAGGCCAGGTAATATGGCAGTAACTCATGATTAATTTGTTTGGTTCCCCTCCTAATTTATGTTATGATGCAGTGGTCGAGACACTCTCCACTATCAATAATACAAGCCTGCCAAAATCGCCATCTGAATCTGTTCAGTATCCTCTGTCTCGAATGCAATGGAAAAAATGTATGTTTGTGAACCAATTAATGGCTGAAGGAATAATGGAAATGGTGGAGGAATCAGAGGTGCAGAGTCGTGCGACACAACAACTGATCAATGTTTTCAGAGATAGTGTAGCAAAGCAGCAAGAAATTGCCCACATGCTTATGGGCGTCATCTGTGCTGAGGTTGCAGATTGTGACATTGTAGATCGTTAGGTTCTGTTCATTTATTTGCACTAGCATCAATCTTTGATTTCCCAATGGATGTAATTTCCTGTAATATATGCTGGATGTGCAACGTTTTTTCCTGTATATCATACCTTTGCTTGATCGGTTTTGGTCCTATGCAAAATTGCTTGTCGTAATGGGTTCAAATTATCTAATTTGTCCTAAAGACATGTACGAAATTTAGTGGGCCCATTAAGTTAATGGGACGTTAGCAGGCCGAAAGTTAATGATCGGCCCTCTTAACTCCTGGGTCGTTAACAGGCCGACATCGAAGCGGGTAACAGGTGGGCCCAATTGATTTCACGGGCCGTTAACAGGTCGTTACTAAGTTCGGGCTACATATGGCCCAACTATACTGTGGGCCTTTAGCAGGCCAAAAGAGACAACGGGCTTGCACTGGACCATGAAGAGCATGGGCCGCTAAGAGGACGAAAGTCGGGTCGTATTGTAAATGGCCCAACTGTGTTGTGGGCCTTTAGTAGGCCGGAAGAGAAACCGGGTTGGTATCGGACCATGAAGGGCATGGGCCGTTAAAAGGCCAAAACTCAGGTCCGACTACAAATGGCCCAACAAATATATGGGCCGTCAACAGGCTCAAAGACACACCGGGACGGAAATTGGCCCAACACTTAAATGGGTCGCTAAAAGGCCGAAACTCAGGTCCGACTACAAATGGCCCAACTCATTTATGGGCCATCAACAGGCTAAAAGACACACCGGGCCGGAAATTAGCCCAACATTTAAATGGGTCGCTAAAAGGCCGAAAGATGTACATCGTGAAAATTGGCCCATCCACTGAATGGGCCGTTAACAGGCCAAAATCTCATCGGGCCGATATTGAGCCCAAATATATAGCGGGTTGTTAATAGGCTCGAACTGACGATGGGCTGCAATGGTGTCAAATCTTTAATGGGTCGTTGACAGGACGAATTGGCACATCTCGTATGGGCCGTGTGCTTGAATGGACCTGACACAAGTAGGCCTTATATGGGATAGCCTGCTAATTTTTACTGGGCCAGCCTTTTTCACCGGAATGGGCCACTATTCGGCCGTGCCACGTGTCGACATATCATAGGCGCCTCCTGTCCAATGAGTGGATGACATCTGTCCCAACGATGAGCCGACACGTGTTTCCTCCAGCCAATGATGATTTTACACGTGGAAAATCCCTATTGGTCCAGGCTGTTAATGGGTTATCGGATCCAAAACCGGACCTGATAGCTTAACCGTGTTCCGTTATAGTGGATGCCACGTGTCGGTCACCCTTGATGAAAGCACTTCTGTGACGCGCGTTTTATCGTCATGGAAGTGGACACTTTCGTGATGATAATTTTGGTAATGTCATGGAACACTTCTACGACAACACAGGTATGACTATCTTGATCCTGTCATAAAATTGTCATGGATGTACATGCATGACAGAAAACACGACCTACTGTGACAAACACGTATCATCACGGAAGTGTATTTTTTGTAGTGTAAGCTAACGGATGGGTCTTGTCCATCACATCATTCTCTAATGATGTGATCTCGTTCATCAAATGACAACACATGTCCATGGCTAGGAAACTTGACCATCTTTGATTAACGAGCTAGTCAAGTAGAGGCATACTAGGGACACTCTGTTTGTCTATGTATTCACACATGTACTAAGTTTTCAGTTAATATAATTCTAGCATGAATAATAAACATTGATCATGATATAAGGAAATATAAATAACAACTTTATTATTGCCTCTAGGGCATATTTCCTTCACTAAGAAACCCTCGACCCGAGCCTCCCAAACCTGCAATGCAGTCACCATGTCACGAAGGGGCTGAAGTTGGACCTGGACCATCTCCTCTAAATGAGAGGTGGTGAAGGCTTGCAGCCCAGCTCTCACAGCCTCTGCCTGCTCAGCTAAGAGAGGTCGCAACATCTCCAAACTTGCGAATCAGAGGACTTCCTGGGATCACCACGAATACGAAGAGGATCCTCTCTTGCTTGAGTGCAACCGGAAGGGCAGCAACCGAGGCCCAAGAGCGCTGCAACCATTATGGAGAAGCTGGGGGCGGGCGGCTCGAGAGGCGAGGAGTAGCTGGTGGCGACCGGGAGCATCGAGGATGACCTTGAGTGGCAGGAAGGTGGTCCAAACATTGACGCTCACAATGGCCGGGGAAGCCGCAGGCTAGGCAGGTGACAGGGTCGCGGCAGCCGGTGACGAAGTGGTCCTCCGCCAAGCACCGGAAGCAAAGCCCGTAAGCTCTTCGCCTGAATGTGAGGGAGCGGTCGGACTCCTTGCAGGGCGGGCCAGGCAGCTTCTCCAGCCTCGGGCGACGCCGGTCCCTGACCTCCACCCACCCCTGCTCCATTGACGCCTGCCAGACATCAGCCACTATCTGCGGCGTGAAATCCAAGGGGAGCTGAGCAGGAGGCGGTGGCAGCATGAGCTGAGGGAGGAGCCCAGGACATCCCTGGGAATGCGAGAGAGAAGCCCCGTCTCCAAATCCAACACCGGAAACCATCAGTCCTAGACATGGATCTGCAGGGGAACTAGGACCGAGGGGAGGAAGGGGGGAGGGGTCGGTCGTTAGGGAGGGGACTGCAGAGGTGAGGGTGGAGGGGGGAGGCCATGGAAAGGGTGGAGCTCAGGAGGCATAGCTAAGGCACCGCGGCGGAGTCGCATATAGCGCCACAGGAGCGGCTCATGAGCAAGGGCCTACCCAGCAGGAAATACTTGTTTCTACAATTCTTTTAGCAGAATCCATGAAATCTCCTGCATACCTACACCCTCAACGCCCCGGATTGTGTCTCGCCCGAACACTTCTCCTTGCAGCACGATGACGGCCACTGCCGCTTCCTCTCCCTTGATGCCGCCATGGCCTCGTACTCATCTTCCTATGGAAGCGTCTCCCGCTCCTCGTGTGGGACCCCATCACTGGCAACCAGCACCACATTGCCATTCCCACAAGCATTTGATACAGAGAAAACTGGAATCAGCGTTCCCCCAGGGTTCGACATGGATCGTGTGGGAAGAACTATTAAAATTGACAAGCTACTTCACTTGAAAGCAGAGGATATGAGGAGCCAAATAATATTATGGTGTGCCGAGGACAATAATGTGATTCTCATGTGGACAATTGATGGTGCTGTCATGTTCCATTTTGAGTCACTATAGTTTGAGAAATTCTTGGGAACCAACATCATGGATCACTATCACCCATTCAAAAGTGTCTATACCAATGGTCTATACTACAGGTAATATCTGTTGGGGAACGTAGTATTTCAAAAAAATTCCTATGATCACGCAAGATCTATCTAGGAGAATCATAACAACGAGCGGGGAGAGTGTGTCCACGTACCCTCATAGACCAAAAGCGGAAGCGTTTAGTAACGCGGTTGATCTAGTCGAACGTCTTCGTGATCCAACCGATCCAAGTACCGAACGCACGGCACCTCCCCGATCTGCACACGTTCAACTCAGTGACGTCCCTCGAACTCTTGATCCAGTTGAGGCCGAGGGAGAGTTTCATCAGCATGACGGCGTGGTGACGGTGATGATGAAGTTACCGACGCAGGGCTTCTCCTAAGCACTACAGCAATATGACCGAGGTGGAAAACTATTGGGGGGGCACCGCACACAGCTAAGGATCAACTTGTGTGTCTATGGCGTGCCCCCTCCCCCGTATATAAAGGAAGGAAGGAGGAGGCCGGCCGGCCACAAGGGGCGCGCCCAAGGGGGGGGGGAATCCTACTCCAAGTAGGAATCGGTCCCCCCCTTTCCTAGTCCAAGTAGGAGAAGAAGGAAGGAGAGGGAGAGGGAGAGGAAAGAGGGGTCGCGCCCCCCTCCCCAAGTCCTATTCGGACTCCCCTTGGGGGGCACCACCTCCTGGCTGCTCCCCTCTCTCTCCCCTAAGGCCCACTAAGGCCCATTACTCCCCCCCGGGGGGGTCCCGTAACCCCTCCGGCACTCCGGTTTTATCCGAAACTACCCGGAACACTTCCGGTGTCTGAATGTAACCTTCCAATATATCATTTTTTATGTCTCGGCCAGTTCGAGACTCCTCGCATCATGTCCGTGATCTCACCCGGGACTCCAAACAACCTTTGATACATCAAATCACATAAACTCATAATACGAATCGTCATCGAACGTTAAGCGTGCGGACCCTATGGGTCCGAGAACTATGTAGACATGACAGAGACACATCCCCGGTCAATAACCAATAGCGGAACCTGGATGCTCATATTGGCTCCTACATATTCTATGAAGATCTTTACCGGTCAAACCGCATAACAACATACGTTGTTCCCTTTGTCATCGGTATGTTACTTGACCGAGATTCGATCATCGGTATCATCATACCTAGTTCAATCTCGTTACCGGCAAGTCTCTTTACTCGCACTAGTGCGCATCGGTCCTAAACAAACGGTTTTTTACCCCTTTTCGCGACGGCATTTGGAACCGTCGCCAAGTGAGTGTGTGCGATAGGGTGTCCTTCCCACACGACGCAGAGATCGTCAGGGATAGGCCCTCCTGGGACCCAGGCTGAGGCCGTGTGCGATCGGGCGAGGCATCAAAACCCAATCATTTCTGTAGGTATGTACATCCCACACGGTGAATCCCAGAAATCATTTCCGTAGGCATGTACATCCCACACGGGAAATCCCAGAAATCATCTCCGTAGGTATGTACATCCCACACGGTGAATCCCAGAAAATCATTTCCGTTCATATGTATATCACACAGAGTCAATACAAGGAATACGTTTCCGTTCTTATGTACATCCCACACAGTCAATTCAGGAAAAACGTTTCCATTCAGTTGTACATCCCACACGGTTTTATGAATATGCTCGTGTGTGAAACGTGTAGCTATCACACACGCTCTGCCTTGGTTAACTGTTTGCTTTCATTAACTACATCACACACGATTTGATGTAGAAAACTGTTTGGCATTGAGCTATCCATCACAAGCGCATTTATTGCTAGAACCGTTTGCAAAGGTCCATGACCGTCTGTTCTATTTTTATTTTTGCCTGTATTTATTATTCTAATTGGAAATTTTGAAATACGAAACGTGTAATTCAAATTCTCAGCACAATGGTTCAACAATGAATCCATAAATAAAATTGTCAGTACAATATGTTTAGTAATTATAGGATTAGGCAGCAATTAACAATGATGAACCGCAGTATTTAAAGGCGGTAAAGATGAAGAGACAAGTGTAAATCATTTTGACTGCCGACAGTGTTGAAGAAGCGAAATGCCCATAATCTGCCTTCCTGGATGCCATAGGCAAGAACCACTTTTGTCCAACCCCTTGTGACGATCGCCCGCCCATCCTTCACCACCTTCAGGAAGACTTCTAAAGCATTATCATGGTAGCATGAATTATATACTTTAACCTTAGTTGCCTTCACTCCAGTCATGTAGTTTGCAAGGTAATCATCGGTAAATAGCTTCGGAAACCACTGAAAAGAGAAAAATATCAGATACTGAGGTCTAATAGAGTAACTTGTTGTGGGAAGGGGGACAAGGCAACACATTACTTACCATCCTAAAGTTCACTGTTGTCTTCGACAAAGTGTAAATAAAGAGCTTAATTCCAATCACCCATTTCTTTCACCTAACAATCTTTCTTAGTTTCCTCACTTGACGCTTGTTCATGAATATCTCATTGCCCCATACGCAAAAGGGATGAAAGCATGGATCAGTACCCCTCATATATGTACCTACAAGCAACCAGTAAATGTTAGAAGCTAGATTGAGATTGCTCAAATGATGTAAAATACAACTACCTATGTTCCTAAGTACAACTATTTTTTTGAGATTTCAATATGAACTACATACGGATGTATATAGAATTATAGATATAGTTTAGATTATAATCTAGATTCACTCATTTTGCTCCTTATGTAGTCTATATTGGAATCTCTAAAAATACTTATATTTAGGAATAGATGGTGTATAAGACATGGGATGCAGCTAACCTCAACGGCAAACAACAGCATCGCCCATTGTAGCCCTGTGTAAGTACATGGAAAGCCAATGTTAACTACAACAGGGTTAACATCCACCAAAAATAGCAAATGGTAATAAAACGGCAGCATCTATAGTGATATCTTCATTTCGAAAGAGTAGCACGGTAGCAAAGGGACGGATTAAAAAATGGATACAACTGTTAATTGCAACAGGCTTAACAACATCCTAATTCATGTTTTGTAAGTTTGTAGCTATTGAAATACAACTCTTTAAAAATGGATACAACTATTAATTGCAACAGGCTTAATGGTCACTGAAACCGGTACTGATAAAAATGCAATTGGCAGAGTTAAACATCACAGGGCAGGTGCTGCCAGAGCAGACAATGGCCCAGTTGTCTACAAAAAGGTAGGGAAAATAGCTCAAACGTGTTAGGCATGTTTACTACAAGATGCTTAATACATCAACAGTACAAAACATAGCCATTAATTGCAACTAGTATTGGTAAGATTGAACTGGTGGGTACATACTTGGTAAGTCCTAAGAGGTAGTTGCTCGGGCACTTCATCTTGGCCAGCGCCCGCCCAAAGTCAGCGGCAGCGGAGGTGAGATGTTCCTCCGGGTCGAAGCGTGGATCAGTGCCACTGACATGTTTACCTACAGGCAACCAGTAAATGGTAGAAATTAAACTGCAATTGTACAAATGATGTGAAATACTGTAAAACATGGGATGCAGCTAACCTTGACGGCAAACAACAACATCGGCCATTATGACCCTGCGTAAGTACATGGACAAACATGTTAAGTACAACAGGGTTAGCATCCACCAAAAAAAGAAAATGGGGCAGCATCTCTAGTATATCTTCATTGCGGAGAGTATCATGGTAGCAAATGGACAGATTAAAAAATGGATACAACTGTAATTGCAACAGGCTTAACAACATCCTAAGTCATGTTTTGTAAGTTTGTAGCCATTGAAATGCAACAGTTTAAAATTGGATTCAACTGTTAATTGCAACAGGCTCAATAGACATTGAAACCGATAAAAATGCAATTGGCATAGTTAAACATCACAAGGCAGGTGCTGTCAGAGCAGAGAATGGCCCAAATGTCTATACAAAGGTAGGGAAAGTAGCAAAAGCGTGTTAGGCATGTTTACTAGAACATGCTTAATACATCGACAGTACAGAACATGGCCATTAATTACAACCGGTATTGGTAAGAGTGAACTGGTGAGTACATACTTGGTAAGTCCTGAGAGATAGTTGCTGGGGAACTTCATCTTGGCCAGAGCTCGCCAAAGTCAGCGACGGCGGCGGCGAGCTATTCCTCCGGGTCGAAGTGTGGATCAATGCCACTGACATGTGTACCTACAGGCAACCAGTAAATGGGTAGAAGTTAAACTGCAATTGCACAAATTATGTGAAATACTGTAAGACATGGGATGCAGCTCACCTCGACGGCAAACAAAAGCATCGGCCGTTATGACCCTGCGTAAGTACATGGACAGGCATGTTAAGTGCAACAGGGTTAGCATCCACTAAAAATAGCAAATGGCAGCATCTCTAGTGATATCCTGAGTCATGTATTGTAAGTTTGTTGTTGGTATTGGTCAAATTGAGCTGGACACGGTAATATTTGAACATCACACAGTGTGTAGTAGTGAAATAAACAAGGCACGAACATGCTTAATACATCAACCGTACAAATCATAGTCGTTGCAAGTGGTATTGGTAAGATTCAGTTGGTCAGATCTTACCTGTTAAGTCTGGGGGTAGTCGTTGGGGGACTTCATCTGGGCCAGAGCCTGCACCATGTCGGCGGCGGCGGTGGAGGCGAGGTGTTCCTCCGGGTCAACACGCACAGCGGCCATCGCGCCATGGACCGCCATCAGCTCCTGACGGGGGGAATTTGGAGGCATGAGGATGTTTCGCAGGCGCCATTTAAGCAATCAGGCCGGGGACGTGATAGAGATCGGTGGGTTACCTGACTAGATCCGAGCAAAACGTAGATGTGGTTGAAGTTGTGGTTGCGGCGGCGGCGGTTTGAGATGCCGGTAGGGGAGGCGCGAGGGAGGGGGATACTGAGGGGAAGGGGATGTGGTTGGAGAAATAAATTCTAAAATCGTGCGCCTAATGAAAACTTTGGGGCGAAATTTGAAACTTGGGCGGGGGAAACACACAACGCAGACGAAGCATGTAAAATACTCGTGTGCGAGAAAAAAGAAAGTTGGCAGATCCCGTCTCCAAAAAAATGTACACGTGTACTTGATTTTTTTTCGGTCAATGGTACGCCTGGTTTATTAGGAAATATCGCACAGGTAACTAACTTATGAGTCATTAACGCAAAAAACGCAGACGGGTACGGCATAGAAACTGTGTGTTTTGTGATCTTCTAATGATTAACGCAAAAAAAATGCACACGGGCACACATGCTAATCAACGCTCAAAGCCCTCAAAGGATGCTCTTACCGACATTGTACATTAATACTACAAACTTAAAGTACTACTGGTAATTTGCTCTAATACTACAAACTTAAACTACTTCTCACATGTTGCCATCAGGGCATGCTGGCCAGACGTCGGCGTTCTCCTTCCCGGCCTTGTAGGCGGCAGCCCATCGTGCTTCGATCTCCGCCAAGCTCTCCTCACCACGGCATGCGGCCTCTTTTTTCTTGCGGCGGCGGGACTCTCTTTTGTTGACTGCTTTCTTCCTTTTCCGCTCCTTCTGTGTGGCTTTGGCCGCCTCTAGATCCACCACCCATTCGGCCATGGCAGCCTCAAAGTCAGCCCATGTAACTGTGTGGCCACTGGCGGCGATGAATGATATGTCTCCGTCGTATCTACTTTTCCAAACACGTTTGCCCTTGTTTTGGACTCTAACTTGCATGATTTGAATGGAACTAATCCGGACTGACGCTGTTTTCAGCAGAATTGCCATGGTGTTATTTATGTGCAGAAACAAAAGTTCTCGGAATGACCTGAAACTCCACGGAGCGTATTTTTGGAAATAATAAAAAATACTGGCAAAAGATCAAGGTCAGGGGGCCCACACCCTAGCCATGAGGGTGGGGGCGCGCCCCCTACCTCGTGGGCCCCCTGGAGCTCCTCCGACCTCAACTCCAACTCTATATATTCACTTTCGGGGAGAAAAAAATAAGGGAGAAAGATTCATCGCGTTTTACGATACGGAGCCGCCCCAAGCCCTAAAACCTCTCGGGAGGGCTGATCTGGAGTCCGTTTGGGGCTCCGGAGAGGGGAATCCATCGCCGTCGTCATCATCAACCATCCTCCATCACCAATTTCATGATGCTCACCGCCGTGCGTGAGTAATTCCATCATAGGCTTGCTGCACGGTGATGGGTTGGATGAGATTTATCATGTAATCGAGTTAGTTTTGTTAGGGTTTGATCCCTAGTATCCACTATGTTCTGAGATTGATGTTTCTATGACTTTGCTATGCTTAATGCTTGTCATTAGGGCCCGAGTGCCATGATTTCAGATCTGAACCTATTATGTTTTCATGAATATATGTGAGTTCTTGATCCTATCTTGCAAGTCTATAGTCACCTACTATGTGTTATGATCCGGCAACCCCGAAGTGACAATAATCGGGACCACTTCTGGTGATGATCGTAGTTTGAGGAGTTCATGTATTCACTATGTGTTAATGCTTTGGTCCGGTACTCTATTAAAAGGAGGCCTTAATATCCCTCAGTTTCCACTAGGACCCCGCTGCCACGGGAGGGTAGGACAAAAGATGTCATGCAAGTTCTTTTCCATAAGCACATATGACTATATTTGGAATACATGCCTACATTACATTGATGAATTGGAGCTAGTTCTGTGTCACCCTATATTATGACTGTTACATGATAAACCACATCCGGCATAATTATCTATCACCGATCCATTGCCTACGAGCTTTCCATATATTGTTTTCGCTTATTTACTTTTCTGTTGCTATTGTTACAATCACTACAAAATACCAAAAACATTACTTTTTTTATCATTACCTTTTGCTACCGTTACCACTACTATCATATTACTTTGCTACTAAATACTTTGTTGCAGATATTAAATTTCCAGGTGTGGTTGAATTGACAACTCAGCTGCTAATACTTGAGAATATTCTTTGGTTCCCCTTGTGTCGAATCAATAAATTTGGGTTGAATACTTTACCCTCGAAAACTGTTGCGATCCCCTATACTTGTGGGTTATCAAGACTATTTTCTGACGCCGTTGCCGGGGAGCATAGCTCTATTCTTTAAGTCACTTGGGATTTATATCTGCTTATCATTATGAAGAACTTGAAAGATCCAAGAACCAAAATTTATCTCTCAACTATGAGGGGAGGTAAAGAACTGCCATCTAGCTCTGCACTTGATTCACCCTCTGTTTTGAGTAAGCTTGCGACACCTAAACCTGCTTCTGGCATTCATTCTGATATGTCGCATGTTATTGATGATGCCACTTCTGCTATGCATGATACTTATGATGAAACTACTTCTATGCTTGATACAATAATGTAGACATTTAACTTCTACCTATATGCTGCAATTGTGAAAAATTATCTACAAGATGTGTCCCTATCTGCATTAAAGAAGTTCCGAAAGAAGATATGAACCGCCAAATTATTGAGTATAGTAATATAGAGATTTAAATTCTACCTATTACAGTTTTTGTTGCGTGTATACGTGTCACATCCCGACTTAGAGTACAATAAGAATGATAAACTACCCATATCAACAAGGTGAGCCTTTTTTTCAGGAACCCATCCGAAAGGAACCTTAAAGTCAAGCAATTTTAGGATGGGCGATCGACCCAGGAGTTGATCCTAGGTCCGCCCGAGTAAGGACAAAATGCACAGAAACTACTAATGTTGGTCTGTGGGGCCAATCTAGATTCTAGATGGTAGCCGGGTGCAACGGTCAGGAAATGATGGGTTTGGCCGGGGTGTTACAATATGGATTATCGAACATCCACGGTTAGTTAGCACCCGACACATGTGGTTGGTCCACCCCCATGGTCCATTTTGTATCCCAGTTCGTTTGGTTCTTGATCAATAAAACCTAGCTTTACCGGTAAAAAAAAGGAGAATGTGCCAACGCTGGTGGAAATCGGAGACCAGCAGAGGTCGTTCGTCCTCATGCCATTCTCTGAACATTTTTAAGAAAGCCCTGAAGATGATGATTCTACTAAGCTTGTCTCTGAGGCCTTGAAGATCGCCTCTGATCTGTATGCGTGTAACGGTATGAGGTTTTAGTTTTGACCCCATTGAATTTTTTTTTCTAATGGATGAATTGATGGTTTGTGGTGTAAACGGATGATCCGCCTTATAACTCCATCCAATCCATAATAATCGGAGTCGGAGGTAGTACATTGCAAAGTAGTACCAGCCAGGTTGTGATTCAAACAGCTTAAGAAGCAGAAGCAGACAGGGTAGTACGAGTAAATTCTTGGAATATAAAATATTAGATCTAGATACGCCCAGAATAGGTCCTATTCTTCTACCTTTTCCAGGTAGTCGATGGCTATTCACAGCTACCGCCTGGCGGAATATTAGGGGTAAAATGGAAAATAAGGTGAATGATATAGCATGTTCCAACACAGGCAAGGCAGCGTAGCCAGCAGAGATAGAGAATCAGAAACAGAAGTCCAGCACATATGAACCAATCATACAAACTAATCAAACGACTACCTTATGTATATGCCAAACTGATCAATCCAATGGTGCCAGCAGTATGTATCTTTGCCAACACAAGAAAGAATGTCCATCCATCCAGTGGCACCAGCAGAGTATGCGCCAACAGAAGAAAGAAACTGCTTCATTAGTTCATTCATTCATAGGTAGGCAGCAGCCCAACTCAACATTATTAACCTAGCAAAATCTGTTGCATGGGAGATCTATTAGTATATACCAGCCAACAATTAGCAACAAGTTCAATGTGATCACACAAGATTCACTGTATACCAGCCAACAGAAGAAGAATGCACAAGTGTATATGCTATGCCTACCCCAACTTCGTCGGTGCGTCTACTCTACCACTAAACTCAGCAACACCCTCCTCCATAGGCAGCAGCCCAACTCAACTTTGATCCAGCGGAATCTATTCACTTGAACTCTCATCGCCAGGATGTTCTCTCTGGGAAGTCTGTTGGCTTGAACCCTCATCAGTAGCATGTTCTATCTGGGAAGCCTGATGACTTGAACTCTCAGCTGGAGGAACACGCGGGTAGATGATTTCGTAATGGTTTGCCGAGTACAGCAGGGTCACTCTCGGACGGGGAACTCCGGGGACAGTGTAGATATCTGGATCATATCCTCCTCGGACTCGCTCCACTCTGAGGGGTATCTCAAGCGCTCTGGCCAAGGCCACCATCATGACATGATCCGTGAACCGACGAGCTGGAGTGACGCGCTGAAAGCACCACTGTTCGTACAACAACAACAGGAGGTTAGGTAAGTTGAGTGTCATGTATCCAGGAATGGATGCATTGGAAATCAGCATGAGGTAATGTACGGGAGGATATGCATCACTCACATCTTGAAGATTGTAATTTCCACTGAGCCCTGGTATAAGCGGTTCATACACCTCGTCGTGCCAGCATATCTCGACAGCTACTACTAATCTGAGGAAAATAAAAACTATCCAAGAAAATGAGTCAGAAACATGAATTGCATGAGAACAAAAGGAAATATGACTTCAAGGGTGTTTTTCTCACTGTCTTGCGTCGTATCGTACTCGCTGAAGAACTCGAGAAGTTCCTCTTTACGGTAGCTAAAAATGGCACATATTATGTCAGTGAGATGGAATGCATTCGGCCACAATACTAATGATGGAATTGCAGAAAACCAAGCGAGTCAAAAACCTGCTAGTTGATTCCATGCCCTTCCACCTGCCATGACTCTTCCATCTCATTACTTTCTCGATCAGATTCTTAAATGCCTGAAAGAACCAGCGACGCAATAATTCACAGTTGATAATCACATATCATAGGTTACAATGATACATACAGATACTGATCAAATGATCAATAGCAAGATATAAAAGAACACAGCTAAGACAACTCGCCTGAGAAGCTTCAGTCATTAAGCATATACTATAGCATAGTAACAGAACAGTGTGATGCCTATACAATAACAATCAGTAGGTGCGCACTGTTACAGTGCTCAAACAAGCATAAAATTATGTTATTTCCTCATTATATTGCCGGTGTTCCTTTGCAAGTAAATTTTCTTAAGCCCGTTGGTACCATCGGGCTGTTAACTTTACAATAAACTTCAATTCAGTTATTGCCAACAGTGTGTAAAACTGTGACGGCATCCAACTACTGCAAAGCAATTGTGCATCTCCTGCAAGTGACAAAGATAGTGAGATGCCAGATGCAGAGATGCTGCTTGAAGTGTACAGTAACCTGAATAGAATCATTATCCCTTGCAAGCATGTTTATCCAAGAAATAACAGTTATGGACAAGGCGAGAACTTACTCTGCTGCTCCTGGAAAACTCAGACTCGTTCCATCGAAACTCAGACTCGTTCCATCGAAGAGCTGCAAAGTGCAGATTCGCCATATCAACAGCCTGAAGGAGACGGTGTTCCTCATGTGTGTCCTGCCTATCAATAACTTGCTCCTGTTGTACATTCGCGAAAACAGAGAAAGTTAAATAACTAAACCTACATCCTATGATAAGGAAAAGAGGGGAAACTTACAAGGTACGAAAATATGAAACTCCTGTAGAAACACTCCCCATCTCCAATCACCGATCTACATTCCGAATAGGCATCAAGATGGTTCGCCTCATCAGAAGCAAGCTTATGATGCCTTCTGACTTCAGTGATGGGATGTGTCTGCAACGAACACACAAATATGAGAATTCAAATTACGCTGAGTTGAACATGGAAACAACATATCTAAAAATGTGATGGAAATTTTGTTTTCATTCAAATATTCAGGTTTCCATGTTCTCTGGAAATGTTTGAAACCACTAGTATATAATCCCATCATTGATACTGATCGGTTGTTGTTCGGTAACAAAACAAGAAGATATCTATTAACACATGATAAACTCAACAACAGTAAAAGTACGATTCAGGTCCCATCAGACTATCACAACCAAGAGTGAACATACAATTTAGTATTTATAAAAGAGAACATAATCTTTCTGAACAGTTGATTGTACATGAACCACTCATCACAGTATCTTGTGATATAGGGCTTTGATCCTGATTTTTTGCACTTCCATTTTGAACATTACATTAGACAAAATGGAGACAAACCTGGTGCTTCACATGTTCCGAACATATTTCCCTTCCTTTTCTACGAATCTATTTGACAGGAAATGAAGAAAACAAAGTTAAAGACCATACATCCTGCCAGTCTTACAATTAAACAGAATCAACAAGAAGATCGGGTATTTCGAAACAAGAAAAAAAAACAATGATACATAGCAAGACCACAAAACGTGTGTCCAAAGCTTCTTTATTTTTTGCAACTATTTACATGAAATTATTCTGAGGCTTCTGAATCAGTTCCAGGCACCAATCGCCCAAATGGCGAAACTTCTCGACTAAATCCTAAAGTGGTTGCCGATTTTGCATGTAAATGGCAACTGATTTACAGGAATTATTATATTCATTTACGCAGTCTTGAACTAATGTCTAGATTAAAGTTTCTGATAACAGCATCCGTTTACAAAGGAAGCTCATACATTCGACTTCAGGCTCTGTTACCAAAATATTGTAGTAATCAGGACATGACCTCATGATTTCCCCGCATTTTACAGATAACAGTTTCAACAAGATCATAGCCGTTTGCTTCAGAATAAGATGACAGATTGTGGAAAGACCCACGAGCGACAAGGACCTGTGTACTGCTGCCAACATATGCCCAAGATTCCCCCTATATTCTAAGGATGCCACATGACGCTCTAACCAAGATTCAGATAATGTACGTCAAGTTAAGTAATCCCAAGCAAACCTTCAGGTTAACTTCCCCTATAACGCTATTCATCTACACTGGAAACTGATACATTTTGGCATCAAGATTTATTGCCAAAATATGACAGTCAGCAACCACTGCCAAGACATGATCCCCACATTTTTCACTTGCAGCAAAAGTGCAAAACATGCTATCATACCAAATAGAAGAATCAATTAGCACTGAACAAGAACAAGAAAATTAAGTAGCAAGCCTGGGAACCTAAATCTTGAGCAGTTTCGAATAATCACAACAAGATCCTCGCCTGTCTCTAAATCTCATAACGCGCCGGCCGCAAGAGGAACTCGTGTAACAATCAGAAAATACCTAATCCTCAAACTGTCCCCAAGATTCCATTTCTACTACTCTAAACTAAATCATCCCCAAGATTTCAGCAGGCTTAGAGATCACAGTTCCAATTCCACATCCCGAACAGAAAGATCGGCACACGGAAGCTAAGAAGTGCCAGATTCATGCCATGCCTGTTCCTTCCGCTCGAGCGCCTCCTCCGCGCGCCACGACCTGAACATCGCAGGAGAATCCAATGAAGCGCCACGAGCACGTCGCAGCATCGCAATGGTCACCACCTGCCGTGTCCACAGCGCGTTCGCCACGTCGGCGGCCGCCTGCTCGATCGCCAGCCGCTGGTCGAACGCCAGCCCGGAGCCGGACGGCCCCGCCGCCGCCGCGTCGGGGTCCTCCCTCGCCGGCGACACCACGGGGTCGTCGCTCCACGTCAGCCACGGTCCGAAGGAGTCGTAGTCGAGAGAGGGGGCGGAGGAGCCTCCGGCCTGGTCGAGGGGCGTCGCGGCGGGAGGTGGCGGCGCGGCGGCGCTCGGGGCCCCATCCCCATTGGAGGAGGCGCTGGAGCTGGAGTTGGAGCCCCCATGGGCCGGTTCTTGGTGGTGGTCGTCCTCGGCCGGTTCTGCTGCTCCTGGACCGGAACCGGACGGTTCCATCGCGTCGCGGCGGGAGAAACTCGGAAGACTCGCGTGGCAATTCCGCGGACTCGCGAGGGTGTGGAGAGGAAACGTGTGGAGGGTGCGGGATGGAAAAAGGGGGGAGGAGGACTATTTATTTGCAAACTGTGAGGGCGGTTTGGTCCCTGTTTTGCAAAAAAAAAAAAAAAAAAAACTCCACGGTAAACCACATTAGTACAGGAAAGGCACAGCTCCATTTGCAGATACAGCCCACAGGAAAGAATTTTTTTTACAAGAAAGGCAATCGGGAATACGCGACCAATCCACCGCCAAAGGGTAGGATACATGTCAAGTCGCACAAAACATACAGTAGATTGCATCCGCGTCCTACATGAGTGCCGGCATAGCCATCGGACGACGCATCCGTTGAACAAAATCCAATCTGTCACTAGCAAGTCGTGCTCTTGTGTTGCCAGCGCGAAGAGCAGAGATTGACAATAACAAAGGCTACCAAAAAATGCAAGACCCAAGAAAAACAAGAAATGAGATTATAAAATCGTGGTTTGCCGAAAGCAGAAACAGAGCTGTCAAGGATGCACGTGGTGAATAAAGCATCATCTTGGAAACTCGAACCGGATGCGAATAATCCTTGGAAGACAATAGATGATAAGATAATGACTCAATCGCACCAAGATCCCAATCGTTCCACCCAAGCCAAGTACCCAAGAGAGGGCCTCCAAAACCGGAGGTAGAAGAGGCTAACAGAAGAAGAGCAATGCATCCAACACTAGAGAGTAGCCTTATAGTCACGCATGAAAAATATATAAGGAAGAGTGTCACTAGGGTGAGGCGGGACAAGTGCCAAGGACATTACCTGATCACGTGGACCTCACTCACCTCTAGCGCTAGGACAAACATAGTGCAGTTCACGCCTTGTTCGGCGGCGGTGACTTAAATCTACGGAAGCGGCGAAGGCGGTGACTTCAATCTTCGGTAGTATAACCTGCTTCTCGCCTTCAAATGTGTTTAGTTAGAGGGACATGCTAGGGTGGTTATGTGTATCCCAACTAGTTGGCTTGGGATAACCCTTTTTCTGTTTGGCTGATGTATGAGATTAGCCGATGTTTTGTTTTGTTCGAAGGATGAATTATGGTTGGGGATAGTCATACTACTCCAATAAGTGTTTGGTTTGAGGGATGAGTAGTGGATTGGGGTTGTGATGGCCCTTTTTAATTGAGGTGGTCATACTACCCCTTAATTTGTAAAATTTTAATATGAGGCAATCGAATATGATATGTAAAATAATAATCTTGAAAATTTAACAAAACTTTGACACCATATCCGAAGAAACTCATCAATAGTACAAATTAAACTTGAACTTCAATACATGGCATAGTTCAACATTTTCATATATAACACAAGTGCATAGAACTCATAGTTCATCATTCCGGGAGGGGGGGGGGTGCTAGATTTTGTGCCATGCCTCCCCGATCGATTTCCGTATCTCGCTATCTCTGTGCTGATTTCTCCTGCACCGCTGCATACGTTGTGCCCCACTTTTGCGCTAAACTCAGCCTAGCTCGCTAGAAACGGGCGATTCGAGCGTTCCTAGCAAGCCATACTCTGGACTGCTTTAAGGTTCATGCATGCGAGTTAGGCCTCCTTGTATGCTACCAAACATATTTTCCTTGCACCCAGTGAGCATGTTTTGGCGATGATGCAGGATTTCAAACGCGTCATTAACACATGAGCACTGCTTTGCTGATGCATCATGGGCATATTTGGTTACCAGCACATCATTTGCCTACTTGCATCTCTCATTCAGTTGGGCCTAGTTGAGCACATGCATGGTAAAATCCTATTGTTCATATTGTTTGGTAGCTTGCATGTAGGCTGACTGCATTAGGGCAACATTTTTTGTCTGCATTTGGTGGCCTGCGTTGGCTCTGGGTTGATGCAACCCCATGGTGTTTGGTTCCATACATTGGACTTGATTAAGACTTAACGACTACACATGACATATAGAGTTACATTAGAGTGCCTTGGCGACTACAGTGGTCGATGGTCCCGGTGTTGCATCCGATGTGATGAGTACGAAGTCGCGGACGAGCGACCTCGTCAGCGGCACGACAAACTGTTTCCTAGCATCATCGCAGCATGGAGGCTCTAATTAAGGCAGACGGCATGGAGGAGAAGTGCAGTGTGCATGCGATGACGGCGTCAGTGTAGTAGGTCGCGAGCGAGGAGGCCAAGAGGAATGACGCCGACAGCGGTGCCAGGCACGGCATCGCATCCATGCGGCAAGGTTGACGATGATCAGTGAGAACAAAAGGAAATCACTTTGAATTTCATGTAAACCATCACATGAACACCTTAATACATTACAATATGCAGATACACATAGTATACAGCTGTTGTAACAGAAAACATACAACACGAAAGTCATTTGAAACAATGAGATGAAGGTACAGGCCAAAGGAAAATACAAACGACCGACTGTGTGCAACTAGTTTGATAAAATTCGTCCAAAATAGCTCCAAACATGAACATGGAGTTGAACATTTACGGTCAACGAAACTACACAACTGGCTGCATGAATGGAACCACAACGTCGATGTGCATCTTTTTCATGTAGAGCTTATCTCAAATTGAAGCACCGTTGTGTAGATTAGAACGTATTAGCTCAAGGAGATTAATGAGTGTCATTAAAAGTAATGTTTAGTATATCACTTATTGTTAGCCTTTTGGTCGGGTGGGATTAGATATTAATCGGAAATTGATCATTGATTGATTTAATTGATTGACTATTAATTGGCCAAATTTTGCTTGGAACTGCCAGGTTTAAGCAACTAAAATGGAAACAACCACCAGTGTTCTCGATGCCTTTAAATAGGACAACACTACATCAATACATAACTACATATTACATGTTAAACAGTGTGTCAATGACAACTAAAGTTGGACAACACTATAACACATGTCCTATATGTAGTGTGATGTGCGGGAGGCGACTGAAGGGGAGGCCATGGTTTGAGGTTTCTGACCACAGGTGCCCAACTTTATTAATCGGTCGATTCCTGATTAATCGCTCTTAGTGGCCACCCACCGCTAAGCGATAAATCGACTGATAAATCAGTGAATTAAATGCTATTTTGGACACTGATTAAAATAGATAACATATATGCATTTGTATAGTCCACTATGTAGATGAAGATATACTCGTCAACGACCATCAAAACAGAGAACTTCCAACACGGAAGTTGGGTGAATCATCGAGATGAAACTACCGTTAAAAGGAAAATTCAAACGGTCGACCATACCCGATGAACTTTTCAAAATTCTTCCAAATAGCTCCAAACATCAACACAAAGTTGAGCATTTATGATCGACGAAACTGCAAACTGATTTCCTGATTATGAACCATAGCATCATTGAACATCTTTTTCATGTAGAGCTTATCTTGAATCAAAATACATTTGTGAAGATTTCATGGGACCGAGAAAAGGAGAATGGGGAAGGAAATTAAGTGGTAAGAGAACAACCCAAGTACATGTTGCCTACTCGCTCACATCCTCTCGCGCCCTTCCGTGCAATCGGACCCACCACGTGCGCTCGATATGGCTTGACTTAGACTGCCTCGCTAGAAACGGTAGTTTCGGTCATTCCTGGCAGGTCTGGCTCAGGAGTGGTTTAAGTTTCATGTGAGGCAAGATTCCGGTGCACGCTAGCCTATCAAACGCTCAATTTTTGCACCGCACAGATCTGGTTGGGCCTCGGGCATGTTACCAAGCACGCCACATCAAACTGGACACAAACACTTTACAAATCTGAAACTACCATAATATTACTACTAGTAGTAATCTTTTTGGTATGAAGGCACATGTAAACTTTCAGCAGCAGCCATCACCAACGCTAGTTATCGCTAAGAATTTCGTATCCAGTTCGTCTTCGTGCTTCTTCTCACATACAATGAATTAATCTCATGCATAAAATTCTTTAGTTAGTCTCCTCTCGCGACATGGGGGGGGGGGGGGAACCATAGCCGCCCCACCAGGCCTCCCCTCCCCTTACCTGCTTTGCCCGTTGCCGAAGGGGACATAGGCAAAGCCATGTGTGCCCGAGGGAAGGTGGCGGCGGGGCATCCTCGTTGGTCAACCGGTGTCCTGCGCGGGTCTCAGGATGGCCGGTGGCGCGCGTCGGTCTAGTGGTCCTGCTGCTCTTGGGGTGGCGTCTCTACATGGCGGTAGGGCCTTCCCTAAGCGGTGCTTGGTGGTGGTTGCTCGACGACATGGGGAGTGCATGTTCTGGGCCTGGGACCTGTGTACTAGTCGTGTCGACGTCTGGCATTCCTCATCCATGGGGCGCGACGCCGGACGCGCCTAGCTCCAGCGGTGCCGCCCAGGACGCGTGTTGGCAACGCCCTGCTTCATCTCACGATCTAAGTATGGCGAGCGAGGCAGTGGAGATGTGGTGAGGTGGGACTCCGGAGAAGGTCTCTAATGCGGTGTGATGGTGGCAGGGGGTGGTGGCCAGCCGGTCTCGGATCTAAACAGTGTGGTTGCCGCGAAAGCCTCGCTTGATCTTGGTCGACCCGATGATGGTGACCCTCGCTAGCGGCATAACCTTCCTGAAGGTGTCGTCAAGGGCAATGTCATGTTCCTTCTTGAATGTTCCAGGTGGTACCCTCGATCCGACTGTTTTTGGATCGAACAATGGCAGCACTATGTGTCATGCACTTCTTGAGGCCTCCGTCTTGGAGCAGGATTCCAATTTTGGGGACTAGCGGGTTGGAGGTGCGTTCTACTGAGTGTGCTCATTGGTCTTATTGATTTGAGTTTGTGGAAGAGTCGGATGCTCTCATCTTAAGTCGGGTTAGCGAGTCTGTGATCCATCTTGGATCCCCTCATTCCCTATCAACACTCCTCCTTCTTGAGGGTGTTGCCGGGTGGCGACCAAACGACCAAGCTCAAACCTCTGCTTTCTTGGTTAGATGAAGATGAAAGCCGAAGTCCTCCTGTTGGCCGTGTCAACGAGATCGGTGATTGCAAGTGGCGACTCTTTCCCTATATCTCTTATGTCTTTTTCTTTCTTTTTGGCGGGTCTTGTTCATCTCATCATGTTTCACATTGTAACTTCCTGGCTTGGACGGTCTATGAAATGTAGCGTCCACCGTTGTTCGTAAAAAAGAAAATCTCATGGACGAATGACTACGCGTACGCTGCAAGAAACAGAGGACCGATGATGGATGAATTGAATGTTTCAAATAATAAAACAGGAAGGCAAATGGGCTCCAGTTTCTCCAAAATTAGTGTCTGTACGACACTTACGCATACGATTTTGGTACGATCCCTAATCCAAATTTTCTGAGCTCCCGCCCGCCTCACCGAACGAAATTTGAGAGCCCACGTCAGCGATCCGCGCCATCTCTTTCCCGGATCGAGATCTTGACCGTCCATTCCATCCGGATCGAACGGCAGGCCGACCCTCCTCCCCTGTTAAATCCCCTTCTCCCGAGACCACTCCAGCAGACGCAGCCACCACCAGTTCATCCATCCGATCCCATCTGCCCGCTCGCAGCTCCAAGGAAGGAAGGAAGCCTTCAGCCATGTCTGGCCGCGGCAAGGGCGGGAAGGGGCTGGGCAAGGGCGGAGCCAAGCGACACCGGAAGGTGCTGCGGGACAACATCCAGGGCATCACCAAGCCGGCGATCCGGCGCCTGGCGCGGCGGGGCGGCGTGAAGCGCATCTCGGGGCTCATCTACGAGGAGACCCGCGGCGTGCTCAAGATCTTCCTTGAGAACGTCATCCGCGACGCCGTCACCTACACCGAGCACGCCCGCCGCAAGACCGTCACCGCCATGGACGTCGTCTACGCGCTCAAGCGACAGGGACGCACCCTCTACGGATTCGGAGGCTGATTGACCTGCTCCGTCTGGTCTCTGCCCCCGCTGTTCCATCTGTCCGAGTGCGTGTGTTGTTGTTCCGTCATTGGGTTTGGTCTGTGTAGTTAGTGCAAGGCGGTGTGTATGAATGCAATGGAACCAGCGTTGGTATTATCTTAACTGCATCTCTCGATATGTTATAGTTTTATATCCTACTCTGCTTGTGTGATTCAGTGACGCTGTGTTCGCTTAATTCAGTTTTTAGCTGAATGAGCACCAAAATTTGGGTATGCAGAAACATTCTCTGAATTTAAATGTGTTTCTTTATCAGTCATGCTGATCTGCGTTCTGAAACTCTGGAACTGGTCTGAATGTTTGTTTCATCGGTTGGTTTTCTCTGCTTAGTGGAAGGCGATGATTATGAATGCAATGGAATCAGGGTCCTCGTGCAGCATCCTAGTACTTCGCTGCAGCTTTGTTCGCTGGATTCACTGACACGAAATTTCGTTGCGTTCCTTTTCTATTTGGTTATGTGCAAATGTTCGCTGGAGTTAGGTGTGTTCATCATCAGTCATACTGATTTTTGTTCTGAAACTCTGGAGATGTCAGATTGAAGCAGAGGCTATACAATTGCCCATTGTGCAATTTGACGATTTCAGTTTACTGGTTATACGATTGCCCATTGCACAACAAAAAAGTTGTTTGCTATGTTTGTGTGATCTGCCATCCTTGACCCAGAGAGTAGAGAGAGATTCAGACCAACAGAGTTGCAGCCTTGCTGGCAATTTTGCCCTACTTTGTCAGCTGCTAGTTTGCTACTGGGACATGTTTTTCGAGTAATCATTGCATTTGGTACCGCTCCCCAATATTACACTAGGCTTCAGACTGAAACCAGAGAACCTTCATTCTAGATGACACCATTATCATCCTTGGAGCGACATCACTGCAACACAAAAGCTACTACACAAGGTGAGAGTGGAGGATCCCTCCACTCCACCTAACCGTGCCGAGGTGGTGGTCCGAGGCAGAGCTAGCCAAACAAACTGGCCTGGCACGGCACCGCTGACACGCCGGCCCTCCAGGCACGGTAGGCCAATGTGTTGTTCGGCCTACTAGGCTGTTTTTCGGCCACCCCCCCCCCCCTCCCCCCCCCGCACGCGCTCCCCCACGTTCCCTCATTAGGTATGGAACATTTTTTTAGAAATAATTCACAAATTTGAAAAGTTCCAAATTTTGAAAAATAAACAATTTCAAAAAATATTTCTGAAATTCAAAAAACAATTGATATTTTAAAAAATGTTTACGAACTTGAATCATGTTCAAGATTTCAATTTTTTCATGAATTTAAAAAATGGTTATAATTTCAGAAACTGTTCATGAATTAAAAAATCTTCATGATTATAAAAATTGTTCGTGAAATCAAAAAATGTTCATGATTTAAAAAATGTTCAGAAATTGTAAAAAAATCGCAATTTGAAAAGTATGTAATTTTTTTAATTCGATGAATTAATCTTTAGTTCAATTTTTTTACACCGTTTAAAACATATCAGGTACATTAGAAATTCCTTTTACTTCTTTTATCTGTGAATGCTCTTGTTCGGGTGGATTTCAGTCTGCAAAGGACCTACTAGCAGCTAGCATTGTTGTGCTAGTTGTGGAACAAGCTTCATCTAACAAAGACGTTATTCAAGGCATACCCAGGCTACAAAATCGGCAACAACTTCAAGTTATTTCTCTCAGAAGACTAACTAGACATCTCTCAGAAGAACTATGATATTCACATCTAGAAGTAACAGCAGTACAGCTCCCGGAAGAACTATAATATTCATTCTTAAATTTTATCCAACACATGAAGTTGTTGTTCTGCACCAACATACGCATTGGATATGAACCAAAATCCCAAGTACACACTGAGATGAACCAAAATCCGAGGATATTCTTGTGTGCTCAACCTTAACAACAACAAGAAAAAATACTGATTATATTACAAAAGATACAATTCAGAGCAGACATTGTGCATAAACCAGTGAAAACTTACAAATCTTTCACAAGATAAATAACTATTTGTGTCTCTCTAGAAGGGAAAATTGAATTTCTCTAAAGGTAAACAAAAGAAAGTATCCAAAGACAATATTTGCCATCTTGCATATGCTTGACAGTTATCATGCATGGCCTCACAAGCACATCTAGTTAACTTTCTTGCATGTTTTCTTCGCTTCTCTCCCTTCAAGTCCTTGTGTTCCTCCTCATTTGTTCGGAAACCAACTTTGCCACAAAGAAATCGCCTCAGACCACCACATTATCTACAACCCTTTTTTGTTCAATTCTGATTGAAAACCCAACATTGTGTGCATATGCCTTGTAAAACTTCTCGACATCTTCCATAGTCTCGAATGCCATACCTACAAACACCCAGTAGTCATATAAGTCAATGATTATTAGAGAGATTTGAGTGAAATTATGGTGATAATGGTACTCACATAAAATAGGCCACTTGTAGCTCTCTTTTTTCATGTACCAAAGTTTCCAAATTGATCGGAGGAGGGTCCCTCCATTGTCGACATGCTCAGGTTCATGCTCCATCTATAATGCAACATCGCATGATTAGTTCTTATCAATTGAGGAACAACAACAATCGCCAAATATCCATGTTCCGTATAGTAAATATACATGCTCTGTACACTGGTTGACCTATGACTTTCTATTGCGTAGCTTGTGATCTTTTTTCTAAAAAAGAATTTCTATGCTTGACAAAAACGGTGAAAATAATGTCTGTCTTTTGTAGCAGCCAAAGCTTTCTCATGATGCTGAAGATAGTGACAACCAATTTGCGTACAAAAACACTGTCTTATCAGTGTATCCTACTCGTCATTCTAGGTAAGCATCTAGTGAATTACGATGCTTGTCCGTTTCATGTACTGGATTACCTGTATATGACTATGAAGAGGCAGCGGCACGTCAGGGTTCAAAATTGTGAGGGGCAGCGGTGACAAGTACTCCTAAGGATGAGTCCCGGCTACAAGAGGGTGAGCCAAGTCCAATGGAGGGCGACACGCAGCCGATGAAAGCCCCATCACTGTCGATGGAAGGGCAGCCATGGCACGAGGCGCGGTTGGCAGAGGGAGAATTGCGGTGGATGGAAGGCCCATCCCGACGGTCGGAGGGCCAGCCGCGGCCGGCTGAGGGCAGTGGTTACGCGCCGGCGGCGCTCAAGACGATCGAAGAAACAGATCTCAGGATCTCATGAAGGGTCGAGCCCTATTCACCTCAAGATTTATATAGAGGGGGGTTATCTGCTAATGTGCGTTTAAGTGGATTGTTAGGACTCCCACCTGTGATCCATGACACGTCCGCTCCTGATCCAACAGTTCACGATAGAAATTTCCGGATTTTCACCGAATAGTCATTTTCACCTGATACTTCGCCAAACATGTTTGTATAACGTACATAAACGGATTAACACCGGTTACCTTTTGTCGGGGGGTTTGGCTGTCCCTCGAGCACCTATGGGACCACGGCGGAGCGGAGCCCCTTTTTGGTCCGGCGGGGGCGATGGTTGCACAAAGAGCAGATCGAGGCGAGACACGCGAGCGATTTTACCCAGGTTCGGGCTGCACGGATGCGTAAAACCCTACTCCTGCTTGTCTGGATTGTATTGAGTTCTTGCTCGAGAGCGCGGAGTGCTACAGTACACTCCAGCGACTGGTGAGGGCGAGCGTGGGAATGGCCGTCCCCCCTCTCTGTTGCGCATGGGCCTCCTTTTATATGCCTAAGGGGTCACCGACACGTGGCAACAGAGCTGAGGGTAAAAAGGTAAAAGGGGTGGTAGTTGGCTCCACCGCCTACATGTCGCATCCTACCTAACTCTGACGGCAGGGGACAAGGGCATTAAATGCCCGTCTGTGTCACCTAGACGGCCCAGAGATGGACCGCTAGGAACGCCACCGTTTGCCACGATGGCTGCTTGTCAGCGCCTGCTTGCCACCGCATGCCCCACGTACGCCAGGAATGGTCCCAGGGCGACACGTTGGTGGGTGAGCTGGAGCGCGGGCTGCGGGGTAGTAGCTTGCCGCGGGAAGCGCCTGCCGCGGATGTAGTCTTGTCGCGTCCGGGAGCTTGTCGCTCACCGGGTCTTGTCGGGGCGCGCGGTGCGCCGCAACGAGCTTCTTGAGATGCTTTGGTTGGTCTTCCCGGCAAGCTCCTCTTGCCGGGGTCTTGTATGCCTCGGCAGGCCTTCCCGGCAAGCTCCTCTTGCCAGGGTCCGGCTTTCTTCCCGGCAAGCTCCTCTTGTCGGGGCCTTGGTCTAGGCTTGAATGGCTCTAAAGTAGCCATGGAGGGTCTTGGCGGTTACCCGGCAGGCCTTGCCGCGGGTTGCTGCGACTGCCCGTGCACAAGTTCGGGGTACTAAGGTACCCCTACTTTAGTACACCGACAGGAGCCCCCGGGCCTGGGCCATACACGGTGCCGAGCGCTGTTGGGCCAGGCCCAAAACAGTGCACGGGCACGCGTGGCCTAGGTCACGCCGTAAATCTCTCCGCTCCCACCGCGCACGCCCCGGACAGCAAGCGCCGAACGAGGCGTCGTGGGTGAGATCGTGGGTGGTATGCGCGGGGCTAAGCCCCGCGTGCGTGCGTTGCGTCATGATGAAGGAGACGGTTCACGCCTTCCCCCATAAACGGAGGTAGGCGTGAGGGCGCGGTGCATTTACTGGGCGGAGCCGATGCGCGGTCTTCGAGGCGCCCACTCCCCACGATCACGGGGTGGGGTGAGGTCGCCTCATCCATCGCTTCGGCTCTGCACGCCCGCCACGCGGCCTCCATGCGCTTGGGGTCGCGGACGGTGGAGGCGGGAAACCGGGCCGTCACAGGTCGCGGCAGCGGGGTCGGCCCCATTTCCCTGCTCTCCCCGTGACTTGATTCGCCGAGCGGGGCGGCCGGGCCCCCCATCTTGCCCCTTTAAAAGGAGCGGGAGGGGAGCACGGAAGCCCGCATTCTCCCATCTCCTCCTTCCTTTAGCTTCTGTTCCCCTTCCCCCCATTCGCCATGGAGAAAGGGAACCCTGGTCCTTCATCGGTGGCGGCGAGGGTCGCCGCCAGAGAGCGCATCCCTCCCTCTTCCGCACTCGTGGCGGCAGAGCCGGCCGGAGTGGGAAGAGGGAGGGGCGAGGTCGAGGACGAGGTCGAGGCACGCGCGGAAGAGGTGGACGGGGCGACGCGCCGGCTCCGCCTCCGCCAGCGGTCCCCCCTCGCGTGGCGGTCCATATTGGGGACGACCCTTGCGAGTTCCTCGTCAGGCTGCGCCGAGCGCCTCGTCGCCGCCTCCGACTCCCAGCTCCGTTCGCGGGTGTGATGGAGTTGGACCCGCCTGAGACGCTGAGATTGCACATGAGGGGCTGTGGAATCAATGGCACACGAGTCCGCGTTGAATTCCCAGCCCCTAATGTGATGTATCTTGTCCGAGGGTGGAAGACGTTCGCCCGTATCCACAGCTTGATGGAGGGGTTCACCCTCCATTTCAAGTTGATGGAGGGCGACCTTCTCTCCGTCAAGGTCTTCGGGCGCTTCGGCGCTCGGGCGAAGTGCTGCGAGGACAGCTCCTCCGACAGCGATGGCTCCTCCTCGAGCGAGAGTGACGAGGAGGAGAGCGCCAGCGACGACGAAGGAGGCGGGCGGCGGGACGACGGGTCCGACTAGGTGTCGGGCGTCGCGCCGCGTGGCACCGGCGACCCCATCATCCGTGTCGCCGGCTCCTTGAACTCCCCGGGGCCGTCTCCTTGGGCGGCTGGCGTAGGGAGGCTGAGGAAGAGGAAGAGGGCTGGCGGCAAGGCCGTCAAGTCGGAGTACGAGGGCGTGGTGCCCTCGACAGCATGCTGACGTCCTGCCGCCTCGTCGAGCCCTGCTTCCGGCGCCGCCATCACCGTCCAGCCTCCGGACGGGCCCCGGGGTGTTCTCTTGGTGTCTTCTGGCGCCCGTAGCTTGCCTTGGCGTCCCTTTTGTCCTTTTCGCCTCCTTGCCCTACCTCCTGAAGAGAGGGACAGGAAAAGGATTACGGGCACCTTATCTTTTTAATCTGTAAGCCTTCGGGCCTTAGCTATATTTAAAGCTTGTAATCCTCTCTTTCATGCTTTTCATTCTCTATGGACTGTACCTGAGTGGAATGTTTTTAATGAAAAGGGGATGCTTGCCGGGTCATTTGTCTCGCGGGTAGAACCCACGCCAAGGAGCAAATCCTTGGTATCTTTCAGATAGACACTCCCCTCCCGGCAACATGCCCTGCCGTCTTCTCACGCCGCTCGACCCTTCTCGCGCTCTTGACGGAGGCGGGGGCGAGGCGGGTGCGGCCCCTCGTTTCATCCCTTTCCTGCCGCGACTACGGCCAAAACTTGGCCCTGGGGCCCCAGGGACCAGAGCTAAGGGAGCACGGTGACTTTCGGGAAGAAACGAGGTTTCGTATTCCCAGTCCAAAAGAGAATGCATGAAGAGGGATGGAAAACTTATCTGCGACTGCAGCCCCCCGGCAACTCTGGCTTGCCGTGGGGTGAGCCTTGGTACTTGCAGCCCCCGGCAATACTGGCTTGCCGGGGCCTAGATGCCGGCACGTCCTTCTTCTCCTTTTCGTCTTCATGCGGTCCGGCAAGGATATGCAAGCCCTGCGAACCAAAGGAAACGAAAGAGAAGCAAAGGGACGCACACTCGACCTCTAAGTTAGGGGTTAGCCGCTGTTAGGGACTATCAACCCTAACCAAGGACGAGACTCGACCTAGCATGCATGCTATAACCCCGGGGTATGGCAGCGCTTCATATCTGGTGCTAGGGTCTGCGCCTGGCTCTGTACAGAGGTTTACATGCAACAGCGGCAAGACTCGTACAGAAAGGTGGTTGCCGGACGGGGTCCGACAACCGCGCCTTACGGGCAAAACTTGCGAAGATGCTTGATGTTCCAGGAGTTGCTCACTGGAATGCCATCTTCGGTCTCAGGCGGACAGCGCCAGGCCTGGTGACTCGTTTCACCCGGTAAGGGCCTTCCCGCTTCGGCGTCAACTTGCTGGAATTCTTGGCCGACTGAACGCGCCGAAGAACAAGGTCGCCTCCCGCGGGGGTAACTGTTTCTGCGCCTACAAAGGATTACATGCAGCAGCGGCAAGACTTGTACAGAGAGGTGGTTGCCGGACGGGGTCCGGCAACCGCGCCTTACGGGTAAAACTTGCGAAGATGCTCGATGTTCCAGGAGTTGCTCACTGGAATGCCATCTTCGGTCTCCAGGCGGACAGCGCCAGGCCTGGTGACTGGTTTCACCCGGTAAGGGCCTTCCCGCTTCGGCATCAACTTGCTGGAATTCTTGGCCGACTGAACGCGCCGAAGAACAAGGTCGCCTCCCGCGGGGGTAACTGTTTCTGCGCCAGGGTCTGCGCCTGGCTCTGTACAAAGGATTACATGCAGCAGTGGCAAGACTTGTACAGAGAGGTGGTTGCCGGACGGGGTCCGACAACCGCGCCTTACGGGTAAAACTTGCGAAGATGCTCGATGTTCCAGGAGTTGCTCACTGGAATGCCATCTTCGGTCTCCAGGCGGACAGCGCCAGGCCTGGTGACTCGTCTCACCCGGTAAGGGCCTTCCCACTTTGGCGTCAACTTGTTGGAATTCTTGGCCGACTGAACGCGCCGAAGAACAAGGTCGCGTTCCTCGAAGCTTCTGGCATTAACTTTGCGGCTATGGTAGCGGCGCAAAGCTTGCTGGTAGTGAGTGGCTCGCACAGCAGCCTGAAGACGATCTTCCTCGAGGAGCAGCGCGTCATCTTGCCGCAGCCGCTCTTGCTCTAGCTCATCGTAAGCGAGCACTCGAGGTGACCCGTATACGAGTTCCGTGGAGGTAACTGCTTCTGCTCCATAGACTAGAGCAAAAGGTGTCTGGCCAGTGGCTCGATTTGGCGTCGTCCTGATCGACCAAAGAGCCACCGGTAGCTCCTCGATCCAGTTTCTCCCGCACTTGTGCAGCCTGTCGAAAGTTCTGGTCCTGAGCCCGCGCAGCACTTCAGCATTTGCCCTTTCCGCTTGACCGTTGCTCCTCGGGTGAGCGACAGAAGCGAAGCAGACCTTGGCGCCAATAGCTTGTGCGTACTGCATGAAGGTGCGGCTCGTAAACTGCGTGCCGTTGTCGGTGATGATCCGGTTGGGAACACCAAAGCGGCAAACAATCGACCTGAAGAACTTGACTGCTGACTGTGCGGTCACCTTCCTCACTGGTTCCACTTCCGGCCACTTTGTGAACTTGTCGATTGCAACGAACAAGTACTCAAAGCCCCCGATTGCTCGGGGGAAGGGGCCGAGGATGTCAAGCCCCCAGACCGAAAATGGCCAGGATAAAGGGATCGTCTGGAGAGCTTGAGCTGGCTGGTGTATCTGCTTGGAATGGAACTGGCACGCTTCACACTTGGTTACTTGTGCAGTTGCATCCTGGAGGGCTGTCGGCCAGAAGAAGCCTTGCCGGAACGCTTTGCCGACGAGTGCTCTTGCGCCAATGTGGTGACCACATATGCCTCCGTGTATCTCTGCCAACAGCTTCTGTCCATCTTCCCGGGGAATGCACTTCAATTTCACACCATTGAGTCTTCTTCTGTACAGTGTCTGATCGACAAACTGGTACATACTTGACTGCCGGGCTACTCTTTCCGCTTCTTCTTGCTCTTCGGGAAGCTCTCCTGTCTGAAGGAAACGGACGATCGGCTGTGCCCATGTTGGAGCCTGTGGCTCGACAACAAGGACTAAAGGCATATCAGTTGCTGCGGGAACATCCGCTTCTACGGCGAGCGCCTGCGGCTCAGCCGGAGCTTGATGTTCCCCGACAAGCTTGCCGGAGCAAGACTTGTCGGGAGCCTCTGCTCGAACAGAACAAGGCCTGGTGCTTGCCGGAGCAGAACGTTCCCCGGGAAGTTTGCCGGAGCAAAACTTGCCGGGAGCCTCTGCTCGAACGGAACAAGTTCTGGGGCTTGCCGGAGTAGGACGTTCCCCGGGGAGTTTGCCGGAGCAAAACTCGGCGGGAGCCTCTGCTCGAACGGAACAAGGCCTAGGGCCTGCCGGAGCAGACGCTCCTCAGCGCTCTTGGCGTTGATCTTGGGGACCTTCTTGGCGGCAGCTTCAGGAAGCTCTGCCGGAAGATAGTCGCCAGAAACCAACTTCCTTTTCTTGCTCTGCCCAGTTGATGGAGTCACGGACGGTTGAGTCAGCTTAAGCACAAAGACCCCTGGTTCCACAGGTAACCTAAGTGCGGCGCACTTTGACAGGCCATCGGCAACGTCGTTCTCGGTTCTCGGAACATGTTCCATTTGCAGGCCGTCAAAGTGCTCTTCTAGCTTTCTCACTTCGTCGACGTAGGCTTCCATCAACGGACTCTGATAATCCTTGTTCACTTGGCGGACGACAAGCTGTGAGTCACCCCTGACAATGAGCTTCTTGATCCCAAGGTCTGCTGCGATCCTGAGACCGGCAAGCAAGCCCTCATACTCTGCAGTATTGTTCGTTGCTTGCTCCCTGGGAAAGTGCATCTGGACTGCGTACTTGAGGTGCTCTCCGGTGGGTGCGACAAGCAGCACACCAGCGCCGGCGCCTTGCAGCGAAAAGGCACCATCAAAGTACAACAGCCACTCCCTGCCCGCCTCCTTGGCGGGGATGCTCATCTCTGGGGTTTCCTCGTCTGGTGTTGGCGTCCACTCTGCTATGAACTCTGCCAATGCTCTGCTCTGGATAGTTGAAGTGCTTTCAAACTTGAGGCCAAAGCTTGACAGTTCCAGTGCCCACTCGACAATCCTGCCGGTTGCTTCGGGATTCTGCAGTATCCTCTTCAGCGGAAAGCGAGTGACAACTGTGATCTCGTGTACTTGGAAGTAATGGCGCAGCTTTCTCGAGGCCATGAGGAGGCCGAAAAGCAATTTCT
This sequence comes from Triticum urartu, assembly GCF_003073215.2. NCBI lineage: Eukaryota > Viridiplantae > Streptophyta > Magnoliopsida > Poales > Poaceae > Triticum > Triticum urartu. Next base: position 42,204,911 of record NC_053027.1, on the reverse strand, counting down.
GCACACCAGAGTACCTTGATCTAGCCCTCTGTAGAAGGGAGCTGACAAAGTAAACTGGGCGCTGCACCATTTTCTTCCGTACACCTTCGTGCATCTGCGCGGGTTCATCTTTGTCGGGGCCAGAGCTTGTCGGGGGAGCCCCCTGCTTGTCGCCGGACGGGCTGGCCGGGGTTGCTGGCTCATCGTCCGCCTCCCTCTCCGCAACTAACGCAGCACTAACCACTTGATTGGTTGCTGCTATGTACAGCAGCAACTTCTCTTGTGGCTTAGGCGCGACAAGTGTTGGAGCGGAGGACAGGTATTTCTTCAGGTCCTGGAGCGCAGCCTCCGCTTCCGGAGTCCACTGCATCGGACCTGCCTTTTTCAATATCTTGAAAAATGGCAGGGCGCGCTCGGCAGACCTAGAAATGAACCTGCTGAGAGCAGCCACGCAACCGGCAAGTCTTCGAACATCCTTGACGCGCCTTGGTGCTTCAATCTGCTCGATGGCCCTGATCTTGTCGGGGTTGGCTTCGATTCCCCGCTGAGACACAAAGAACCCGAGAAGCTTGCCGGAAGGAACTCCAAACACACACTTCTCAGGGTTCAGCTTGAGGTTGATCTTGCGCAGATTCACAAAGGTCTCATCTAAATCTTGAATCAGAGTTGCCCTGTCCTTGCTCTTGACCACTATATCATCCATATAGGCTTCCACATTTCTGTGTATCTGAGGCTCAAAAGCAATATGGACAACTCTTGCAAATGTTGAACCAACATTCTTTAGACCGAAAGGCATCCGCACGAAGCAGTACGTGCAACATGGTGTAATGAATGCGGTCTTCTCTTCATCTTCTTCTGCCATGAAGATCTGATGGTATCCTGAGTACGCATCAAGAAATGAAAGCAAATCACATCCGGCTGTGGAGTCAACAATCCGGTCGATGCGCGGCAAGGGAAATGGGTCCTTGGGACAAGCTTTATTGACATCGGTAAAGTCAATACAAAGCCTCCATTTCCCGTTTGCCTTGCGCACAACTACCGGATTGGCCAACCACGTAGGATGGAGCACTCCTCTGACGAGGCCTGCTGCTTCCAACTTCTTGATCTCTTCTGCTATGAATTCTTGGCGCTCCACCGCCTGTTTCCTGACCTTCTGCTTGACGGGCCGCGCGCGAGGACAAACGGCAAGGTGGTGCTCAATTACTTTCCTGGGAACACCAGGGATGTCAGACGGTTGCCATGCAAACACGTCGACATTCGCCCGCAGGAAAGCAACGAGCGCGCTTTCCTATTTAGGGTCAAGCGTGGCACTGATGGTGAAGGTACCACCAGTGCCGTCCTCCTTGGCGTACATCTTCTTAGTTTCTGGCGGAGCTGCCATCGTCTTCTTGTACTTGCCGGCGGAGCTCGATGGTGCGTCCTCGACGGAAGCGTAGCACTCCGAAGAGGTGCGCTTCCCGGAGTGGGCACCAGAGCACTTGCAGGGCTTGGTCTTGTGCTTGCCGGCGGAGCTCGATGGCGCGTCCTCGACGGCAGCGCAGCACTCCGGAGAGGTGCGCTTGCCAGAGTGGGCGCCAGAGCACTTGCCGGACTCGGTCTTGCGCTTGCCGGTGGAGCTCGATGGCGCGTCCTCGACAGCAGCGCAGCACTCCGAAAAGGTGCGCTTGCCGGAGTGGGCGCCAGAGCACTTGCCGGGCTTGGCCTTCTCCTTTCCCCCGGGAGCTTCAGCGGCAAGCGGTTCTGCTGCGACTGCTGCCTCCCGGTAGATCTTGTCGGCACAGATAAGAGCATCTCGCTTGTCGCCAGGGACAGAGATGATACTTATCGGGCCGGGCATCTTGAGCATGTTGTAGGCGTAATGAGAGGCCGCCATGAACTTGGCGAGTGCCGGACGGCCAAGTATCCCATTGTAAGGTAATGGGAGATCGGCAACGTCGAAGGTCACCCTCTCAGTCCTGAAGTTTAGCTCGCTGCCAAATGTCACCGGCAGCGCGATCTTCCCCTTCGGCTTGCTCCTTCCCGGACTGATTCCTTGGAATGTGCCGGTCTCTTCGAGCTCGCTGTCAGGGATTTGGAGTCTCTGGAGTACAGCGGAGGAGATCAGGTTCAAGCCGGCCCCGCCGTCAACTAACATCTTAGTGACCTTGAGGTTGCGGATGGTTGGCGAAACCAACATCGGCAAGCACCCAACCGCAGTTGTGCGATCAGGGTGGTCCTCAACATCAAAGATGATAGGCGTGCTGGACCATTTCAGGAGTCTACGCGACTCGACGGGTGGTTCTGCTGCATTGACTTCTCGCGCCCATTGTTTGAGTTGGCGGCGTGAAGCATGCAGAGAAGCACCACCGTCAACGCACAAAACCTCCGTGGCTTTCTGAAACTCCTGCTCACTGTTCTCGACATCATCCATGTCTTCGTCGCTGTCGCCGTCGTCTTCATCCTTGTCGCGACCGCGGGGCGGCCTGTCTCCTTGCCGCTGCTTGACCTTGTCGCGGCGCCCTTCCGGGCTGGAGCGCTTCTGGCCGGATCCCCCAGCACCTGCCTGGGCCCTTTCCTTGTCGCGCCGCTCGTACTCAGCTCTCTGTTGCTGGACGAGCTGCTCGACCTTCTTGCAGCTCTGGAGGTCATGGCCCCTGGTGCGGTGAATCTTGCAGTATTGCTTGCCGGAGCTGCCCTGCTTGTCGGCGGCGGCCACAGCCTGGCAGTTGGCGCATGCGGCAATCTCCTTGCCGGAGCCGCCAACTTTGGCTTGCTTGGCGCCGCCGTCGCTGCTGGACTGCTCAACGACTAGCACCTCCTTGCTCTGCTTCTTCCTGTTATTGCGCCGCCGGTTCTTCTTCGCCGGGGCAGCGTCATCGCTGTCAGATCCTCCTGCTCCAGTACTTTCTCCAGGAAACTTCCTTCCTTCCTCAGCGCGTGCATACTTGTCCGCCAGGGCATATAGCTCGCTGACGTCCCGGATCTTGCACATCGCCATCTCCTCCCGCATCCTGCGGTTACGCACGTTCTGATGGAACGCGCTGATCACCGCGGCAGGGTGGATATTTGGGATGTTGTGCTGTACGCGGCTGAACCTCTGGATGTACTGGCGCAGGGGCTCCCCTTCCTTCTGGACGAGCAGGTGAAGGTCACTCTCTTGGCCGTGCGGTTTGTGGCCGCCTGTGAAGGCGCCCACAAACTGATGGCACAGGTCCGCCCAGGAGGATACGGAGTTGTCCGGCAAGTGCATGAGCCAGGATCTGACGTTGGGCTTGAGCACCAGCGGGAAGTAGTTGGCAAGGATCTTGTCATCCCGTCCTCCAGCAGCCTGCACCGCGATGGTGTAGATGCTGAGGAACTCCGATGGATGCGACTTGCCGTCGTACTTCTCCGGCACGTCTGGCTTGAAATTTTTCGTGTTGGGCCACTGGACTTGCCGCAGCTCAGGAGTAAACGCAGGGCAACCCACCGCGTACGGCAAGTTGTCCGGTTTCTCCGGCGCGTGCATGTCAACAGAGGGCCCAGCACGCAGGTCTGACTGACGCCGCGCTTCTCTTCGACGCTCGATACGAGTGCGAGCGTCTTCTTGTTGCCGTTCATGAAGAACTTGGCATTGATCGCGACGAGCTCGCGGATCTGACGACGCGGTGGAGCCGCTGTCGATGTGGATCCGGCGGGCCGGCGATCTCGGCCTTCGGGGTGGGGAGTGCATGGTGGTCGCACCCTCCCCAGTCTGGTTGCCACCGGCTCGCGTCTGGCTGACTTGCCGCGGCTGCGATGTGCTCGGCTGCCGTAGGTTGTCGCCGTTGGCGAAGCCGATGAGGCTCTGAATGGTGGCCCTCCAGTCGTCGACCTTGTCTGCCGCTGGAGGGAAATCGAGGAGCAGTTGAGCTCGCGCCAGAGCTTCTGTTGGGTTAGGAGCTTCTGTTGGGTTAGCAGGCGGCTGTGGCAAACGGTGCGAAGAACGGGATATGCTCGGACTTCTAACTAGGTTAGAAGGAGCAGTATCTCGTCTAAGCGACCGCGCCTCGCTCGGGCCAGCGTGCTGGTGTGCATGATGGTCTTGAGCCCTCCGAGATCCGCCAGCTTGATCTTGGCCCAGCAGGCGTATGGTACCGTGGGTACCATGACGCTGCTGGTCTCGCGCCTCCTGGGACGGGCGCGGTGCGTGTACGGACACCGAAGTCTTGGAGTGCGCCCGGTCGTTGCGGGAGTCGGCCACGCCGCCGGTGGGCAGCGCGGCCTTGTCCTTGGACCTGGCGACACCGTGAGTTCCGCCGTCGACGCCCGTTCCTCCGCCAGCGTCTCCCCCACTGGCCGTCTGCTCCGGCGGCGGCGGCGGGTTCGGCGCGGACAGAGCGGCCGCCTCCGAAGCCTTCTTCTTCGGCGGCATGTCGGTGAAGACGATGAAGATCTGGCTCGCGAGAACGCCGGATCAGGTTCGCACAACCTCGACGCCCCTTACCTGGCGCGCCAAAGATGTCGGGGGGTTTGGCTGTCCCTCGAGCACCTATGGGACCACGGCGGACCGGAGCCCCTTTTTGGTTCGGCGGGGGCGATGGTTGCACAAAGAGCAGATCGAGGCGAGACACGCGAGCGATTTTACCCAGGTTCGGGCCGCACGGATGCGTAAAACCCTACTCCTGCTTGTCTGGATTGTATTGAGTTCTTGCTCGAGAGCGCGGAGTGCTACAGTACACTCCAGCGACTGGTGAGGGCGAGCGTGGGAATGGCCGTCCCCCCCTCTCTGTTGCGCATGGGCCTCTTTTTATATGCCTAAGGGGTCACCGACACGTGGCAACAGAGCTGAGGGTAAAAAGGTAAAAGGGGTGGTAGTTGGCTCCACCGCCTACATGTCGCATCCTACCTAACTCTGACGGCAGGGGACAAGGTCATTAAATGCCCGTCTGTGTCACCTAGACGGCCCAGAGATGGACCGCTAGGAACGCCACCGTTTGCCACGATGGCTGCTTGTCAGCGCCTGCTTGCCACCGCATGCCCCCGGCTGCACAGCCTCCCGCCACGTACGCCAGGAATGGTCCCAGGGCGACACATTGGTGGGTGAGCTGGAGCGCGGGCTGCGGGGTAGTAGCTTGCCGCGGGAAGCGCCTGCCGCGGATGTAGTCTTGTCGCGTCCGGAAGCTTGTCGCTCACCGGGTCTTGTCGGGGCGCGCGATGCGCCGCAGCGAGCTTCTTGAGATGCTTTGGTTGGTCTTCCCGGCAAGCTCCTCTTGCCGGGGTCTTGTATGCCTCAACAGGCCTTCCCGGCAAGCTCCTCTTGCCAGGGTCCGGCTTTCTTCCCAGCAAGCTCCTCTTGCCGGGGCCTTGGTCTAGGCTTGAATGGCTCTAAAGTAGCCATGGAGGGTCTTGGCGGTTACCCGGCAGGCCTTGCCGCGGGTTGCTGCGACTGCCCGTGCACAAGTTCGGGGTACTAAGGTACCCCTACTTTAGTACACCGACACCTTTCCAGTGAGAGTGCAGGCACAAATGGTTAGGCTAGTGGTAGGGACAAAAAAGAAAGGAATAATCAGTTGATAGACACTGTGATTAAGTAAAACTGAGCAGAGCTCTGGTTTTACTATTATTCTTTGGATGTCCACAGGTGACGATGTTGGTGAACACAAATGATTATCACCAGTACCTCTTTTCTTTGAGAGGCGATTATCAATTGGTAAAATTATCACTGCCATTTTTAGCATCCCATTATCAGTTGTGAGTCATATAAGCCAAACCCTTTTACTGAGGATACATTGACAGTTGCTTAACATGCTAATTCACTAGTCCAGAAAAGGCCCTAGATCTGTTTTGTAAAGGAAATGGATTCTTCAAATTTGAGATTATCCGTGACACCAGTTGCCTCTGCAATAGAAGCGTGAGAACAAAATGTAGTGGCACAACCTTCTATGTTGATGCGGCTCACTGACATGCTTATACACGAGTGATGCCGGTTATAAGATGATCATCAATTGCCTCTTTTTATGGCCAGAACACAAATTATCTCTTTTTAGATTAAGGTTGTCACTTTATCAGTAGAGTACTGGGAGAACTTGTGTCTGTAATCCTTTTTTTTTTGCCAGGAACTTGTGTTTGTAATCTGACAGTGCTATCACTGTAGGAAAAAAAGTCTATCACGGTACATGGATGATCAACTACCCATGCATGATCAATTCCACGCTGGGGAATAACATGGTTGTGCATTTGTCTGACTCACAACGCGACTCCTCTAGGAAGAAAAGGAGAATACGACAGCATTGGAATTATAAAGGAATTGCAGTAACCATGTAAGTACTCTTCAGTGGGGTTATAGGACCATTACTTGAAGGTGACAAGTGGAGATCCCGCGGTCCTGAAGTAGACAGCAAGATCAATATTCAGGTCGTCATACATGCTCAGGAATGGATGAGCCTGGGTGTCAGAGGCAACAGATAGAAGAAATGGGTAAAGATCAGTGAGCTTGCTGTGTCAAATGACGCTTTCGGACGAACATACAAATTGTGAAGCAGACAGAAATTTCCTTACTGATAGGATGTGAGCAGATGACCTATTTGTAGCCTCTTTTTGCATACTGAAAAATTCAGAAAGAAATTAAGAAAAAGATATTAGCCTTTTTTGGACACTGACTTCCAGTAAATAAAATAAGGAAATCAATTGATCTGTCCACAAATGAAGGTGACTAGGTGAGTGTAAAAAAAAGAAACATATGATGATGTTGGCATGCATATTCCAGAGCAGGAATTTCGGCGTGAGAATCACTACTTGACAGGCAAAAGGTAGAAAACCCACTATGGTAACTAAGCTCACAGTTTAAATCTCAGCAAAAATTGCAAATATTGCTCAAGTGTTATTGATTAACCAGGGGGGGGGGGGAGGGGGGGGGGGGGGGGGGGGGGGGGGGAGGCAATGGAGAAGCACAAATACCACGCAGAAATGAATGAACAGAACTCTGGTGAAAACTGGTCTGATGGTGCAGAAGGTGATGGTTGGTCGACAACAGCTTCAAGAAGTTCATAGAAGCTATCACGAGGAGGATATGGGAAATTGCCAGTGGCACATTCCAGCATGTTTCTGCCCGCTGATTCTTTCTGGCTGTCAAGAGTATATATGCATTTTAGATTTGGTAGCTGAAACAAAAAATGGTGGCCGTCTTTTCATGCCACACTGGAAGACATGCTTATATAAGTCAAACAAACTTTCACCCACCGCCATGTAGTTAAATGTGCCAGTAAATGTATCTCGCTTTGCAGAAGAACTAGAAATGATGGCACTAACACCAAAATTTGATATCTTTACTTCACCCCTATGATTTATTAATATATTCGATGGTTTCAGATCTCGGTGTATAACGCGCTTCTCATGATGCAAGTACATCAGTCCTTTCAACACCTGCTCGAGGAAGTAAAAATTATCGATTGAAAAGGTCTATTTGATCTTAAGGTGAAAAAAAACATTCTGATAACAAGAAAAACCTATGTAGTTACTTATGTGTCATTTTACTGGCCTGCTTACAAATTGCAGCAAGGTAGGCCTCTGGAACGGTTCTAGCAGTCATCAGGAAATCAGCCAGAGAGCCTCCATCCATATACTCCAAAGCAATAGAAATAACACCATTGACATAGAAACACTGATAGCATGTGACAACATATTGGCACTGTGTTGACAAACTTAATTTCAACTCCTAGGCAAGTTGCTTGCGTATGCTTTCCTGAATATTGAGTTGTATAACCTGCAAACATGACAGTACATGAATGGGGGTAAAGACCCTAGGCAAAATATCAGAGATTATAACTACCACTATAGTTTCTACTTTCTACAGAAAGAAATAGAAGGAACCAAAATTATAAATCATCAAATAATTTATTTTTTGGGCAATACCTTGAGAGCAAGAAACTGGCCAGTCCATTTCTGGCGCACCAATTGCACGGTTCCACTACTACCTTTCCCAATCACTTTGATTGCTTCCAGATCATGTATGCTCAACTGATGGTTATCTAACGGCTCTATAGGAGGAGCCTAGAGAAGTCGAGTATGGCAACGGAAAGAAGGCGAGACACAAGTTAGATGAATGAAGAACACAACAAGTTAAGAACAACAATGTAATTAGACAATTCCCACAAGAAATGGTGTTAGAAAGCAATCTTCCACTATAAGCAAGTGAGCATCAGCATTCTGGATACATCATAAATTATTTCTGTAACAACTGCATTTGCGGATATCCCACATGAAAATCACCTATGTATTCCCTCCGCACGGAATTAGTTGATGCTCAAACGGATGTATCTAGCATTGAAATACGTCTAGATAGATCCATTTGAGCGACAACTAATCCCGGACGAAGGAAGTACATAGTATCATTTGTCCTCAATTGTTGTTCTGAAAAAGAACACGAAACCCTGCTCCGTACCTGCTAATCCAACCACACATCCTAATATCTAAATCTGTTCATGTCATCAATGAAATTACGAAAACCAATACAACTACCAATATGCCGAGCGCAGCCCTACGTTCTTTTCCTATGAACGGCTAAGACCAGACGCGTGGAGGAATTTTTCATCTTGGGTGCCCGGTCATGTTTTAGTGGCTTACCTCGCCTTCCTCGGTCTGCGGGGTGATGCGGAGGCCGTCCTTGTTGACGAGCAGGTTGCCGTCGCCGTCCTTGAACATCCCGATCTGCATCCTGTCCCTGTCCCGCGCTGGAGCCCAGCTGACCACAACCGCTGTGAAATCAAATCAATCAGCACGACTGCAAGAGCAATACGTCCAAGGAAAACAAAAATGCGAAAGAAGAGGGGTGAGGGTTTGAGGTTACAGGAACCTGCCCATGGTGGACTCGTGGGAGGGGAGAGCGATCTTGCCCGGCTTCTTCAACAGCAGCGGCGGTGTAGGGCTCCCTCGCCGGGGTGAGTGGATGGATGAGTCTTCGTCCGCCTCATCTTTGCTCTGCTTTTTCTGGAATTAAGCATTACAGTACCAGTATAAATGGCTGGCAAAATTGGCAGTTTGGCATAATTGGTCAACGGCTTGGAAAAATATACACAGTGCACAATAAGACAGTATGTACATACTACATACATACATAGGATATGTAGACGAAAATAAACATACAATTGCAATCTTACTTAATCAAACAAACCTCATAGTAAGATTCTTAGGAATTACAGTCCTCTACAATACTTCAAATTTTATTTGAATCAAAAAGACCTTGGCATCGTCTGTTGTTGTTGCAACTACAGATTTTGTTTTCAAGAGGATTCTACTGGGACTGCAAAAGTGGTATTCTATCCCAAGAGCAAAGCTTTTGATACTAACGACATGATCCATTTTGGGAGGCGCAAGACGGCGCTGAATCCACCCACATATCCACTACTGATTCAGCTAGATGAAAATACTGCAGAAAATGCAAGTCCCGGCTCCTCTCTGCTATGTTAAGGAAGCTATCATCTTAAAAAAGTTAAAACCGGCTATAGCCACCAAAAAGACGTGGTGTGCTACATGAAAAGCTTGTCTATATGACAAGTGTAGTGAGAAGAGAAGCTCACTTTGGAAAAGCCACAATATTTGTGATGTCTTATTTTCTCGTCCGGATAAGTAAAATTTCTATACTCTGATCATTTTTAACAATGGATAAAAAAAGCGTTATTCTAGGCCCTATGTGAAAAGCTTGTTTGTTTACCATAGCAAGGCTAGTAAGAATAAAAGCACCCCGCAAAAATAAAAGGTGAGAAGAAAAGCTCGTAAAGAGGTTTTGAACTTCCTAAAAAAAGTTCTAGAAACCAAAAGATTGCAATTTCGCATAGTAAACACCTCATTAGAAACTCCAGCATCCTAGACGGGATAAGCTGGAGACAACGATGATGTTAGAGACAGCTGCAAATTCAGCCGGAGATAAAGATGAAAAAGATCAATAATACATTCGTGACCCGATGGCTAACCAACATGATGTGATTTCTCTGCAAACTGAACCACACTGTTTGTCTCCGGGGAAGCTCTGACGGAAACCGCCTTGACAGTGACACGAACGCTTAGGACAGGCAGTTCTCACTGTCAACCTCTCTTTCATCCCCAAGGGCCCAGATTCCACAGCAAAAATCAACGGCTAGTCCAGCAAACCTGGCGTGTTGCGGTTCCTGTCCCCACGTTGACAGCTCTGGAATCTGGTGGCTGTACGAGGTCCGGCTATAAGATGCCACGCTACAGAATCACTAGCTGCAGGCCCAGGACATGAGCCTGATTGTACTAGTACTACTGCCCCTGGAGTTAGTAAAGATTGGAACAGTTTTATGCATATCATTTCCAACATATTCGCTTGCAAAAACCAGGGACGCGGGGGGGGGGGGGGGGGGGTTGTTCCTGGTTACCGGAAAGCATGATGTTCTTAATGAAATTTGAGTCCGCACAAAATTCATTCAAAATTTTCTAGGATTTTTGCCCGGAAAGTCCATTTACCCAGTTGGGGGGTGGGGGGGAGGCAAGATACGCGATTACAGGCCAGGCGGTAACTGAATTTACCGCCCGGTAACCAAAACCCAGGTTGTAGGTAATTTCCACAAACTCATAGTGGTAACGCCGTATCGAGAGCGTGGGACTTGTCTCCCTCCTTTTCCGTCCAAATTTAATTCTCAGTAATACAAGGAAAAGCCAATTGTGGCTGAGATACTCCTGGAAAATGCCGTTGATGGCTGAGATAAAAATGATTGAAACTCAACATGTGCTTTTAATATGGGTATATCTATTCAGTTTTACCTTTCCAGCCCCTTTTGATAATATTGTACTTAGTTAAAATACTATTCCCACAAGCATTTCTTGAAGCAAGAAAGTGCTCTAAGAAGCATTTCTTGAAGCATCAAAATTGTTTTTTCATACACACGCAACAAAAGTTTTTTTTTTTCTCATGAAAATTTACATGTACACAAAGGACACGAAAAAATAGACATCCATTTATTTTTTCATTTTTTGGACATCCGAAAAATTAGTTCTTGCAGCCAGAAGCACGTGCTCTTGGGAGCCATTTTGAATTATCGCTTCTATACCTCTACTACCTCCAACAAAAGCACCTTTACCATTAACAGAAGTCCTCTTCTGCTCCCGAGCTCGAATAAGCTCGGGATGAACAGTAAAATCGAAAAATAAAAATAAAAATTGTGACAAACTTTGGCAAGTGTTTGGTATGCTTGACAAATTTCATCATGAAATAACATTCGTGGAAGTCATGGCAAAAAAAATTCAGTACTCCAAAATGCTTTCGAAAATAGCATTTTGGGAGCATCGATTTTGTTTTTTCGCCACGACTTCCACGAATGTCCTGTCATGATAAATATGCAAGCACACGAAATATTTGTCAAAGTTTACCTGATTGTTTTTCAGAATTTGTTGAATTTGTTTACTCTTTTTTTCTTCTAATTTACTGTTCACCATGGAGCATTTGAGCCCGGGAGCAGATACTCCACGTCCTACCATTTAGGTCTACTTGAAGAAGCTAAACTTCTAACACAATATCTAATATTTTCTAAATCAACCTCATACTCATCTGCGAGTAGATCCTGGATAGCCTTAGAGTTAAAATAAAAAATTGTTTTGATTACCCACTCAAAGGCACATTGTTAGACTTCTCTTTGTGAGCTATAAAATCACTACCCCTGTAGCAATTTAATTTAGAAGAAACAATCTAGGTACACACCCTGTAGCAATCACTACCGCCACCGTGGTTTTCGACAAGACGTCGTGAGCCTCTACTTCCACTACCGCTCCGATGATCGCCGATGAACGATAGGACGACTACTTCGACTACCGTCGCGTGATCCACTACTTCCCTCGAAGACCCATGAACGACTACTTCCACTACGAACTCGTTCCGCCCGAAACGCATGCTTCGAAGGTATAACCCCGAGACGACCGCCCGTGGACCGAATGCTTGCAATGTATGAGTTGAACCGTGTGTTGCTCCGTGTCCGAGTTGTTCTTTGCGAGTTCCTCGTTGCCATGCCGTCCACCCGTGGGAACCCGGCAACCGGGATCACCCCATCATCTTGCATGACACACTCACTCCCACTTCCTTTTGCACCGGTATCCCTGTGAGCTACCGGAACCGATATGTTGTCATGGCATCATTTTCGGATTCATCACCGTGGCACCCTTTCTTTCCACCACGATGACAAAATGCCCCATATATTATAACATGCCAACATTTTCATAAATTCTACATAAAAACTTGCTCATGTCATTCGCATCATGATAATAACATCGAAAATGTTTAAAATTGTTGTTGCACCAAATTGCTAAATGCATATGGGGATTTACCGGATTCGTTATTTGTTATATCCAGCCCCATTTAAATTGTTTAGAGGGTGTAGTTTTGTTATGCCTCATCTCTTGCCATGTTTAACAACATTTAATATTGTTGGGTACCTAAACGAGAGAGAACTAAATAATTGATGTGGTGTTCCGTCAATATGCAACTCGTTGCATATTGAGCTCCACTTAATTTGTAGGATTGCTTGTGCACTTTGACATGTCATGCTTCATTAAACCGGACATGCATCATACTTGTTTGCGCATCGTGCCATGCTTATGTGATGTTTGTTCACTATGTTGTTTGCTTCTTTCCGGTGTTGCTTCTTCGGGTTAGTTCCGATAACGTCGTGTTGTGAGGATCTGTTCGACTACGTCCGTCTGTCTTCTTCATGGACTCGTTCTTTTTCCTTGCGGGATCTCAGGCAAGATGACCATACCCTCGAAATCACTTCTATCTTTGCTTGCTAGTTGCTCGCTCTTTTGCTATGCCTATGCTGCGATACCTACCACTTGCTTATCATGCCTCCCATATTGTTGAACCAAGCCTCTAATTACCCACCTGGTCCTAGCAAACCGTTGATTGGCTATGTTACCGCTTTGCTCAACCCCTCTTATAGCGTTGTTAGTTGCAGGTGAAGATGAAATTTGTTCCTTGTTGAAACATGGAGATGTTGTTCCTTGTTGGAACATGTTTACTTGTTGGGATATCACAATATCTCTTATTTAATTAATGCATCTATATACTTGGTAAAGGGTGGAAGGCTCGGCCTTATGCCTGGTGTTTTGTTCCACTCTTGCTGCCCTAGTTTCCGTCATATCAGTGTTATGTTCCCGGATTTTGCGTTCCTTACGTGGTTGGGTGATAATGGGAACCCCTTGACAGTTCGCCTTAAATAAAACTCTTCCAGCAATGCCCAACTTTGGCTTTACCATTTGCCACCTAGCCTTTTTCCCTTGGGTTTCGCGGACTCAAGGGTCATCTTTATTTTAACCCCTCCGGGCCAGTGCTTCTCTGAGTGTTGGTCCAACCGAGCGATGTCCGGGGCTACCAGGGGCAACTCTGGGCTGGCCTACCCGACGTCTTGCTCATCCGGTGTGCCCTGAGAACGAGATATGTGCAGCTCCTACCGGGATTTGTCGGCACATCTGGGTGGTGTTGCTGGATTTGTTTTAACTTGTCGAAATGTCTTGTAGAACCGGGATACCGAGTCTGATCGGAATGTCTCGAGAGAAGGTATATCCTTCGTTGACCGTGAGAGCTTGTCATGGGCTAAGTTGGGACACCCCTTCAGGGATTTGAACTTTCGAAAGCCGTGCCCGCGGTTATGGGCAGATGGGAATTTGTTAACGTTCGGTTGTAGAAAACCTGAAGTTGACCTTAATTAAAATACATCAACCGCGTGTGTAACCGTGACGGTCTCTTCTTGACGGGGTCCGGGAAGTGAACACGGTGTTGGAGTTATGTTTGACGTAGGTTGTTCTAGGATCACTTCTTGATCATAGTTTTATCGACCGTGCCTTGCCTTCTCTTCTCGCTCTCATTTGCGTATGTTAGCCACCAAACATGCTAGTGCTTGCTGCAGCTCTACCTCACTACCCTTTCCTACCTATAAGCTTAAATAGTCTTGATCGCGAGGGTGTGAGATTGCTGAGTCCCCGTGACTCACAGATACTTCCAAAACCAGCTTGCAGGTGCCGATGATACCGTGCAGGTGACGCAACCAAGCTCCAGGAGGAGCCCTATGAAGATCTTGTCCTTTGTGTTGTTTCGTTCTAGTTGATCAGTAGTGGAGCCCAGTTGGGACGATCGGGGATCTGTGTAGCATTTGGGATAGTCTTCTTTTATTTTGGTTCCGTAGTCGGACCTTGTATGTATTAGGTTGATGTAATGCTTTATTCATGTAATTGTGTGAAGTGGCGATTGTAAGCCAACTATGTATCTCTGTCCCTTATGTATTACATGGGTTGTGTGAAGATTACCTCACTTGCGACGTTGCTTTCAATGCGGTTATGCCTCTAAGTCGTGCTTCGACACGTGGGAGATATAGCCGCATCGAGGGCGTTACACAGCAGCAACTCAAGACATCTCTCAAAGTCAATTAAGGGGTTCATCCAGAGCAGCACCGATCTGAACAAAGCTCATTCACTCTCACTGAACATCAATGATGAATGGTGTCCAGACTTGTTGGATTTCTCCTTGGAGAAGGATTACTCCTACCACCTTAGCTCACTCAAGCTACAAGGGAACATCATATGCAGTCAGCTGCCTCTGTTTGTTACCATGCTGGGTGGTCTCACTAAGCTGTGCCTGTCATTCCTTGGTGATCATAAGCTGAGTGGTAACACTCTAGATGCCCTGAGCAGAGTGTGCGGCCTAGAGTACCTGAAGCTGATTGCAACTCAACTGGCTCGTCATCAGGCGAGGCCATGCACTCAGAAGCCTGCGACACCTATGTGTCGTGGTGGAAGTCGTAACCGAGCTGGAAATACAAGAGGGAGCTCTGCCTCGCCTCGAGTTCCTACGGCTGCTATGTAAGGATATAAATGGCTTTAGCCGCACACTCCAGTCCCTGCCACGTCTTAAGGAGGTCGCCCTACCTGATGCAGTGAGTGATGAAACAAAACAGGAGTGGAAAGGAGCGACAAAGAACCACCCCAGACGTCCCAAGCTCTTGCTTGTTGAGAGTAAGCCGATGGGAAGTGAGCCTGCTGCGGAAATTATCCCAGCAGAAACAACTACTGATACAACGGTCGAAGAGGTAGATGTGGAGAGGGAACCTGCAGCAGCAGCTACTGATACAATGTTATCAGTGACAACGCTGCCCAATGTGATTTCCACTAAAGAGACTGGTAATTAAGTGATGGCCTCGTATTTCGCTTACTTTGGTTAATTCTTGGGGTGTGTTGAGTTGTATATACTCTCTGTTCATGCATGCATGTGCCATTCCGTTCTTATTTTTGTGCAATACAAGGTGTTACTTCTGGGATGGTTGATGATCACAAACTAATGAAAAGTGAGCCTGCTGCAGAAGCTAGCCCTGCAGCAATAGCTACTGATACGACGGCCGACGAGGTTGATGTCGAAAGTGAGCCTGCGGAGAATTTTGATAGCCCTGTGCCATCACCTACCGATGCCATTTCTACTGGTGAGTCTGGTAATTCAGTGATATGCATCTTCTTGTGTTGCTTAATTGCTAGTACTTTGATCCAATATTGGTGTTGAGTTATATATACTCCCTCTTCATGCACACATGTGGCAATTTTCATTGTGTAGTACAAGTTGATGGTGGTCAACATGATGATGAACAAGGAAAATATTTTGCTAACACCAAGGATGCAAAATATTTTGCTAAGAAACATGGTCTGAGCGCTCAGGTGACAGATCGGCTGAACAAGGGAAGTTCTAAAGAGGAGATGGAAGGAATGGCGGGTTTAGAGGGTCAGCAGATGGAAGACGCCACCAAGGTAATTTACAGATTCCAGTTGTCTTACATTCTTCCAATGCTTCTCCTAGGGATGTAGCTAGTAGAACTGGGGCGGAGTTAGGGAGTGATATTCTTGAGATATACAAGTCTAGTATGGTTTTTCAACTGTACTGTACTGGTTGTCTTACATTCTTCCAATGCTTCTCTAACATGGTTGTCTTATGTACTGGTTTTCAGAACCAAGGCCTACGAAACAAACAGCGTCTGCGCACGAGGTTGTCATCGCTGGTGGCAATTGGTGTCTTTCGCCAAAGAAGTCGACGGGGGATGTTAGTGCCTTGACTAGGTTAATCTTGCTCAGGACAGGGCTGGAGTATGCTTTGACTATCAGGTTGGCGTTTTAACTAGTTGTAGCTTCTGTTGCTCCGACAGCTCGGCTGTCTTGTTGAGCCTTCGGACATTGTGTTATCAATTTCGGATGCACTAATGGTGGATTCTCAGGTGCTGGGTGTGCCAGACAACTATGGCTATGGGGAGCCGTCTCCTGAAGTTGATGGAGTGGTTCTGATAAGTTTATCCTGAATGCACATGAATTCCTATTAGGTGGATTTCTGCTGTCCTGTGACAGAGTCCACCATGTGTGTTACTGGACATATATTTCGTCTAAATGCATAAATAGAAAGCCCATAAGGACGAAAAGAACCTGAACCTAAGTTTATTTGGAACCTGAACTTGAACCAAAGTTCATTTGGTGGCTTTCTGATAAGTTCATTTGGAACGAGTAACTACCACAGGTCACATGTATGTCCTGTTTGATTCTACATGAAAACTGTCATAAGTTACATGCTTATCATCTTTATTTTGTATGTCCTAAATTATGCATGCTGATTGTGTGTTCTAATCTTAGCGTGAGAAGATAATAGAATGGCACATTTTACTCCGAACACTTCATTTGGTTAATAAATAAATGGGGATTACAAATGGGAATTTTTGGGATGGAGGTGTGTTCCCCTGTTTGACAATGGGACATGGTTTGATTGATTTAATTATGGATGAAAATACAAACTACAGGATGCTTACTAATAGAAAAAGAAAGTATTCCCCACTCTCCTCCCATATAATCAGGAGACGAGCATCTCTTCTGAAGCTACTGAAGGACACGTGGCGGGCGGAGACGCTGCCTGCCCCTCCTCCCCTCGCGCTAATGGAGGCTGCTGCATTTTTCTCTTGGAGCAAGGGACATTTGCCACCCCGCTCCGTCCACGCCGGCCCGATTCAGAAACCCTAGCTAAGGTACAGAGTAATAGACAGAGCGCTTACCACCCGATCTCGGCGGCTCCGCCTGAGATAGGACGATGACGCCGGGGTGGAGGGCAGGCTCCCGCGGCCGCGGGCACACCACCTCCGGCAGAACCGCCCGCCTTTCCCGGCCGCTCCATTTGGCGGTCTCTGCTCTGCTTTCTCTCTTTCTCCCCTGTTTCTAGGCTGCTCTCTCTGTTCCCAATCCCGCCGCCCAGCCAGTGTTAGGTTTGCACCAATCGCCGCGCAGATCAGACGGCCAGCAAATCCCACTGGGCTTTCACATTTTTTTCAGGTGACCTTTTTTTTTGCCTGTGATTTTTCCAGGTGACTTTTTTTTGCGTGCTATGCCTCCGTCAGCTGATCTTTTTCCATGCCGCGAGCCGTCAGATCAGCCACATCTAGCAGCCGAATGCTCGTCTCTCCCATTGCAACACAGGTCTTGTTGCGGAATTTTTTTCAACAGCTATTTTGTTCTAAAAAATGCAATTGAGATTTTGTTGCAATTATTTTTTGCAACTGAGGTCCTGTTGCAGAAAAAGTCCGCAAAAGACATGTTATTGCAAAACATAGACAATCGTCGACCATTACAACACCACATATGTTTCAGAAGCAAAGCCCCTGTTGCATAAGCGCGTTCGGCAATGGATGGTACGCGGGGCCTCATTTGAACACGTGTCATGCTAGGAAGGTGGCAGACGCGGCCACAACAATCCAGCGGATGATGATAATCGTTTCCTTGGGCGCGGTGCGCCGGCCAAACGATTCGCCCGGTCGCTCGCGAGCCACGCGATGAGCCCCCATCGTATGCCTCGTGCATCACCCTGGCCCACCTTATCTTCTCCCTCTTCCTTCTTCCTCCCGATCCCCTCCTTCTTTCTCAGCCTAGCGCGTTGTAACACCCACAATGCGGCTATATCTCTCACGTGTCAGGGCACGACTTAGAGGCATAGTCGCATGGTAGGCTTGTCGCAAGAGGGTAATCTTTACACATCTCATATACTGAATAAGAAAGGAATAAAGAGTCGGCTTACAATCGCCACTTCACACAATACATGAATAATCCATACATCATCCAAAGTACAATCAAAGGTCGACTACGGAACCAAAATAAAGAAAGACAACCCCAATGCTAGATCCCCGATCGTTCCAATTGGGCTTCACTACTGATCATCCGGAAAAGAAGCATAGTAACGTCCCGAATCCTCGTCGAACTCCCACTTGAGTTCGGTAGCGTCCCCTACACTGGCATCATCGGCACCTGCAACCTGCATCTATTTGGAAGTATCCGTGAGTCACGAGGACTCAGCAATCTCACACCCACGAGACCAAGACTATTTAACCTTAAGGGTGCGAAAGAGTAGTGAGGTGGAGCTGCAGCAAGCACTAGCATATATGGTGGCTAACATACGCAAAAGAGAGCGAGAAGAGAAGCAACGCAATGGTCGAGAAACTATAAGTGATCAAGAACAAGAAGTGATCCTGAAGCTACTTACGTTCAAGCATAACACGAGACCGTGTTCTCTTCCCGGACTCCACCGAAAAGATACCATCACGGCTACACACGCGGTTGATTCATTTTAATTAAGTTAAGTGTCAAGTTCTCTACAACCGGATATTAACAAATTCCCATCTGTCACATAACCGCGGGCACGGCTCTCGAAAGTTTATACCCTGCAGGGGTGTCCCAATTTAGTCCATCACAAGCTCTCACGGTCAACGAAGGATATTCCTTTTCCTGAAAAGACCCGATCAGTCTCGGAATCCCGGTTACAAGACATTTCGACAATGGTAAAACAAGACCAGCAAGACCACCCAACTGTGCCGACAAATCCCGATAGGAGCTGCACATATCTCGTTCTCAGGGCACACCGGATAATCTAAGCGTATAGGTACCAACATAACCCAAGTTGCCAAGGGACGGTCCCGCATGGTCTAGTTTGGACCAACACTCAGAGGAGCACTGGCCCGGGGGTTTAAAATAAAGATGACCCTCGGGCTCGCGAAAACCCCAGGGAAAATGCTTAGGTGGCAAATGTTAAAACCAAGGTTGGGCCTTGCTGGAGGAGTTTTATTCAAAGCGAACTGTCAAGGGGTTCCCATAACACCCAACCGCGTAAGGGACGCAAAATCAAGGAACATAACACCGGTATGACGGAAACTAGGGCGGCAAGAGTGGAACAAAACACCAGGCATAAGGCCGAGCCTTTCATCCTTTACCAAGTATATAGATACATTAAAGTAAATAAGATATAATAATGATATCCCAACAAATCCATATTCCAACATGGAAGAAAACTTCATCTTCACCTGCAACTAGCAACGCTATAAGAGGGGCTGAGCAAAAGCGGTAACATAGCCAAACAACGGTTTGCTAGGAAAGGTGGTTTAGAGGCTTGACATGGCAATATGGGAGGCATGATAAACAAGTGGTAGGTAGCACGACATAGCAATAGAGCGAACAACTAGCAAGCAAAGATAGAAGTGATTTCGAGGGTATGGTCATCTTGCCTGCAATGTTCTCAGAGTTATCGAAAGCTGGATCCTCGAAAGCGTACTCAACAGGTTCCTCGTTCACGTACTCGTCTCCCGGCTCTACCCAAAGTAAGAACACAAGCAATGGAACAACAATCAAACACGGTGCAATGCACAAGCAACATGATGCAATACATGGCATGATATGCAAGATATGATATGCAATGCATATGCGTGCTCTGGAAGAGAAATAATGATCAAGGCATGAACTTGGAAAACCAAGTGTGCCGCTGGAAAGATGAGATGATTTCGGTTGAAATCGATATAAAGATCACCGGAAACGGATGCACGGTTTGCAAATGGCAAGAACAACAAGAATGATGCTATTCTGTGATTAACAGCATGATGCCACTTAGAATGCAATAAGAAACTAAGCTACTGCACTCCAACATAGCAACAAAGCATATGGCAGTCATGTATACGAGATGCTTGACAAAACATGAACACTGAGCTACGGCTAAATCACATTAGAACAGGTTCAAAAAAGCATGGCAAGTGTAAAAGATATCAGCATCACAGACTTAGTGAAAATACTAACATGTCAAAAACAACATCAGGAAGCACAATTTAGAGCAAGCAAAAAACATGCTACAGGAACATATCATACAAAGGCATGGCATGATTCTACTAAATGCATAGATCAAAAGTCCCTTACGAATCATGAGCCAAAAAGGCACAAAAGATATGATGGCACCCATGTAAACATAGCAAGTGTTATTAACAGTTTCAGACAGCAGAAAAACAGAGCATGGCATAAACAGAATTACGAAGGAAACTTTGCGAGCTCATGCCACTCACCACAAAGCATTTCATGACAAAACAAGCATAGCAAAAGCAAGATGACATGTTCATGAAGCTATCCATGGCAAGAGAAAGTTCATAGGATGCATGGATCACTAGCAACAACCATGGCAAAATTGATTAACATGTTAACATCCTGCCAGGAACATTTTATAGCAAAAGTAGAGCAAGAACAAGACATGCTAGACAACTCCATAAATGCAAACAGGGGCATGGACGGATAGAGAATAACCACATGTTCAAAACATCCTTACTGAAGTATCCCAAAATAAGCATGGATATCACTGTAGCATCAAGTTTACATGGCATCAAAATAACAGCAGGAAAAGGAATTTGCATGCTTGTGCTAGTCACCACATAGATCACAAAAATACAAGACAAGCACCTCTGTAAAGATGGCATGGTGTAGTTCAAAACTCATGTAGACCTCATGCCCATATGATGCCCACATCAAATGCAACAAAAATGACAAAACCTCATAAACTAATGATCTCCAGTAGCTAACATTTTATACCACACTTGCATCAATGAAAATGACATCATAATGAACATGAACATGCATGTAAATGCTTCTAACGTGAAGAGCTCGATGAGACGAACAACTTGATATATCATATGTATGCTTTGGAGCTACGGTCATCGAGATATGATGCAATGAACATGGCTAGAAAAAGTTAGGGATATTCGGGACTCAGAAGAATTTCATCACCTCCTAGAGAATAGATCTAGGGTTTGGCGCATGGGAACCGAGGCGGCCGGAGCACTCGCTGGAGTTTGGCCGGAGATAGACGGAGAGACCGCTGGAGACGTCGAGGTTGCCGGATCCGGTGGAGAAGGGCAGCGAAGGGCGGCAGGGTCGCCGGGCGCGGGGTCGCGTGGCACGGCGGCGGCGGCGCGGGGTGGCGGCGCGATATCCGGGCGGCGGCGTTGTGGCGGCAGGCGGCGGCGCGGAGGTGGAGCTGGGGCGCGCTGGCGGAGAGCGCGGGGCGCTCGGGCGGCCCTGCCTGGGCCCGACGGGCCTGCGCGGGAGGGGCGGTGAAGTGGGCGCAGATCGCCACGTGTCAACCAGCGATAGGCGCGGGGCGGAGGCGCGATCTGTCTGGCGGGATCCGAACGTGTCCGGCGGCGGCGGGGGAGGATTTTTAGGGTTTGGACCCGGGATTTTGGAGGGGGTGCACATATTTATAGGTAGAGGGAGTTTGGAGTATCCAAATGAGGTGTAGTTTTCGCCCACACGATCGTGATCCGACGACGGAGGACATGGAAGTGGTTTAGATGGGTTATTGGGCTGTTTTGGAGGGGTGTTGGGATGCAACACAAAAGAGGCTTTTGCGGTTACCCGGTTAACCGTTGAGCATCAAACGGCCTCCAAATGGAACAAAATTTGACATGCGGTCTACTGATGGTGTAACAAGGCCACTTGGAAAATCTCGGTCCATTCCGAGAATGTTTAACACCCTCTCATGAAAAGAGACAAGAGGGGTGTGCCGGTGCATGTGGGAGTGTCAGATTGCGAAACGGACAACGGGGAAAATGCTCGGATTCATGAGACGAACACGAATGCAAATGCGATGCACATGATGACATGATATGAAATGCATGACATGAACAAAATGCAAAACAAAGACAAAAACCCAACCACGAAGGGAATCTCATAACTTAAAGCCCGAAATGGCAAGAGTCGGAGTTACAAATATGGCAAGTTACATCTAGGGTGTTACAACACTCCACCACTACAAAAGGATCTCGTCCCGAGATCTAGGACTGAAAGAACTTCGGATATTCGGAACGAAGGTGGTCCTCGCGCTCCCAGGTGGCTTCTCGGTCGGAATGGTGTGACCATTTCACTTTCAGGAATTTGATTGACTTGTTGCGGGTCTTGCGCTCAGTTTCTTCAAGAGTAGCAACGGGATGCTCATGATAGGACAGGTCTTCTTGGAGGTCAATCTCTTTGAAGTTGATGATGCGCTCAGGAGTCTTGAAACACTTGCGAAGCTGTGACACGTGAAACACATCGTGCACATTCGTGAAGTTGGACGAAAGTTCAAGTTGATAGGCGAGGTCACCTCTTTTGCCAATGATCTTGAAAGGACCCACGTATCTAGGGGCAAGCTTCCCTTTGATACCGAAGCGACGAGTACCTTTCATTGGAGAGACGCGGAGGTAGACATGGTCTCTGATCTCGAAAGCCAAGTCACGGTGCTTGCTATCATAGTAACTCTTCTGGCGCGATTGCGCGGCTTTCAGATTTTCACGGATGACTTTGCACATTTCTTCAGCTTTTGTGATTAAGTCATTGCCAAGAAGTTGGCATTCACCAGTCTCTGACCAATTGAGAGGAGTGCGACACTTTCTACCATAGAGAATTTCGAATGGGGCCTTGCCCGAACTGGCTTGGAAGCTGTTGTTCTAGGAGAACTTGGCATATGGAAGACAATCTTCCCACTTCATACCGAAGGAAATGACACTAGCCCTGAGCATATCTTCAAGAATTTGATTGACTCGCTCGACTTGGCCACTAGTTTGAGGATGAAAAGTTGTGCTGAAGCGAATGTTGGTGCCCATGGCCTTCTGGAAGGAGTCCCAGGATGTGGAGGTGAAAATGCTTCCACGATATGAAGATATCAATTGTGGAATGCTGTGCAAAGAGACAATACTGGAGGTGTATAGTTCTGCCAGCTGAGCTGCTGTGATAGATTCTTTGATTGGAAGGAAATGAGCCACTTTTGTAAGCTTGTCAATGACAACGAAGATAGCATCATTTCCACGCTTGGACTTGGGAAATCCAGTCACGAAGTCCATTTCAATATGCTCAAACTTCCATTCTGGAATAGCAAGAGGCTGGAGGAGACCAGCTGGCCGTTGGTGTTCCGCTTTCACCCTTTTGCAGACATCACATTCATTCACGAATTGAGCAATTTCTCGCTTCATTCGAGTCCACCAATACGACTGCTTGAGGTCATGGTACATCTTCGTACTTCTAGGATGAATGGATAAAAGGGAATTGTGCGCCTCGTTCATAATGACTTTCCTTAGATGACCTTTAGGAACCACAATCCGGTCCTCGAAGAATAGAGTGTCTTTGTCATCAATGCGATAGCACTTGTATTTGGGTCGGCTCTTGGCAATCCCATGTTTCACCTTCTTCACCATGGTATCAAGAAGTTGTGCCTCATGAATTTGATCTTCCAAAGTGGGAGAGACTTGGAGGTTGGCAAGAAAGCCTTGAGGAACAACTTGGAGGTTCAGTTTGTGGAAAGCCTCACAAAGGTCCGGTTGGAAGGGCTTGAGAATTAAGCTGTTGCAGTAAGCCTTCCTACTCAAAGCATCTGCAATGACATTGGCCTTGCCTGGAGTATATTCAATACTCGGATTGTATTCTTGAATCATTTCGACCCAACGAGTCTGCCTAAGGTTGAGGTTGGGTTGAGTGAAGATGTACTTGAGGCTCTTATGATCTGTGAAGATGTCCACTTTCCTTCCCAACAAGAGATGTATCCACGTTAATAATGCATGGACAACTGCCGCCAACTCAAGGTCGTGAGTGGGGTAGTTCCTTTCGTTGGGCTTCAACTGACGAGAGGTATAGGCCACAACTTTCTTCTCTTGCATTAACACAACACCGAGACCTTGTAGGGAGGCATCACAGAAAACTTCAAATGGCTTGGATTCATCAGGAGGAGTCAAGACAGGAGCTGTGACTAACTTCTCTTTGAGGGTGTTGAAAGCAATGTCACATTCAGGTGTCCAGACATACTTGACATGCTTCTGGAGGAGATTGGAAAGAGGCTTTGCAATCTTAGAGAAATTCTCAACGAATCTTCGACAATAACTTGCAAGCCCAAGGAAACTGCGGAGCTGTTTGACATTCTGAGGAGGTTCCCAATTAACAATTGTGGACACCTTCTCGGGATTAACAACGATGCCCTTGGCGGAGATGATATGACCAAGGTAAAGAACTTTGTCAAGCCAGAACTCACACTTGGAAAACTTCGCATAAAATTGATGCTCTCTGAGTTTGTCGAGTACCAATCTCAAATGCTTGGCATGATCCTCCTTATTCTTGGAAAAGACCAAGATATCATCGAGATACACCAGGACGAAATCATTTGTGTAAGGGTTGAAGATGAAGTTCATCATGTGAGAGAACGTTGGAGGAGCATTGACAAGGCCGAAAGACATGACAGTATATTCATAAGAACCATAGCTTGTTCTGAATGCTGTCTTGGGGATATCTTGTTCACGAATGCGAATCTGATGATAACCCATACGGAGGTCAAGCTTCGAGAATACTTGAGCACCTTTAAGTTGCTCGAATAGCTCATTGATGTTGGGAAGTGGATACTCATTCTTTATTGTCTTTTTGTTCAATGGACGGTAGTCGACGCACAGTCGTTCCGTTCCATCCTTCTTCTTGACAAAAAGAACACCACAACCCCATGGAGATGAAATCGGTCAGATCAGACCCATACGTTCTTGTTCATCGAGTTGTTTCTTCAACTCCTTCAACTCCCACTACAAAAAAAGACACATCCGTGACATTTTGGGCCGAACGAAAATCTTTTCTGTCATACTTATGACACTTCTATGACGATAATTGTGATAAAACCTGGTATCATCATAGATGTGGTGGGGTCCTACTTCTATGACAAAAAATCATGGGCTTTTCGTCCTGGGCGGGATAGAGACGCAGCTGCATGACATTCTCTGAGCCGTCCATGACAGAAAAAACCATGGTAGAAGCGAGGGCGCGGAAAATATCAGGGAGTCCCCAGTTACGGTGGGTGGTCGGGGGCCGAGCGATGTGCGTTTCTCTTGTACGTACGCGCGTGTGTGCGAGGCGTTGGGCTCTAACTGAACCCGAGCGATTGCACTGCAGGCTACGAGTTACTGAACCCGAGTGATCGATCGATGGCTATTAACTGAACCCGTCGTGCGATTCCTTCGCTACTGCTGCTAACTAAAGCCGATCGATGCTGCCTCTGGATGAATAGTGAGCGTTGCGGGAGGGGGGGAGGGTGGATGAATAGTTCCCGGTGGGGGTGGATGAACATGACCCTGTGGTGTTGCCTTTGGATGAACAGTACCCCGATCGATCGAGCAGGGCAGGATGAACAGTACCCCGATCGATCGAGCAGGACAGGATGAACAGTAGACGGTGGAGGGCAGGATGAACAGTAGCCCGTGGAGGGGTGGTTGAACAGGAGCCCGTGGAGAGGGCTGGTTGAACAGTAGCCGGTGGAGTAGCGCACGGTGGAGGCTGAATGAACAGGAGCCCGTGGATGAACAGTCGCAGGTGGAGGCTGGAGGAGGTCGACGGTTGGCTCCCCATGAACACGGCGACGACGTTGTTTCTCCGTTCCGGCCCAGCCATGTACACGAGCCCTGGCCGTACATATGCGCGAGTGGGCGTTCGAGACCCTGCCCGTATGTACGTACGTGGTCGTATTTTCTTTCTTGCACACTGGCCACTGTACGTACGTGTACATGCTACGTGCGCGCCTCTACATCGACCAGTATGTACGTACATGTTCGCGACCAGAATGACAACGCTACGTACGCTTCGACCAGGTGGGTCCTGACTATCAGACACTTCCTTGTGTGCGAACATGTATCTGGTGGGTCCTAGCAGTCAGGGAGCGAATCGTTTTTTTGCCCGGACGCACTTCCTTGCGTGCGAAGATGTAGCTGGTGGGTCCCAGTAGCCAGGGGGAAACGTTTTTTTCGTGAAATACGGTGGCCCGTCCGGTTGGTCCTCGCTGTCAAGTGGAGGAATAATTATTTTGCGCGTAATAAGGAGGCACTTCCTTGTTGCGGCCATGGACCCAGCTGTCAGCCGCTCCACGTACAGTCCACGTCCGATGGAAGCCGTTCCTTGACCATGTTGACCACGCCGCGCTGAGAGCACCATGGCGGTGGACGACGGCGTGGCCTAGGAAGGGGACGAGGCGGAGCCGAGGAAGACGCGGCAGTGGATGCCCACGCGAGTACGAGGGTTCACTGGTTCGCTGCGGTGTGAGGCTGCCGTCGTCGCAGAATAACAGGGGGTGTGGGTGAGTAGAGGGATAGCCTGGCCAGCGGTGGGAATAGTAGGGGGCGGTGAGGCCTCCGCGGCAGCACAGCCGGCCACGGGAGGCAGGAGCATGCAACACGACCGACGCTGCTTTGGGCGGCTGGAGCAACAAGAGCAGAGGTTGAAGAAGCAGTACGACCGTTGGATGGACATCGTATGGTCACTGGAGCTAGAATTGTTCATATTGACTAAGTTGACAAAGCACTCCGTCCCCGTCAACTTAGTAGGCCCACAAGTCAGCCTCCCACCAAGGTGGGTCCCAACTAGCAGGGAGAGTATTCAATTTTTTGTGCGTAATAAGGAGGCACTTCCTTGCGTGCAAAGATATAGCTGGTGGGTCCGACCTGTCAGCGGTGGGAACGTTTTTTTTGTGAAATACAGAGGCCCTTTCGGTGGGTCCCAGCTGTCAGGTGGAGGAATCATTATTTTGCGCGTAATAAGGAGGCATTTCCTTGCATGCGGCCGTGGACCCAGCTGTCAGCCTCTCCACGCACAGTCTACTTCCGATGGTGTCATTCGTTGACCACTCCGCGTCGAGCGCATCCAAGGTGGTGGACGACGGCGAGGGCCCGGACAGCAATGAGCCGGAGATGGGAAGACACAGGAGTAGAGTCACAGACGGAGAGGTGTACGAGGCTTAACTGGTTCTGGTGCGGTGTGGTTCAGCAGCTGGTGGAGAAGAATAAGAGGTGTGGAGGAGTGGAGGGATGGCCTGGCCAACGGTGGAGTAGCACTTCACAGCGAAGCATGCTAAGCAGAGCTGCTAGCAGTAGGAGGCGGGAGCAGGTGGTCCCGGCGGCGCTGGAGGAAGACGAGAGATTGAATATGGATACTGGTCGTTGGATGTAAATCCAACGGCTAACGATGTCAGAATCATTTGTTGACTAAGTTGACAAGGACTTGCATTGGCTTCGGCCTATTGGCTCACATTTCAGCCTCCAAAAATGTGGCACGTATTCAACCCATTTTTTCAGAATTTACAGTCATTTTTTTGCGGGGTAGAATTTACAGTCCATTTGATCTTTTTTCTTCTTCTGAATTACAGTCCATTAGCCTTTTTTGAGTGCTGTAACAAACAGTCCATTAGCTAGGCTGGGTGAACAAATAATGTAGTGTCCATGCGGCCCATTTATGTTTTTTTCCTAAAATATTACAGGCCATTTGCACTTTCTCGAAATACACGATTTTGCTGGGCTGATTCTAATATTAATATTGGGATGGGCGCAACAATGTTATCAAAAAATAAACAGGGGCTGAGAATTTTGTTATATATATATATATATATATATATTTAAATAATAAGAGATTTATTATGACATTGGTCTTTAAATCTTACCAAGCTTTTGTACACAATCATCAGGATTTTCGTTGCCAAAAAAAATCCAGGGTTTTATTGTTAAGAAATTATTTTTACAAGTTAACAAGATGTGGGATATTGTTTTCTTACATATGTAAGTATGTGTTAAATATATGACGACAATAACAATAATATATAATAACATATAAAATAATTTAAATATATATAATATAGTTAGAAGGGAAACATAAGTTGGACCAGGCGTTCCTATTCTTATATAGAAAAATAAGACCAACCTCTGCGTTTTCTTCAAAAAATAAATATAAATTGGGCTGCTGATGTTTCAGGAAAAATAAAACCTCGGATGGGAGGTCCATAGGCCGGTCGATACGTGACGGCATTCAAGAAATACAAACAACCTTATGGACGCCAAAACCCGGATGATACTTGCTGCCCTAGTGATACTAAATGATACCTGCCAGCTCCCTGGCTTCGTTGTGAATTTATCTCCTATAGTAACTACGTTGAAGCACCTAAAAAAATGCAACTATGTTGACAAACCCGTGGGCCCCAACATCAGTATAGCATTAGGAAGAAGTATTTTTTCAATGAGGCACTTGCTTGCGTACGGCCATAGACCTGGTGGGTCCCGACTGTCCGGCTCTCCACATACAGTCCTCTCCAGATTTCTCTCGTTTGTTTAGCATGTTCACAACGGCAGGCAACGGCGTCACAGCAAGCGCACAAAAGCGCAGGAGGAGATCCGACAACCTGAGGAAGTGCCTTATTAGTAACGAAACAACTAAACTAGCCCAGTGGCCGAGTGACACTACCCGACAGCTGTTCCGCCCGGGTTCGATTCCACCTATGCAGAGAAAATATCTCCAAAATTTTTGCCTCTGCCTTTATTGACATGTGGGTCCCAATTGTCATCTACGCACACCACGTCCTACACTTGCCAAAACTTTGTCCCTCGTTTTCTCTGTTTTTTGCACACCCGACATTGTGTGGGCATTTTGAAAATAGTATATCTTTTTGACTGTGCATCATATGAAGATGTGCTATGCATGAATGTTGATCAGCATGATGTTAACTGGCTGGTAGTTCCAGTTTTGACCATGAATAAAACTTCCAGCATGATGTTAACACTGTTTGAAAAGGCCGTGTTAATATAAATGCTCTGCCTCTGAAAGTTGCACTTTCTTATCTAAAACTGAACTTGGAGTTTCTTATCTGAAACTGAAACTTGCAGTTTCTTCTCTGAGAATCACATTGTCTGCACTTTTATACTCCTATGAAACTACATTTTTAAGTGCTAAAAATATATCTTTAGAATTCATAAAATACTTCATATGCTCAATACTGCAAATCTGAAATTCAAAAGGCATTCATATCTGAAAGTACTCTCAAAATACACAACACAAAACACAATTCACAACCTGCAAATACTAACATCCCTAAGCTCCTCCTGACAATTCACAACCTGCTCAATTATTGGTCGGGGGGGTGGCAAATCCCTCCTATTCCTCGGCGGCAGACAGCCGCCCCGTGAGACGATGTGAACGGCGAGGGAGAGGATGGCGGGGAAGCGTCGTCGGGCCAACTGTTTTTCTCCTCTTGAAGTTGGGTTTGGTCGACGAAGACTCCACCGACTCGCTCTGTCACGTCAACCTCACAAACGGCACCCTGTAGATGCTCGATCCATCAATCTCTGGTGGATGCTCCATCTGGGATCGATACTCCCACCGCCGCTCCCTCACGATTGGATTCGGTGAATCTGTTTGCTCCATGGCCCAGAGGAGCAGCTCTATGTACTCCCGCGCTACTCCCTCCGGGAGTATCGCCACCTTTTCGCTCCGTTGCAGATATTTGTCCATGGATGTCGCCGTCGCCGCTAGTTGGTCCTTGTTGTCAAACCAAGACTGTATCTCCAACATCCTAGCTAGCTTCACAGGGTCGCCGTCTGCGATCCTCACGTATGGGCTGTACTCCTCCATCGATCTACTTCTCCACAGCACCTTCACTCGCCGGCGGTGGTTTTTGAATGGAAGAGGAGAGGAGCAGCGTTGCTTTGGTTTAGAACGGGAGAGGAGTGACACTAGTTTTTGATTGGAACAAGAGAGGAGGGGCGGTGGTTTTGAAATGGAAGAGGAGAGGAGCGGCGCTGGATTAAGATTGGAACATGAGAGGAGAGGCGGTGGTTTAAGAGAAGAAGAGTGGAAAAGCGGCGCTGGTCTTGGAAGTATTTTTTTGTTTTGCGTATTTTGGGTCAAAGTTTGACCACGTACTGTATTTGACAAGCAAAATGTGAATGCATGTCACCAAAAATTGTATCGTTTGGTTCGTATCTGAATGTACTTTCAAATTATATTATTTTTGCAACGTATAACATATATTTTATTTGCGAAAACCATGGTCAATTATGACCCAGAATAAAAGGGAGACTAGTTAATGTGGGGTCGCTTTCTTAATTGAAGGGTAAATTGATTTTGATTTTGATTTTGATCCAGTCACAGCGCGCCGGCCCTCTCGTCGAATCCTAAATCGCCGCCGCACGCTCCTCTTCCTCTTATCCATTACAAAACCACCTCCTCTCCTCTCCATCATCTCCATTCCAAAACCACCGTCTCGCCTCTCCCTCTTCTCCATTGCAAAACCACCTCCTCTCTCCTTGGACGAGGATCCCCTGACGTAGCCCATCCTGCCATTGAGACACTGACACATGGGTCCCACCAAGCGCGGGGCCCACCTGTCAGCGACCAAAAGGTAGGGGAACCTCTCCTCTCCATCATCTCCATTCCAAACCCACCGTCTCGCCTCTCCCTCTTCTCTATTGCAAGACCACCGTCTCTCCTCCCATCTTTCAAAGCTAGCACCGGACCACTCAGAAGGACATCTATGGAGGGGATGCAGCAGCGAATCTGGCGGATCGCTGGCGTGGACCAGGCAAAGTTAGCCAGTTTGAAGGAGATCCTTACTTGGTTTGACAATGAGTGGGAGATTTCGAGGACGGTGAGGGCCATGTGGCAATGTATGCGAAAGAGCGAGACGACGGTGATGAGGGCGGCGATGTACTCCTCGGCGGCAGTCACGCCGCAGTCCTTCGAGTTCATCGAGTATCTCCTCTGGGCGATGGAGCAGACAGATTCACCCGAGGCGAAAGTCAGGCGAAGGTGGTGGGCGTACAGGTCGAAGGTCAAGCACCCAGAGGATAACGAATCGATCGAGTACGGTGTGCCGTTCGTGAGGGTGCAGAGCCAGCCGGAGCCACAGGATTATTCGTTCTCCCACCGCAAGAGGAGGACGGATGGTGCGGCGTCGCTTCCCCGCCATTCTCCACGGTTCCCTCGACGCTCGCCTCGTTTCAACGACGTCGGTAGAGTTTAAGGTAAGCTTCACACTAACCTAATCTTCCATCTGCTCATGCTTACAATCAGTGTGACAACTAATAAAAATAATGCTTACAATCAGTCTCCGAGTACTACACCAATCACCCTAAAATAGCTCTGGACATTTGGGTCAAAGTTGTGACACTGTGTAAAAATAAAGAAAAATAGATTGGTTCTTCTTTCAGAAAAGAGTACACCCCTAGAAAACTGCCAATATAAGCTACTAGTATTTTTTTTAAGTCTAAGCTACTAGTATTTGGTTAGAGGATTTGCTGCCGAGAAAGATCCATCCACAGTGAGCGCCACACATCCCACTGATGGTGGTGGATGCCAATGCTTAGATGGAGCAGGGTTGGTGTCATTAATTTTTACTTGGCACCTCACACTCTGCATATATGACGGTTCCATCCGTACATTTGTGCAGTTCCACCAAAATGTAGCTGAATAACCCTGTTTGCACAGATAATGAAAAGGCGTGATTAGATTATAGTGGCACTAGTTGATGTAACATACCCTAACAAACAGAAGAAAATATTACATCATACTGGAAATCGACCCAAGTCTCCTCGATACACCTTCTACCAGTGATGAACATCAGTGTACAGCGGTAGTACAAGCACTAGTAGAAAGAGTGCCTTTAGTCCCGGTTCTGGAACCGGGACTAAAGGGTCGGTACTAAAGCCTCCCCCTTTAGTCTCGGTTCTTATACGAACCGGGACTAAATGCCCTCCACGTGGCCGCTGCCTGGAGGTCCACCTTTAGTCCCGGTTGGTAACACCAACCGGTACTAAAGGAAATTTTATGATCTTTTGGAATTTTTTTTTATTTTCAAATTTCTGAATTATTTTAACCTCTAATGTCTAATCACCCCTCATCACTTCTCAATTTAACCTTTAATCTCTAATCACCCCTCATCATTCCAAATCATTTAACTTCCCGAACGATCACCCATCCTCTCACTACTCCAGCCTGAGCACGCTTAACTTCCGGGTTCTATTCTACCTCGTTTCCAAGTCTGCACTTGTTGTTTTCCTGACAATAGTAAGATGTCAATCCTATTAACCCTCAGGAATTTAGCTTGAGCATGTAGTCACACATTTCACTGTTTGAGTTTGAAACTATTGTTCTAAAAAACAATAATTATTTAGTAACACTAATATTTCTTGAATAAGTAGTTTGACCACAGTTTGACCATAGTTTGACCAGATTTGACCAAAATTCAAAAAAAACTGAAATAATTATTTAGTAACACTAATATTTCTCGAATAAGTAGTTTGACCATTGTTTGACCATTGTTTGACCACAATTTGACCATATTTGACCAAAATTCAAAAAAACTGAAATAATTATTTAGTAACACTAATATTCTTGAATAATTATTTAGTAACACTAATACTTCTTAAATAAGTAGTTTGACCATAGTTTGACCAGATTTAACAAAAATTCAAAAAACTGAAATTTGAGCATAATTTTTTTCCTTTTAGAATTTGAGGATTCTAAAAATTCGCAAACAGGCCGTAGGCGGTCAAAATTAGAAGCGGATTTTCGTTCTGAACATTTTGATATATTGTACGTTTTTTTCCGACATCGTATGCAAAAGTTATAGACGTTTTACATTTTCCCTACATTTTTTGCAAAACATGTCCAAAGTTAAGTTTTTAAATTTTCCTAACTAGTAGATGTAGTAATATAACTACCTCTCGAAGGATTTTATTTTTTGAAGTTTTTATCATTTTCTTTTGATTTTTCGAAACAAAAAAGGCGATCCACCAGGGGGGGTAGAGTTTGAAAATGGGACCTTTAGTCCCGGTTTGAGACACAAACCGGGACTAAAGGGCATTGCACCCTTTAGTCCCAGTTTGTGTCTCAAACCGGGACTAAAGTTCTAATCTTTAGTCCGGGTTTGAGACACAAACCGGGACTAAAGGGCATCGCACCCTTTAGTCTCGGTTCGTGCCTCAAACCGGGACTAAAGGGCTCAGGTGAACCGGGACTAATGCCTTAGCCGCACGAACCGGGACCAATGCTCACATTAGTCCCGGTTCGTGACTGAACCGGGACTAATGGGCTCACCCATCCTGGACCTTTGCCCCCTTTTCTACTAGTGAAGGAGGGGCCTTGAGACATTTAAATCTCTATTTTTGTGCAGATCAACTAAAATTAAGCACCCAGTTTGCAGAAACGCTTAAACATTAACAATGGGACTAGTTGATGAAACATACATTAACAAAGAGAAGCACTTTCTTTATCTACATTGGAAATGAAATGATAGAGAGGACACTCGCTCTATTTTAACTGTATCATTACTTCATTTTATCAGTGACACTAGCGTCGCAAGGATGAAGGCCGGGGGTGCTTAGACTGGGGTGCTGAAGCTGGCTCTTTCAGTCCCTATCTCCCCCCTGATGTTTCTATGGTAGCATTTGGGTTGTAATCCAAACTTGGTCGAGCTGGTGATGCGTCCCCCTACCTGCCTAGCTTATGTGGCGAACTTGTCTCCTGCTAGTACTCGGTCCGTTCTAATAGTAGTTGCATAACTGCCTGTTTACACTAAGATGTTGTCGGATAATGGTTCTCTATGGTTGGGTTTCTTTAATGAAATCGGAGGGAACCCCCTCTTTCGATATATAAAAAAACAGTGGCACTAGCGGTGCCAAAACATTGCCTCAAATTAATAGTGCCACTAGATTAAGGTGCAAAATAATAACATTACTGCTTTATCATGGCAGTGCCAAAACAGTAGCACAAGAGCAGGATCAACATGCAGGATCTTTGGCAAATGGTTAGACCAAAAAGGAACATACCTCGTGATGGTAACCATATCTGCAGTCAATGCCACCGTAGAAGGGATGACACCAGTCACCAACATGGATGATTCAATTCATGGGACCTTTTGGCGCGTTCACCTAAAATGAAGCAATGTCCCATGAGCTAGCAGCTTCTTCTTCTTTTTTTCAAGAAAAGGTCTCCAGCCCTGATTCCATTTCCATCAGAAAATGAAACCCACAGAGCTTCTTCATTAGTTGCAATAAAATTGAGCAACATCAAGGTTGGTCGTGAAGCTCCTAGAGAGTAGGCGGACCAGGACAGTTGCATCTCTAATGAAAAGAAGCAACTTATCTTAATGGGAAATTTAGCAGGACATGAAAAAAGTGCCATTGATTCATATTACTGGAGGCATTACATTGAAAACAACATTGGTTTAACGTGTCCTTACTTTTAACAGTGCGACTGCTACATTTTACCAGTGGCATTACCTAAGAGCGGCTCGGGGCAACAAACATCAGAAGAGGATATCTGGGTTGGTACCATTGTTGTTCGATATATAGCCACCTTATACTATGTGAGGCTAGCAAATCTAGTGCTGGACTTACTCTGTTGACTTGTCCCCCAGTCCCACTTTCTTCCCTTTTTCAACCAATAGATCGGGTTTATATTGTGTTTGTACCGCATTCCCTTCATTTCCCTATTAGACCTAGAGACCAGTTGGATAGCCAGTCTCTGCTACTTTTCGCCCCCATTATTTCCTCTTTCGACCAAGTCCTAGATTCAGGTAACAAATCTTCCCCCCCCCCCCCCCCCTTTTTTCTTTTTTTAACCAAGTACTACTAGATTCGAGTGCATGAACTAGTTTTACCTCTTAACAGTAAAAAATTAGGCAGTTTTCGAATAGCCGATCGATCCTATCTACACGAGGGGGCCTGAGAAATAGTAAAAGTTACAAATGTAGCGACGTCAGGAAGAGCAAGGCCGGTTTCTAAGGAAGTTATACCTGAGGGTCACTGGGATGTCGCTAGGTGGGCGGCGGGAGGCCGAATCTGCCCACACTACGGCAGCGAGGAAGAAGGGGTGGGAGGCCCTCCCTCGCCAGCGATGCTTGGGAGAGAATGGCAAGGCACGCTGATCGGGACGCGCTGGCAGTGGGTAAGAGCCGTCGCCGAGGACGCGTGAACGTTGCACCTTCTCACCTTCCTCGGTGGAGAGGATCCGGCTGGATCTGTGACCAGCGGTGAGTAGAGAGAGAGAGAGAGTGGACACCGCTGTCGTGTTTAGATCTAGAGAGGACGAGACAGTGTGAAGAGAGCAACATTAGCAAGCAAGCGCGGAGGCTCCTGCCTATATAGTGGAGTACTAGTTTTCTTTTGTCTACCGGCCGGAGCTGGCTTGACCTCGGCAATGACTGTCGAGACGTCTTCATGCACGTGCCTCGGAGGCGCAGTTGTCGTCGTTTTGATCTGAAGCACCGGATTATAACATATAACACGAAAAAATGCCACATGACAAGAAATCATAACCTCGCTGCCCAAAGGAGACAAGATGAATCCCGGCGGAAAAACTAGACAAGGATCAAAGCTCAAATTAAAGATAAACTCGTAGAAAAGGGGTCCGTCTATGGATGTCCTAATTAACATAGCCGACTTGACCTAGATGGCAGCCGAGTAGTCTTCGTGCATGTGCCCCCAATCACTAGCCCAACTCAGTTGTCGCTGTTTAACCCTCGCAGTGATCCGAAGCACATGACACCTAATTTTGCGAGATGACAAGAAACCTTTTTTTAGATTTCTCACCAGAACTACAGCCCTGTACAACACAGCCTACACGATATGTAGACGATAGCCAATCCAGGTGTGTCTGCTGGAGTCTGGTCACATGCATGGACGAACTGATCTTCCGTGTCTTGCAGGGATCGTCCAGGTACCAAGGTGGAGTATGTGCTTCTATTAACTCAGCCGACTTGCGGGCCGGGGAGTGTGCCTATGGTAGGTTCTCAATTGCGGTCCCACATGTGTGTGCAAACGCAATATGACGCGCGTTCCATTCGGAGAGCGGCGTGCCAGACCGATCGACCGTCTGGGGTGCGACGCGAACGCGATGGGCGTGCTGTATACTCCATACATGTGTAATGCCGTTTTCTTGAGGCTTTGCTCCATGGCGCAATCCATGGACACAAAGTTAGTATACTGTACTATTTAAAAGTCGAGGGCGGGGCTTTTCCCGCGTGGTAGTCGGGGCAGTTCCGCCTAGTCGGTTCGACAGAGACGCGAGAAGATGAGGGAGTAGGCTGCTGCAAACGTAGGGCTGTGTGATTTGACAGTGAGTTACTGCTGGACAGGTGGGGCCCAGTGATTTGACTTGCCATTGTAATTTTAACTGCGGCGCTATGACCGGCTTGAGTCTCCCGATTCCTGACCACCTCCATACAGGTGCCTCTCCCGATGCTCCACCATCTAGAGGCTGGCTCTTGCTTGAGAGCCCACTCCTCCACTTTTTCCTTGCCTCTTTCCCCCACATATGCAAAAATGCCATGTAAAGCGGGCTTATAGCCCACTATTGTACTTGATCCTACAGGTGCTAAGCCTACCACATAGGCATAAAGTCTGATGTGGCAAGTTAATTAAGAAGAGAGAGATTAGTTTGGTGACCCTAGGAAGAAACGGTGCTAAGCGCGTGTACCGAGATGAAGCAAACTTAGCAATAAAAAACTAAGCACCTATGCATTGGGGACTTGAGTTGCTAAGCCATTTAATGCCCATAGCACCTCATCTAAGCACCATTTCATTGGAAGCGGTCACTCCTTGGCAAATGCAATAAATACTACGAAGAAAGAGATAGAGAGAAGTAAACAAAAAATACTCTTATAGCCAACCTTATAGCTAACCTTGTTGTATGAGTGACTAAGTGATGACTATGTATGACATGCCAACATCAGATAGCCTAACGCACCGTGTTAAATCTCCAAGGGCGCGACCGCGCGAGCGAGGCGACGGTCGTGGTAGGCCCGACCATGATAGGGGCTGCTAGCAACCCTTGGATCTGAGATCGAACGGTCGCATGCTAAGTTGCTGAAAATTTGCAGAATAACCCTCCAGGATATGGTATTCACCAATAGGTCTAGAATCACGCCATGCAACCGTTCGATCTTAGATCCATGGGCTCTCAGAAGCTCGTATCATGGGAGAACGGAAAGCTTCATATCACCTGTAATTTTCCTGATGCTTGACATGACATCGAAAGCCATTTAATTGGGCGTCGAGTAGATATGACATCTTATTGGGCCCCCATAGTACTGTGCTTGAATCCATTTATCCACCAGGCACGCCACTACCCTGCCATTCGCCCGCGCCCCCCACTCGACATTTTTACAATCGATAAACCACTCCTAGTCGTCCCATCCTTTCACATTACGGCAGTTCCACTAATCCTAACCCTCCTCCCAAATCCATGGTGTCCCAAATCTCCATGATTGGCGGTGAGTACAAGGTTAGAACCATCACCGGCAATGAGTTTGACGTCATCTACACCCGTTCTTCCGCAACGGTGAAAGAATACCTTGCTCGCTTCAAACGCATGTTCGAAAACTCAAATGATGAGTGGGCTGCTGGGCTAGATGTCGAGTACACCACAGTCCCGGGAAGCGAGAAGAAACTAAAGGAGGCAGAGAAGAAGAAGCCCACCGTGATCCAGGTTGCGTGCATGACTTATGCTTGGTCTACCACATATGCCATGCCAACGTTGAGGTCAAGGAATTTAAGAAGTTCCTCAAGGGAGGCCGAGTCAAATTCGTTACTGTTGACTTTAGGAACGACAAGGAAATCCTGGGTCAGATAGGCCTCGTTGTAGGCGACCCCTTCGACCTCCAGAAGGAAGGGATGGTGCCCTCCCTTGATCAGCCTTCAATGCTGACCCTGGCAGGAGCCATGGTTCATCCTTCGTACGGTAAACTAGAGAAACCTCCGTACACGTTTCATCGTCATGCATGGCAGTGGAATGTACTAGATATGGACCACATCCACTATGCTGCAATGGATGGCTACCTTTGTTTCAATATCTACAAGGGTTGGATGAAGAGCAAGAGCCAAGTGTGCGGTTCAAGCAAAGAAGTATCGCCCAAGAGGAAGAGGGACAAGGATGAAGTTGAGGACGTGGACGAGAACTCCGAGTAAGGTGGCAGTGTCGTTGCTCATGGTGGTTCTAATGCAGTGTCTACCAGATTAGTTGCTTAGTTCAATTTCTGGCGTGCTTAGTTTTATTTGAAGGGTGTGTTGTGCTGATCCCCCAGCAGAACTATGTTATGTTTCTTCTCGTTATATTTCATACATTTCATCGTTTAGTTGATATGGTACTACCACTCGTTTCTTGACATTATATACGTACAATATATATGGCCAACATCATATAGCCAACAGTTTAGTTGTCAAAGAATTTCAGGGTGCTTAGTTTTGTTAAAGTATTCCAGGATGCTTAGTTTTATTTGAAGGGTGTGTTGTGCTGGACACCATTAACTTATCATTATGAGAATCGGCTTATTTTTGTCATGTAACATTGTCAACGGGGTTTGATGTGAAAATAACAATGTCTAATGGCATTTCTGAGCAAACATCTAACTTAACAATGGCATTTTTTAGATATCTAATTGCATTTTTGAGCAGGCATCTCACGGATCGATGGCATTTTTTGAGTAGTTGTAACTTCTAATTGAAAAACTGAGTAGTGATACACAACTAGTGGCATAAATAATAAGAACCCAAGAATTAAATAGGGCTAATTTCTTTATTTCTTTATACCTTTGTGTGTGAAACAATATACGCTACCTACCGCCAGATTTTCGTTACAGAGGCAACATAGAACTATATGAGTGCCCTGTTAAATTTTGGAATTATTCCGGGTTCGTTTGGCCTTTTTATACATTAATTGAGTTTTTGGTCATTTAATGTGCATAATTCAAATTTGAACTACAAGCACATGCTCCCATGCACCAAAGTTGACTGAAAAATCACATGTGTGTCCTCGGGTGAATTTCTAGGTCCCATGCAAGAAATGAGAATGAAATTCAAACATCTGGGCATCGTGGTTCGGCCGAGAACATTGAGAAGCTTGGTTTTAAAATTCTTGTAAATCCAAAACACACCTGAAAATCATGAAACTTGGCATGGTGTCATGTCATGGTACTACCATGCCGTGCTAAAAAAATGCAGAATAGGAACAAGTTTTGGTATAAGTTTGTTGCAAACCGGAGCTTCTCTCAAGAAGGCTCGTGGTTCTGGAAGGGAACGTGTCACCTTTGTGTGCATAATTCAAATTTTAAATACAAGCACATGCTCCAGTGCACCAAAGCTGGTTGAAAAATCACATGTGTGTCCTCGGGTAAATTTCTAGGTCCCATGCCAGAAATGGGAATGAAATTCAAACATCTGGGCGTCATGGCTCAGCTGGAAACATTGAGAAGCTTGGTTTTTTAATTCCTGTAAATCCGAAACACGCATGAAAATCATGAAACTTGGCTTGGTGCCATGACATGGAACCAACATGCTGTGGTAATTTTGTTGTCCGATTTGCGAAGGCGCACACATTAACAATCAACAAAGTCATTTTGGAACAAGTGCTGTCATGTTACAATCGGAAACACAAGTATTATTGAAACCATGGGCGTTCTATTTACCATTTACGTGCCGCCACGTGTCCCCTTTTTTTATTAGCTAGGAGGCGCCATGTAGGGTAGCTATTTGAGTAGGAGAGGCGTGTGATCAGACCCCTGCGCGTGCTTATCAGGAGGAGAGACCTTTGACCTCCATCTGCCGTCCACCTCTCTCCCAAGGTACCATTAATGGCACCCGAGCCTCTGTTTAATGGCGTGGCAATGTCTCACTCGACTGAGATTTAAGAGAGAAAAAAAGGAAATTTGAAAAGAAAATTTTGCATGGATCTTGATGTAAGATCCGACGGACCTATATAGCATCTACTACGACTTATAGCAAGACTGATGAATATATATAAGGATGACGAGAGTGGATAATAATTGTATTAAATAATTAGGAAGATAATTAAAAAGGCACATGCGGCTACGCCTGAAATACACAAGGGCAAAAGAAGAAGGAAGCCGCATACAACGATCTGGCTCGCTGATCTCTACTTTCTTTATGCGCTGCAGGTCGCGGAGACTAGTTCTCGCGGCGGGAGATGATCTCTTTCATTAGTTTCATGTCCTTAACACGCTGCTTGGCAGCATACATGGATTCCTCCACCAGACAGTTGCGCTCGATGCGGAGCATGGCATTCTCGTCCATAAGTTTCTTGATGATGACGCCCATCCTCTACAACACGGCAACGGTCTCCTCCTCCTGCTTTGCCCTTCCGGCGATCTTCGCCCTCAGTAGGTCGCGCTCGCCCCGGAGCTTCGCATTGCCCTCCCCGAGTGGCCGGATGACGCCGATAGCCTCGTCCTTCATCCTCGCCCAATCAGAGATCTGATCCATCTGGCTATGGACTATCGCATGCATGCGCCTGTAAGAGTCCTCGTCTGCCCGCGAGAAATTTTCTCAGGCGGCCGTGACGCGGCGGGACCTCCCTACTTCTTAGGCGGCGTGGCGGGACATCTCTGCTGCTTCCACGGCTTGGCCGGACAAGTCTGCTACATCAATTGCGCGACGGGACCTCCGTGCTTCTTCGGCGGCGCGGCGGGACCTCTGTGCTGCTATTGCTGCGCGGCTAGACATGTCGGCTGCTTTCGAGGCGAGGCGGGACATCTCTCGTGCTTCCTCTTCCATGCTCACCTCTCCCTGGTGGAAATCTCTTGACCCAAAACTCACGCTGGCTATGGCTTGATTCTTTCTTGTGGATGAGGTGTTGAGGAGGAATGTGCAGTCATTTTTGGTTAGGTAGTTCCCCTTTTTATAACCTAAGTACTAGCACTAGTACTAAAACTTGCATAGTGGGAACACGTTCAGGTTTGGTACGTACCGGTAGGTGTGAGCAGGCTTGCACTTAATTGTAGCACTAGTACTTTCGAATGTGATGGGAACAAGGTAAAGATTAATGGATGGTTTTTGGTTTCGAGGCCCGAAACGGCTCCCTATGAGTTTAGTGGAACATAAATTTCAAGTAGACTGCACTGCTCAGATGCGTAAATATTTTGTTACTGTCAAAAATTGGCACAAAATACGAAGGAGACCAATGGAAGTACTACGAGCAACCCATGATTTAACTACTCGCATGCGCGCAATGGAGTAGTAATGTCTTTCTTCCGCCCTCATGTCCACTCAATTTGCATGCGCTTGTCAGGACCCCGATTCCAAGCCACATCGATCTAGCCGGTAACACATCATATCACTTTGCGGCCTCACGCACGGTATCCCACAGGTGTCGCCTTACCATGGCCCGGGACCGTTTGCGCCTTTTGGCTCACGTATATGATAGTGTCGCTAGCATCCATATGACAGAGAACCCGGGCCGACATGGCTAGTCGTGAACCCAAAGCGGCACAGACCTATGGAGACAGGCATACATGAATCACATCGAGCATGTCGGTCATCAACGAGTGATTCCGGGCTGTAGCACTGGGCTAACAGGACTCCGGGGAAACCCGGGCTGTAGCAGGCTAGGCAGGACTCCGGGTGTCACCGCGTGACATTTCCCCGAAGGGACAGACATAGGAACGACGTGAAACACATGCCGGCCAGTCAAGTGTCCTGAGCAGTAGTGCTGGGCTAGCAGGACTCCGGTGAACCGGGCTGTAGCGGACTACTATGGCTCGAGGAACACTAGACTACATTTCCCCATAAGAAAGGCTGCCAAGGATAAACAACTAGATTGTCGGATCCCACTCATACCAAGCATTTAAATCATACACAAAATATGCCCGATATGAGTACATACAACATGGCATCACAACAAAACTCTACAACTCAAGTACTTTATTTAAAGGCTCCAGAGAGCCATACATAACATGTTCATACAGATAGGGGTCACATGACCCGTCACTCAAGTCATACAATCATACAAGTGCATGCGGAAGCAACTAGTCTGAGTACAGACACTAGAAAGAAAGAAGTCTTCTCGAAGCCTGATTATCTACATAGGGCCCTCCATGGCCAGGACCACCACCTGGGTGGCTAGTCACTCGTCGACGTCAAGGTCTACGTAGAACCCATCGGAGGGGGCGGTGTTGTCGTCTGAAAACAGTAATTAAACAAACATGAGTACAAAGGTACTCAGCAAGTCTTACATCAGAACCTAATATACATGCTCATTCTCAAGAAGGTGGTGGGGTTATTGCAGCAAGCCAGCTTTGACTCTTGGCTAAGCTATCCTACGGAACTCCACTAGTAAAATAGTTTTCGCACACGAGTCCACTACCCACCAACACAATACTCCACCAGGGATCCTCTCTCGTCATCCTACGACAGGGCCATCCTCGGTACTCACACTTATCTTGAGTCTTTTAGTAGTAACCATTAACTTGTCTATGAACTGTATAGGCAACCAAGTAGTCCTTTACCGCGGACGCGGCTATTCGAATAGTTTTATACCCTGCAGGGGTGTACTTCGTCACACATGTTTCCACCACTTAGCGTCTGCACACGACATGTGCTCGGCAGACTTCAAGCGAAAGCCGACGTGGGTGTAGACCACGACCTGACTAACCGCGCAAGTCTCTAGTCCAGGTTTATCGCCTATTCAGGTTCCATCCGCAAGGAAATCCGGCCGGGGTGTCCTCAACGGCCCCAAACGATGTGTACAGGGTCCCAAGACGCCAAACGGGCGCCCGGCATACCCGGCCACAGTGTATCTACCGCATCATAGCCCACCCCTAGGGTCAGCGCTACGCACGGCCGCCAACACATAACCTACAAACACCAGAAACTAGTTGCAACTCCTGGACAAAGGGCGAGAGGGGTCAGTAGGTCGAGTGGGTTCATATTTCAGGGCCCAATGTGTGGTAGTAGCTGAATCTTAAATCACGCATACAGATCTCAGTTCTTATGGACGGTCTCAATGAAACAACCCACCATGTACTCCTACATGGCCTCTCATCGATACCTTTACGAAAACATGTTCAACACATCCCTCACATTACCGACATAAACATTCCACTCTAGCCCATCACCCAGATGAACCAGACCTGACACAACTCTAAGCATAGCAGGCATAGCAAGGTAGGAATCACATACATGGCTCAATCAACTCCTACACATGCTAGTGGGTTTCATCT
The DNA here is from genome assembly GCF_003073215.2 of Triticum urartu. NCBI lineage: Eukaryota > Viridiplantae > Streptophyta > Magnoliopsida > Poales > Poaceae > Triticum > Triticum urartu. The sequence continues at coordinate 42,161,857 of NC_053027.1, read as the reverse complement.
AGTTACTGTGGCAATGACAGGTCATGCAGAGGATAAGGGTTCAACTACCGTAGCACACAGCAGTTTGAATCGCCTTGTCTTAATGCAGTAAACAAGAGCAGAAGCGAGAACATGGGTTTGTATCGGAATGATCAATGGGTTGCTTGCCTATTGTAGAGGTAGTAGGGTACTGCCCTTCAGACGGATACTCGGGGTTATCCTCGGAGGCAGAACCTACCACGAAAGACACACCGAACATAATCAACACATGGCAATATGCAACAATATGATGCATGCTATGACATGGTAAGATGAAAGTGTCTTGGCCTAATGCAAGCTAAAACAGAAGGGGATGAACTCATTTGAATCGAATCAAAGATTCAAATGTTAGCTCATTAAACATGGCCTTATTAGTGCATTACCTTATTCTGCTTAAACAGAAAGGTTAACTTGTTTTGTCATGCATGAAACCATTACAGATGGATAGATTGAATTTTTCTGATCATTTTTCATATATAAATCTTTGCATTTGGAGCTATGGTTGATTTTCTATGATTTTTAGAAGTTTTGGATATTTTCTGGAATTCTCTATATAAAAATAAATCCAGAAATTAGTTATTGCGTCAGCAGTGCGCCAGGGTGACGTCAGTGGTCAACGGGGACGTCCAGGTCAACCTAACCAGTGGGTCCCGCGTGTCAGCAGTTATTTAAACTAACTAAATTTAGTTAATATTAATCTAGGTTAATTAGCAGAGGCGGGGGGGGGGGGCACTTGTCATAGACGCAGGGGAGTCAACCTGGGCCCACCCAGGGGTCAAACAGAGTCAAACTCGCCGGTGTTTAGCCGCCGGCGAGGCCAGACGTGGCGGAGGGCTGCGGGTTTCGTGCTCCGGCAACCAAAACGACGGCAGGGAGCATCTACGCATAGCTGGGAGCAAGCCGCATCGAGTGGTGGCAGTGGGTGGAGCTAGGGTGGCCGGAAACATCGCCGGCGACGACCTTGGCGGCCACCGGAGTTCGGGCGAGGCCGAAACCGAGGCTGCGGGGCACGGCGAGGCGCGTGGAATGGTGCTACGGGCTCCTGCGGGTGCGGTGAGTGCGTTGGTCACAATGGTGTGGCCGGTGGGTGGCCGGAGACACGTCGTTGACGAGCTCGGCGGCGGCGGGTGCTCGGGTGAGCGTGGTACGGTGCACACGGTGCAGGAGGGGGTTAATGGAGAGGTGGAGGACGGAGCTGGGCTCACATAGAAATGGACGGCACCGTCGGGGACGAGCTGATGCGGTGGCGACGACGAAGAGGATCTCCGGCGATGGCGGAGTCGGGCGAAGATGTTGCAGAGGCTGCGGGGCAAGCGAGCGCTCGGGGCTCGGCTTGCTCGAACGAGTGGAGGGCGGCGGAGCTTCTGGACACGGTGGCTCGGCGCGGGGACGACGGAGGGCGCGACTACGGCGGTGAGACGGCGGCAGGTGCGTCGGCCATGGTGCGGGAGAGCAAGGGAGAGAGGCAGGGGGCGAGTGAGGTGTCCGCGGGGTCGGGGCGGCGACGTGGAGCCTATCCAGCGTCCAGGCGCGTGACGCGGCAAGCTGCTGGTGCCGTGGCGAGCTCGCGCCCGCCGGCGTCAGCTCTCTGCCTGCCTGGTGGGGACGAAGCAGCTGGCTGGCATGGGCCAGCACAGCGCTGGGCCGCCAGGTGGGCCGGCTGATGGGCCGCGGCCAGGTAAGTTCTCTCCCTCTCTTTTAATTTTTGTTTTTCTATTTTTATTTATTCTGTAACTTTAGGGCTTTATTAGAAATACTAAAACGTTTCCAAAAATCCTGAAAATATTTGTGGGCTCTGTTTAAAATATTTCCAACAGCCCACACTTATTTCCAGAATTATTGGAGCGGTTAAATTATTTTATAGCATTTAAATGCCCCAAATCAAATACTTATGATTTAATTCAATGACCTTTTGTTGACCTAGAAAATTTTGCACCAATTTTGCCAGAGGTTCTAACCCAAGACAAAGAGAGTGAACTTTTTAGAAGGGCATTTCAGGTTCATTGAAAATAATTTTAGTAAACCCTAGTTGTTTCCAGGGGGGGGGGTGCTGGGGTTTCTGTCTTCCCCATTTCAAATTTAAGAGGAATTTAAACATGATGCACACTCTAATGCTTGAACTAGCCAGGGTGTGACAGTGCTGTATTAATTGACCATCAATGAAGTGAAGGACTTTACATGCGTCAAATTATCACATGGGGTGGATCTTGGTACAAAATTGCGTCCGCCCGTGTACCCGCATGTGCATGCGAGGGAATGAGTGCGTGCGTGGCGTGCGTGCACATCTTTGCTTCATGCATGTACTGCCAGTGCGGTTCAAGGAGGACGAGTACATTCTTCTGGAACCGGCAGCACGTCACTGTGATCAATCCACACAAGGATGTCGCGACAACGCCTCCACATGTGCCACGTGCCCACGTGGCTTCATGAACTGTAAGAGAGACAATGTGTAGCGTGCCATTGTGTTTTGCACATACTCGAAGTACTAGTAAGGTACACGTGCATTGCACGCGTCGGATTTTGCAACCAAATTACGAATAAATACCACACTGTAGCATGTAAGCTCTAAGTCATATATGCCTGATGTAGACCTTCGTTTAATTCTTATAGTTCATCTCATTTAAAATCAATTAGTTTTTATAAAAAACCTAGGGCCTCTTTGATTCGTAGGATTTCCAAGACGCGGGAATGGGAAGAACATGGGATTAGAGTGGAATGTCGTCTTGAATCCTACAGGATGGTACGAGTGTTTGATTGTGCATAGAAATAACGCAGAATTCTTTCAAAGAGGTTTGAGTGGATGGGATGTTTCCTATGAAATCTAGTGCAAATGAATCATATGGAAAAATTCCTATGGTTTACAATCCTACAAATCAAACAACCAAGATAGGAAAAATTCCTAAGGTTTAGAATCCTCCAAAATTCCTTTGAGAATCCTTTGAATAAAAGAAGCCCTTAATCTATTTTATGATTCATGGAATTGTGCATTGTAAAGCATAAAGTACGAACGAAGAATGGCAATTCAACTAGAAAAAAAGTTTGGGCAGTTACGATACGGAAGATTCTAGAACAAAGGAGAACCACTATTGTTTTGAGATTTGTGCATTATGCTTAAGTTCAACCATGGAGTCTGCTAGATTGTACATGTGGCAAAATCCGGTGGGGGGCTAGAAGATGGTGCGAGGGGCCGAGTGGAGGGAGACTATGAAGGAGTGCACAACTGCGAGATCGATATTTAGAGAGAGGGGGCGAGAACGTGCGTTGTTGCGCGCAGTGGCGGAGCCATGAAAAATGTCCCATGAGCTAGGGTGCCAAGCATTGCTAATCCTTTACGAGGAGGGCCAATTCATCAAGTTAAACCATTTTTACCAGCAATTGTCTAATGATTACATTCATATTAGCCTCAATATATAGTGATGTTAGGGGGGAGGGCCCTTGCTGCCCCCTGTCTTGGCCATTGTGCGCGCGTCTGAGAGATGAAGCGGAAGGCATGGATGATGAGAGGGGGCGTTGGATATATAATTAATGTGGGTGTATTAGCTATATATATGTAATCCTATATAGAGAGGTATAGATTGATCGATGTGGACGTGGGAAAGAGGGTGAGACCTCACTAGATATATAGATTGATCAGTTTATGTGGAAAACTATGAAAGATCTAGCTACACACACACACATAGAGGAACATCGATCGTTGCGCATGCACGTCAGAGATAAAGAATGCCCGATATGATGGAGAGGGGGATGTTTGTGTGTGTGTGTGCCTTCATGGGAGACCGACCTGAAGAAAAAGATTGCATGTGTGCGATGGATAATGTCGACTGGTAGTGTGTGTGCATGCACGCACAAGAGAAAGTTAGTGGTACAATTATAAAGAGAAGACCAATGTGTGGGTGTAAAAGACTAGCTAGGTGAGGTAATAATCAATGTAAAGTTGAATTCAAATATTTGAATAAGAGATCATGATGTTTGAAACCCATGCATGCATGAATATAACGAAGATCTGCGTGGTGTGGTTTGGAAACGAGCATGTTGCAATGTATACACATTGAACAAGGTCAGATTGGTTTGAATTTGAGATACCGATGGTAGACATCGTTTGGCCACATTGCATCCGTGCATGGACAAACTATTCTAATTGGAGATGATGGGTGGCTTTCGCATCACATATCTATATCTATACCCCTATATATATGTATATATATATATATATTATATTTTATATTTTTTATATAGTGTGCGGATAACTTTAACTTTGAAAGATGGTCGTTGGATGAGGCCAATCCGATGGTGCAGAGCTGGCAAATTTGAGCACTACTGGCCGTTGGATATCATCTAGATTCCACCAGATTTTTCCACATGTACAATCTAGAAGACTGTATGGTTGAACTTAAGCATAATGCACAAACCACAAAACACAAGCACTTCGTCCTTGTTCTAGAATCTTCCGTATCATAATTGCCCAAATGTTTTTCTACATGATTTGTTTTTACTTTATGCCTTACAACGCACAATTCCATGAATCTTAAAATAGATTAGCTTCTTATAAAAACTAGATGATTTTGCATGAAATGAACTATAAGAATTAAACGAACACCTACATCATGCATATATGACTCAAAGCTTACATGCTATAATGTGGTATTTATTCATAATTTGGTTGCCAAATCTCATGCGTGCAATGCACGCGTACCTTACTAGTCTAAATGGTGTCTGTGTGTGTGTTGTGCGTGTTAAACACATTGTACGTAGTACATCATACTAGTCTAAATTGTCTTTTTTTGGTACACGTTAAGCTTGTTCTCCCGAAATTTCAAACCGCGCCTTGTTATGCCGAAATTTCAAGCTAGCGTCCCTGTCTATCGTGCTGCGAAACTCCCGTCTCTTCAACCCGCGCCTTGTTAGCCCGAAATATTTATGATATATCTTTGTCTCGCTGTGCTCCGACAACTCCCTCCACCTCAACCCGTGCCTTGCTATTCCAAAATTACAACGTGCGCGAAAACTCCCACCTCCTGTGAAATCCCGACACGTGAAATGCCTGTGATACCCCTGAACGGAAAGAACCGCATCAAATCAGTGGGGGTACTTTCGTAACTTACCCCACATTTCGGACAAGCGCGTCCCTAAGCCATGGTTCCCCACACCCATCCCATCCGCCCACCCATTCATACACCGAGTCCGGCAAAACCCGCGAAGCCCCACACCCTCCTCCGCCCGCCACCCAGCCAGAGCCTCTTCCCCAATGACGTCATCCACAGCAACACCTCGATGTCCCTCATCCACTGTACCAGATGAGGATCCGTCGTCGATCTGGTCGTCCCGCCGGTTCAGCCACCCCGTCCTCCACCTCCAGGGAGCTGCCTCGACGTTCCCCTCGTCTTTCGCGTCACCTCCATTCCCACACCGCCGTCTTCACCTGCACCACCATAAGAGCATCATCATCACCGTTTCCTCGGATGAAGCTGCGGCCTAATTGGCGCCACCAAAGAGGTTGTACACTAATCGCCAACCCATTTTCTGAATTATGGCATGCCAACCCATTTTCTAAAGACATAATATAGTTATATCATCTCATCCTGTTCACATAGTCATCATATTTTGAATTATGTCATTCTATCCGTGAATTATATCATGCCATCATGTTTCCATCGATGGCATGTTTGTGATTTATGGCATGCCAACCACTTTAATAGACACATCGTATAGTTATATCATGTCATTCTGTTTACATAGTCATCATATTTTGAAGTATGTCATTCTATCCTGTTTAGTTAGCCATCATACATGTGAAATTGTGTCATGCTATCCTGTTTAATTAGCCATCATATATGTGAAATTATGCCCTGTTTTCTTCCCTAGTATCCATTGCACCTGTCTATCTTACAATGTCTGTACATTCAATTACTTTTCTTGTTTATCAGCCATTTCAATTGGAGGGGGTGATGGCAGTATGTGTGAGAGTAAAAACACGGTCTTCAGAAAAGATCATGCTACCTGTCAATGCAGATAGAACCATGGTTGTACTTGCCCAAGAACCAACCCCACCACACATAACCCAGACTCACGCAGATTGTACCCCTACCCAGTTGGACAGAGAACCAGCTACACCCCTTCTAACCCTAACCCAACAGATAGTAACCCAGTTCCCGTTGACACAACACCGTCTCCACCAGAGAGCACCCAAACACGAGCAGTTAGTAAGGCAACTGCAGTGCCCAAAGCACGAGGACCACCACTCCGAACCCCAAGTCAACGCTTAAAGCAGAAGAAGAATTGTTCTCAGGTCAGGTTCCGTAGCTATGGTTCATACTACTTTACTCTTGCATCATTGTATTTACTCATACCAACTAATTTCAGATTTGAAGGATGCAATTGAAACTCCAATGGCGCAACAGGTATGTTTTAAACCTGTTTCTTTAACGTGTTTGCTGCTGTAACTTGCTCTATGTTGATTTCAGTTTCAATTGAATAAACAGTTATATTTTCATGCCATGCACCTTACAAGTGTTGTTATTGCTGTGTAGTTTCCCACACTTATATTCTATCTAAGCTGCTTTGTCTTAAATAGATATGATTCGAACTGTATGTATCTTGATTTGGCAACATAAACTTGAATGATATAGACCATACAGTGACCATACTACATAGATATATGTTTGTTTCATGTTGTTATCCTGTCCACCTTACTACTGAACTGGTTTACCAAAACGAGTTTCATATACTACATTAACCTGTGATGTGTTTGTTTGTTTCTCTTTTAGAATGCGGATAAAATATTGGAGAAGAGTACCCCGTTATGCAATGGTACATGACGTAATGTAGATAAGGTTCAAGATAGTGAGACATCCCTGTTGGTCTCCAAGAAAGCTGATAAAAACTATATTGAAGACACCGAGACAACCCCAAGGTCCTGTCTTGATGTAGTGTTCGAGTTACTGGCTACTACTACTGGCACCAGCTCTTTGAACTCGCTGCCTGAATCAGTTCAGCTTCTTGAGTCTCAACTTCAAGTTGAAAGACATCGATCAGATGTTATGCGATAGGAAGCCAAAGGACTGAGGAAGTCCTTGCAGAATTCAGATGCATACTTTCTGGTGCAACAGCAAGTGCTTGAGGATTTGAGCGCCAAACAAGAGAAAGTTAATAAGCTTGCTAAGCATCTTGCCAGCATTATGGGTACCGAGGATATTGTTTCTTGAGCTCTTCTGAAGTGGTTTCAGTTCTGGACTTGTTTTGCTGCGGCGTTTATATGCTGCTTTGTTCCCTATATTTGCACTGGTGGCGAACTTTGATTCCCAGCGGATGTAATATGTGTAATAGTCGTGATAGCCTAGCATAAGTTTCTTGCCTATTTATTTCCTTATTGTCTTGTTTATTTGTTTTCTTGTAGTCAGTGCAGTTTTTTCCGCGGTTTGCTAGTGGCCGCAATAGCCTATTTTTTAAAACTAGACCACATTAATCATGGGCTACATATTTACTGTAGTTAACATGGACCTCCTATGGGTTGTAGAAACAATGGGCCTTCTAAGGGCCGTAGAAACAATGGGCCTTTTATGGGGTATAGAAACAATGGGCCTTATATGGGCCGTAGACACAATGGGCCTTCTACGGGCCGTATCATCAATGGGCCTTCTACGGGCCGTATGATCGGTTGGCCAAACATGGGCCAATAACAGACAACATTATGGTCGTAAATGGGCTAGAGTTGAAATCATCTGTTCATGGGCTGACTATAACGGGCTGTCGTTAATCGGCCGTATTTGATGATGCTATGAAAACGGTATAACGTATTAACGGGCCACAAACGGGCCGACTGTAACCACGGGCTAAATTTGGCCCACAAGCAGAAAATGACAGTAACGGGCCAACAGTAAACGAATGCTGGAAATGAGCCCAAGAATAAATGGGCCCTGAGAAGGCCGAAAGATAACATGGGCTGGAAATGGACCAACGGTATAATGGGCTGTTAATGGGTATAAAGTGATACACTGTTCATTACGGGCCAGTTTACCACGGGCCATTAATGGGCCGAGGGTTACTAAGGGCCTCATATGGGCCGAAAGACATCATGGGCCATACATGGGCCGGAAGTTAAAATGGGCTGGAATTAATTTGGACGGCCCAGATGACGCTACTAGGCCTAATTCGGATAGGCCGTAAATGGGCCCTTGGTTAGCGGGCTGTAAATGGGCTATATGCGAACATGCCGTTAACAGGCTTGCTATGGGCCAGCCTGCCACCTTTTGACCAAGTCAAACGGGCCGGCCTTTTCACAGGAATGGGCCTCTATTGGGCCGTGCCACGTGTCGACGAACCATAGGCGCTTTGGGTCCAATGAGTGGATGACATCTGTCCCAGCGGCGAGCCGACACGTGTTCCCTCCAGCCAATGATGATTTTACACATGGAAAATCCCCATTGGTCAGGGCTGTTAACGGGTTATCGGATCCAAAACCGGACCTGATAGCTTAACGGCGTTCCGTTACGGTGGATGCCACATGTCGGTCACCCTTGACGAAAGCACTTCTGTGACGTGCGATTTATCGTCATGGAAGTGGACACTTCCATGATGATAATTTTGGTAATGTCATGGAACACTTCTACGACAGCACAGGTATGACTATCTTGATTCTTTCATAAATTTGTCATCAATTTACATCCATGAAAGAAAACGTGACCTACTGTGACAAACACGTATCATCACGGAAGTGTATTTTTTTGTAGTGTCCTCTGGTCTAAGCTTGTAAGGACATTTGCAAACAGGTTCTGTGCCAGGCTCAAGATCGATAATGAATTCAACTGGCCGGTGAGGAGGCATTCCCGGAAGCTCTTCTGGAAAGACGTCTTGATATTCACAAACGACTGGAATTTGAGAGATGGCATTCAACTCGCCCTTCTCATTGAGAGAAAACAGTCAAATGGTTTCATCACGAGCGGCATAGATGATCACATCCTCAGAAGAGTGTGTCAATTGAATCTGCCTTGCAACACAATCAAGCTGAGCCTTGTGTTTAGAAAGCCAGTCCATCCTGAGAATTAGATCAATATCAGAGTCACCAAGAACCATTGGAGAAGACATAAATCTATAGTCGCCCATCTTGATGGAAACATTCGGAATCATCGTGGTAGCCCTCATAGCAGAGCCCGGAGAAACAACTCCCATGGTTTTTTCCCTACATTTCCGAAACGAAGTCATGCTTTGAAACAAATGATCTTGACATGAAACAATGCGATGCACCAGTGTCAAAAAGAACTTTTGCAGGAATAGAGTTAACTGGAAGGTTACCCATCACTTGTGAAGAATCCTCGGCCTGAGCTGCGTTCAACATGTTCACCTTAGCATGCTTGGGATTATGCTTGACCACTGCATTGCTGGAAGATCTCACAGGAGGAGGAGGCGGAAGGCGCCTTTGGTTGAAGCACTTGTTTGCATAGTGCCCTTTTTGCTGACACTTGTTGCAAGTAACCTATGAGAGCGGACGATGATAAGGAGCACTCGACCTTGGAGTAAGAGACTGAGCTTTGTTCTGATAGCCTGGGTTGGGTGGGTGGGAAGATCCATTGCCACCTTTGCTCTTCTGCTGGTAGGACTGGCGAAACGGAGGAGGAGGCAACCAGAACTTCGGTTGCTTAGCTGCCACTTGTGATGAAAAAGAAGATTGAACTGCATACCTGACTCTCTTCTTAGATGCCTCACACTTGAGCTGAGCAGCTTCTTGCTTTAGTGCCATGTTATAGAATTGATCAAACTTGGTCGGCTCAAGAAGCACGAGAGCTAACTGCAAATCCTCTCTGAGGCCACCTCTGAATTGATAGATCATACTCTTTTCATCAGGGAAGTCTTGTTTAGCGAAGCGAGCAAGTTTCTGAAACTAGATATTGTATTGATACACGGACATGCTACCTTGCTTGAGATTGCGCAACTCCGCACGCTTGCTCTCAGCAACACTTGATGGGATGTGATGAGCTTTGAAGTCTCGGCGGAAATCATCCCAGGTAATCACACGACCTCCTCTAGAATCTCTGTATTGTTGATACCACTCAGTAGCTTGGTCCATGAGTTGAAACAAAGCAAACTTGACAAAGTCCTCAAGTCTGACATTGCTACATGTTGGGGAACGTAGTAATTTCAAAAAAAATTCCTACGCACACACATGATCATGGTGATGCATAGCAACGAGAGGGGAGAGGTTGTCCACGTACCCTCGTAGACCGAATGCGGAAGCGTTAGCACAACGCGGTTGATGTAGTCATACGTCTTCACGATCCGACTGTTCCAAGTACCAAAAGCATAGCACCTCCGAGTTCTACACACGTTCAACTCGATGACGTCCTGCGAGCTCCGATCCAGCAAAGCTTCACAAGAGAGTTTCGTCAGCACGACGGCATGGTGACGGTGATGATGATGCTACCGATGCAGGGCTTCGCCTAAGCACCGCTACGATATGACCGAGGTGGAATATGGTGGAGGGGGGCACCGCACACGGCTGGAATAGATCACCAGATCAACTTGTGTGTTCTAGGGTGACCCTGCCCCCGTATATAAAGGAGAAAGGGGGAAGGCGGCCCTCCAGGAGGAGGGCACACTAGGGGGGGAGTCCTACTCCCACCGGGAGTAGGACTCCTCCTTTTCCTTGTTGGAGTAGGAGAGGGAAGGAAGGGAGAGAGGAGGAGAAGGAAAAAGGGGGGCGCCGCCCCCCTCCTTGTCCAATTCGGACTAGAGGGGGAGGGGGTGCGCGGCTGCCCTAGCCGCCCCTCCTCTTCTCCCACTATGTCCCATGAGGCCCAATTAACTCCCCGGGGGGTTCCGGTAACCCCCCGGTACTCCGTTTTTTTAATCAAAAACCACTCGTAACACTTCCGGTGTCCGAATATAGTCGTCCAATATATCAATCTTTACGTCTCGACCATTTTGCGACTCCTCGTCATGTCTGTGATCATATCAGGGACTCCGAACTACCTTCGGTACATCAAAACACAAAAAACTCATAATACGATCGTCACCAAACTTTAAGCCTGCGGATGATACGTCTCCAATGTATCTATAATTTTTGATTGTTCCATGCTATTATATTATCTGTTTTGGATGTTTATGGGCTTTATTATGCACTTTTATATTATTTTTGGGACTAACCTATTAAAGCAGAACCTAGTGTCAGTTTCTGTTTTTCCCTTGTTTTAGAGTATCGCAGAAAAGGAAAATCAAACGGAGTCAAATTGACCTGAAACTTCACAGAACTTACTTTTGGACCAGAAGAAACCCACGGAGTATCGAAGATGGACCAGGAGAGTCCCGGGCTGCCCACGAGGGTGGGGGGCGCGCCCACCCCCTGGGCGCGCCCCCTACCTCGTGGACAGCCCGGAGATCCAATGACGTACTTCTTCCTCCTATATATACCCTTATACCCTAAAAACTTTGAGGAGCAGAATAGATCGGGAGTTCCGCCACCAGAAGCCTCTGTAGCCACTGAAAACCAATCTAGATCCGTTCCGGCACCCTGCCGGAGGGGGTATCCCCTCTCCGGTGGTGATCTACATCATCCCGGCGCTTTCCATGACGAGGAGGGAGCAGTCCACCCTCGGGGCTGAGGGTATGTACCAGTAGCTATGTGTTTGATCTCTCTCTCTCTCTCGTGTTCTTGAGGTGGTACGATCTTGATGTATCGCGAGCTTTGCTATTATAGTTGGATCTTATGATGTTTCTCCCCCTCTACCCTCTTGTAATGGATTGAGTTTTCCCTTTGAAGTTACCTTATCAGATTGAGTCTTTAAGGATTTGAGAACACTTGATGTATGTCTTGCGTGGGATACCCCTCGTGACAATGGGGTATTCTATTGACCCACTTGATGTATGTTTTGGTGATCAACTCGCGGGTTCCGCCCACGAACCTATGCGTAGGGGTTGGCACACGTTTTCGTCTTGACTCACTGGTAGAAAATTTGGGGCACTCTTTGAAGTTCTTTGTGTTGGTTGAATAGATGAATCTAAGATTGTGTGATGCATATCGTATAATCATACCCATGGATACTTGAGGTGACATTGGAGTATCTAGGTGACATTAAGGTTTTTGTTGATTTGTGTCTTAAGGCGTTATTCTAGTACGAACTCTATGATAGATTGAACGGAAAGAATAGCTTCATGTTATTTTACTATGGACTGTTGAATAGATCGATCAGAAAGGATAACTTTGAGGTGGTTTCGTACCCTACCATAATCTCTTCGTTTGTTCTCCGCTATTAGTGACTTTGGAGTGACTCTTTATTGCATGTTGAGGGATAGTTATGTGATCCAATTATGTTATTATTGTTGAGAGAACTTTCACTAGTGAAAGTATGAACCCTAGGCCTTGTTTCCTAGCATTGCAATACCATTTACGCTCACTTTTACCATTAGTCACCTTGCTGTTTTTATATTTTCAGATTACAAAAACCTATATCTATCATCCATATTGCACTTGTATCACCATCTCTTCGCCGAACTAGTGCACCTATACAATTTACCATTGTATTGGTTGTGTTGGGGACACAAGAGACTCTTTGTTATTTGGTTGTAGGGTTGTTTGAGAGAGACCATCTTCATCCTACGCCTCCCACAGATTGATAAACCTTAGGTCATCCACTTGAGGGAAATTTGCTACTGTCCTACAAACCTCTGCACTTGGAGGCCCAACAACATCTACAAGAAGAAGGTTGTGTAGTAGACATCAAGATCTTTTCTGGCGCCGTTGCCGGGGAGGTTAGCGCTTGAAGGTATATCTTTAGATCTTTTAATCGAATCTTTTATTTTCTTGTTTTATCACTAGTTTAGTTTATAAAAGGAAATTATAAAAAAATGGAATTGAGGATACCTCGTATGCTTCATCTTTTTAATGTCTTTCATGAAAATAAGGATTCTGATAATTGTGCCAAAGTGTTAGAAGAAGAATGCATTAGAATGTTTGGCACTAAATCCTTGTATGATGAGCATGATTGCAATGTTGTTAGTATGAATTCTTTGAATATCCATGATGCTAATGATATGCAAAGCCACAAGCTTGGGGATGCTATGTTTGATGAAGATGATATTTTTTGTCCCCCAAGTCTTGATGAGAAAATTTATTTTGATGATAGCATGCCTCCTATTTATGATGATTATATTGATGAAAGTGGATTTGAATAGGTCATGACTTTATTTCGTAATGATTCCACTATTTCGGAAGAGGTTCCAATTGATTATGAGAACAAAGTTGCTATCTATGATGATTATTGTGATGACATGTATGCTATAAAGAATAATGATAACAATGAAACTTGACATCATGATTTTAGTTTTCAATTGGATTTTGCCTCACATGATAGTTATTTTGTTGAGTTTGCTCCCACTATTATGAATGAGAAGAATTTTGCTTATGTGGAGAGTAGTAAATTTTCTATGCTTGTAGATCATGAAAAGTATGCTTTATGTGATGGTTATATTTTTGAATTCATTCATGATGCTACTTAAAATTATTATGAGGGAGGAATATATGCTTGTAGGAATTGCAATAATATCAAGTTTCCTCTCTATGTGCATAAAGTTTTAAAGTTATGCTTGTTTTGCCTTCCTATGCAAGTTGATTCTTGTTCCCATAAGTTGTTTTCTCACAAAATCCCTATGAATATGAAGTGGGTTAGGCTTAAATGTGCTTGTTATATTCTTCATGATGCTCTCTTTATGTTCCAATCCTTATCTTTTATGTGAGCATCATTGAAATCATCATGCTTAGCTAGGGGCGTTAAACGACAATTTTATTTTTCCTCCTTGCTTTTTGTTCCTGTTTAGTAATAAATTAATCATATATTCTCTGTTATGATTGTGTTTTTTATGTTTTAATTAGTGTTTGTGCCAAGTAAAGCCTTTAGGATCTTCTTGGGTGATTGTTATTTGATCTTGCTGTAAAAAACATAAAGTATGCGTTCACGAGAATAATTTTCATTTTTTACCAGAGAGCGATAAAATACCAATTCCACTTGCAGTAGATTAATAAGCAAATTTCCTAGGACTTCCTAATTTATCATGATTTTGGGAGTTACAGAAGTATTCGAATCCTACAGATTACTACAGACTGTTCTGTTTTTGATAGATTCTGTTTTCTATGTGTTGTTTGCTTATTTTGATGAATCTATGAGTAGTATCGGAGGGTATTAACCATAGAGAAGTTGGAATACAGTAGATATTATACCAATATGAATTTAGAATGAGTTCAAAACAGTACCTAAGTGGTGATTCATTTTCTTATACTAATGGAGCTCACGAGATTTTCTGTTTAAGTTTTGTGTTGTGAAGTTTTCAAGTTTTGGGTAAAGATTTGATGGAGTATGGAACAAGGAGTGGCAAGAGCCTAAGCTTGGGGATGCCCCGGAAGGCATCCCCTCTTTCGTCCTCATCCATCGGTAATTTTACTTGGAGCTATATTTTTATTCACCACATGATATGTGTTTTGCTTGGAGCGTCATTTTATTTTATTTTGTTTTGCTTGCTGTTTGAATAAAATACCAAGATATGAAATTCTTAATTGTTAGAGAGTCTTCACATAGTTGCATGATTATTCGACTACTCATTGATCTTCACTTATATCTTTCGGAGTAGTTTTGTCATTTGCTCTAGTGCTTGACTTATATCCTTTCAGAGCACGATGGTGGTTTTATTTTGAAGAAATATGAACTCTTGTGATTCACTTATATTATTTTGAGAGTCTTTAGAAAAGCATGGTAGTTTGCTTTGGTTATGAAACTAGTCCTAATATGATGGGCATCCAAGTGGGGTATAATAAAAACTTTCATATACTATGGGAAGCTTGATACTTGATGATTGTTTTGAGATATGGAGATGGTGATATTAGAGTCATGCTAGTTGAGTAGTTGTGAATTTGAGGAATACTTGTGTTGAAGTTTGTGATTCCTGTAGCATGCACGTATGGTGAACCGTTATGTGACGAAATCGGAGCATTATTTATTTATTGATTGCCTTCCTTATGAGTGGCGCTCGGGGACGAGCGATGGTCTTTTCCTACCAATCTATCCCCCTAGGAGCATGCGTGTAGTACTTTGTTTCGATTACTAATAGATTTTTGCAATAAGTATGTGAGTTCTTTATGACTAATGTTGAGTCCATGGATTATACGCATTCTCACCCTTCCACCATTGCTAGCCTCTCTAGTACCGCACAACTTTCGCCGGTACCATAAGCCCACCATATACCTTCCTCAAAACAGCCACCATACCTACCTATTATGGCATTTCCATAGCCATTCCAAGATATATTGCCATGCAACCTTCCACCGTTCCGTTATTATGACACGCTTCATCATTGGCATACTGCTTTTCATGATCGTGTAGTTGACATTGTATTTGTGGAAAAGCCACCATTCATAATTCTTTCATACATGTCACTCATGAGTCATTGCACATCCCAGTACACCGCCGGAGGCATTCATATAGAGTCATATTTTGTTCTAAGTATCGAGTTGTAATTCTTGAGTTGTAAGTAAATAAAAGTGTGATGATCATCCTTATTAGAGCATTGTCCCAGTGAGGAAAGGATGATGGAGACTATGATTCCCCCACAAGTCGGGATGAGACTCCGGACTGAATAAAAAAATAGGCCATAAAAAAAGAGAGAAAAGGCCCAAATAAAAAAATGAGAGAAAAAGAGAGAAGGGACAATGCTACTATCCTTTTACCACACTTGTGCTTCAAAGTAGCACCATGATCTTCATGATAGAGAGTCTCCTATGATATCACTTTCATATACTATTGGGAATTTTTCATTATAGAACTTGGCTTGTATATTCCAATGATGGGCTTCCTCAAAATTCCCTAGGTCTTTATGAGCAAGCGAGTTGGATGCACACCCACTTAGTTTCTTTTGTTGAGCTTTCATATACTTATAGCTCTAGTGCACCCGTTGCATGGCAATCCCTACTCACTCACATTGATATCTATTAATGGGCATCTCCATAGCCCGTTGATACGCCTAGTTGATGTGAGACTATCTTCTCCTTTTTGTCCACTCCACAACCACCATTCTATTCCACCTATAGTGCTATGTCCATGGCTCACGCTCATGTATTGCGTGAAGATTGAAAAAGTTTGAGAACATCAAAAGTATGAAACAATTGCTTGGCTTGTCATCGGGGTTGTGCATGATTTAAATATTTTGTGTGATGAAGATAGAGCATAGCCAGACTATATGATTTTGTAGGGATAGCTTTCTTTGGACATGTTATTTTGAGAAGACATGATTGCTTTGTTAGTATGCTTGAAGTATTATTGTTTTTATGTCAATATTAAACTTTTGTCTTGAATCTTATGGATCTGAACATTCATGCCACAATAAAGAGAATTACTTAGAGACATATGTAAAGTAGCATTCCACATCAAAAATTCTGTTTTTATCATTTACCTACTCGAGGACGAGCATGAATTAAGCTTGGGGATGCTGATACATCTCCAACGTATCTATAATTTTTGATTGTTCCATGCTATTATATTATCTGTTTTGGATGTTTATGGGCTTTATTATGCACTTTTATATTATTTTTGGGACTAACCTATTAACCCAGAGCCCAGTGCCAATTTTTGTTTTTTCCTTGTTTTAGAGTATCGCGGAAGAGGAAAATCAAATGGAGTCCAATTGACCTGAAACTTCATGGAACTTGTTTTTGGACCAGAAGAAGCCCACGGAGTATTGGAGATGGACTAGGAGAGTCCCGGGCTGCCCACGAGGGTGGGGGCGCGCCCCCTGCCTCGTGGACAACCTGGAGATCCACCGACGTACTTCTTCCTCCTATATATACCCATATACCCCCAAAACTCCGAGGATCAGAATAGATCGGGAGTTCCGCCGCCAGAAGCCTCTGTAGCCACCGAAAACCAATCTAGACCCGTTCCGGCACCCTACCGGAGGGGGTAATCCCTCTCCGGTGACCATCTTCATCATCCCGGCGCTTTCCATGATGAGGAGGGAGTAGTCCACCCTCGGGGCTGAGGGTATGTACCATTAGCTATGTGTTTGATCTCTCTCTCTCTCTCTCTCTCTCTCTCTCTCTCGTGTTCTTGAGGTGGTACGATCTTGATGTATCACGAGCTTTGCTATTATAGTTGGATCTTATGATGTTTCTCCCCCTCTACTCTCTTGTAATGGATTGAGTTTTCCCTTTGAAGTTACCTTATCGGATTGAGTCTTTAAGGATTTGAGAACACTTGATGTATGTCTTGCGTGGGATACCCGTGGTGACAATGGGGTATTCTATTGATGCACTTGACGTATGTTTTGGTGATCAACTTGCAGGTTCCGCCCATTAACCTATGCATAGGGTTGGCACACGTTTTCATCTTGACTCTCCGGTAGAAACTTTGGGGCACTCTTTGAAGTTCTTTGTGTTGGTTGAATAGATGAATCTGAGATTGTGTGATGCATATCGTATAATCATACCCATGGATACTTGAGGTGACATTGGAGTATCTAGGTGACATTAGGGTTTTGGTTGATTTGTGTCTTAAGGTGTTATTCTAGTACGGACTCTATGATAGATTGAACGGAAAGAATAGCTTCATGTTATTTTACTACGGACTGTTGAATAGATCGATCAGAAAGGATAACTTTGAGGTGGTTTCGTACCCTACCATAATCTCTTCGTTTGTTCTCCACTATTAGTGACTTTGGAGTGACTCTTTGTTGCATGTTGAGGGATAGTTATGTGATCCAATTATGTTATTATTGTTGAGAGAACTTGCACTAGTGAAAGTATGAACCCTAGGCCTTGTTTCCTAGCATTGCAACACCGTTTACGCTCACTTTTACCATTAGTTAACTTGCTGTTTTTATATTTTCAGATTACAAAAACCTATATCTATCATCCATATTGCACTTGTATCACCATCTCTTCGCCGAACTAGTGCACCTATACAATTTACCATTGTATTGGGTGTGTTGGGGACACAAGAGACTCTTTGTTATTTGGTTGCAGGGTTGCTTGAGAGAGACCATCTTCATCCTACGCCTCCCACGGATTGATAAACCTTAGGTCATCCACTTGAGGGAAATTTGCTACTGTCCTACAAACCTCTGCACTTGGAGGCCCAACAACGTCTACAAGAAGAAGGTTGTGTAGTAGACATCAGCGGACCCTACGGGTTCGAGAACCATGTAGACATGACCGAGACATGTCTCCGGTCAATAACCAATAGCAGAACCTGGATGTTCATATTGGTTCCTTCATATTCTACGAAGATCTTTATCGGTCAAACCGCATAACAACATACGTTGTTCCCTTTGTCATCGGTATGTTACTTGCCCGAGATTTGATTGTCGGTATCTCAATACCTAGTTCAATCTTGTTACCGGCAAGTCTCTTTACTCGTCCCGTAATGCATCATCCCGCAACTAACTCATTAGTCACATTGCTTGCAAGGCTTATAGTGATGTGCATTACCGAGAGGGCCCAGAGATACCTCTCCGACAATCGGAGTGACAAATCCTAATCTCAAAATACGCCAACTCAACAAGTACCTTCGGAGACACCTGTAGAGCACCTTTATAATCACCCAGTTATGTTGTGACGTTTGGTAGCACACAAAGTGTTCCTCAGTAAACGGGAGTTGCATAATGTCATAGTCATAGGAACATGTATAAGTCATCAAGAAAGCAATACCAACATACTAAACGATCAAGTGCTAAGCTAACGGAATGGGTCAAGTCAATCACATCATTCTCCTAATGATTTGATCCCGTTAATCAAATGACAACTCATGTCTATGGCTAGGAAACATAACCATCTTTGATCAACGAGCTAGTCAAGTAGAGGCATACTAGTGACACTCTGTTTGTCTATGTATTCACACATGTATTATGCTTCCGGTTAATACAATTCTAGCATGAATAATAAACATTTATCATGATATAAGGAAATAAATAATAACTTTATTATTGCCTCTAGGGCATATTTCCTTCAGTCTCCCACTTGCACTAGAGTCAATAATCTAGATTACACAGTAATGATTCTAACACCCATGGAGCCTTGCTGCTGATCATGTTTTGCTCGTGGAAGAGGCTTAGTCAATGGGTCTGCAACATTCAGATCCGTATGTATCTTGCAAATCTCTATGTATCCCACCTGGACTTGATCCCGGATGGAGTTGAAGCGTCTCTTGATGTGCTTGGTTCTCTTGTGAAACCTGGATTCCTTTGCTAAGGAAATTGCACCAGTATTGTCAAAAAATATTTTCATTGGACCTGATGCACTAGGTATGATACCTAGATCGGATATGAACTCCTTCATTTGCTGCTTCCGAAGCAGCAATATACTCCGCTTCACATGTAGATCCCGCCACGACGCTCTGTTTAGAACTGCTCCAACTGACAGCTCCACCGTTCAATATAAACACGTATCCGGTTTGCGATTTAGAATCGTCCGGATCAGTGTCAAAGCTTGCATCAACATAACCATTTACGATGAGCTCTTTGCCACCTCCATAAACGAGAAACATATCCTTAGTCCTTTTCAGGTACTTCAGGATGTTCTTGACCGCTGTCCAGTGATCCACTCCTAGATTACTTTGGTACCTCCTTGCCAAACTAATAGCAAGGTACACATCAGGTCTGGTACACGGCATTACATACATGATAGAGCCTATGGCTGAAGCATAGGGAACATCTTTCATTTTCTCTCTATCTTCTGTAGTGGTCAGGTATTGAGTCTTACTCAACTTCACACCTTGTAATACAGGCAAGAACCCTTTATTTGCCTGATCCATTCTGAACTTCTTCAAAACTTTGTCAAGGTATGTGCTTTGTGAAAGTCCAATTAAGCGTCTTGATCTATCTCTATAGATCTTGAAGCCCAATATGTAAGCTGCTTCACCGAGGTGCTTCATTGAAAAACTCTTATTCAAGTATCCTTTTATGCTATCCAGAAATTCTATATCATTTCCAATCAACAATATGTCTTCCACATATAATATTAGAAATGCTACAAAGCTCCCACTCACTTTCTTGTAAATACAGGCTTCTCCAAAAGTCTGTATAAAACCATATGCTTTGATCACCCTATCAAAGCATTTATTCCAACTCCGAGTAGCTTGCACCAGTCCATAAATGGATCGCTGGAGCTTAGAAACTTTGTTAGTACCTTTTGGATCGATAAAGCCTTCAAGTTGCATCATATACAACTCTTCTTCCAGAAATCCATTCAGGAATGCAGTCTTTACATCAATTTGCCAAATTTCATAATCATAAAATGCAGCAATAGCTAACATGATTCAGACGGACTTAAGCATCGCTACGGGTGAAAAGGTCTCATCGTAGTCAACTCCTTGAACTTGTCGAAAACCTTTCGCAACAAGTCGAGCTTTCTAGACAGTAACATTACCATCAACGTCTGTCTTCTTCTTGAAGATCCATTTATTCTCGGTGGCTTGCCGATTGATACGTCTCCTTCATATCTACTTTTCCAAACACTTTTGCCCTTGTTTTGGACTCCAACTTGCATGATTTGAATGGAACTAACCCGAATATGGTTAGTTCATAATCTTTGCTGAAAACTTGAATGCTGGCTTTACATATTTACAACAACAAGAGCAAACAGAGTTTGTAAAAGTTTTTCTTTATCACATTCAGTTTGTCAACTGAATTGCTTGAGGACAAGCAAAGGTATAATCTTGGGGGAGTTGATACGTCTCCGTCGTATCTACTTTTCCAAACACTTTTGCCCTTGTTTTTGACTCTAACTTGCATGATTTGAATGGAACTAACCTGGACTGACGCTGTTTTCAGCAGAATTGCCATGGTGTTATTTTTGTGTAGAAATAAAAGTTCTCGGAATGACCTGAAAATCAACGGAGAATTATTTTAGAATATATAAAAAATACTAGAGGAAGAATCCACGTCAGGGGGCCTCCACCTGTCCACGAGGGTGGGGGGCGCGCCCCTGCCTCATGGGCCCCCTAACGCTCCACCGACCTCAACCCTGACTCCATATATTCACTTTTGGGGAGAAAAAAAATCAGAGAGAAGGATTCATCGCGTTTTACGATATGCAGCCGCCGCCAAGCCCTAAACTCTCTCGGGAGGGCTGATCTGGAGTCCGTTCGGGGCTCCGGAGAGGGGAATCCGTCGCCATCGTCATCATCAACCATCCTCCATCACCAATTTCATGATGCTCACCGCCGTGCGTGAGTAATTCCATCGTAGGCTTGCTGGATAGTGAGGGGTTGGATGAGATTTATCATGTAATCGAGTTAGTTTTGTTAGGGTTTGATCCCTAGTATCCACTATGTTCTGAGATTGATGTTGCTATGACTTTGCTATGCTTAATGCTTGTCACTAGGGCCCGAGTGCCATGATTTCAGATCTAAACCTATTATGTTTTCATCAATATATGAGAGTTCTTGATCCTATCTTGCAAGTCTATAGTCACCTACTATGTGTTATGATCCGGCAACCCCAAAGTGACAATAATCGGGACCACTCCCGGTGATGACCATAGTTTGAGGAGTTCATGTATTCACTATGTGTTAATGCTTTGGTCCGGTACTCTATTAAAAGGAGGCCTTAATATCCCTTAGTTTCCAATAGGACCCCGCTGCCACGGGAGGGTAGGACAAAAGATGTCATGCAAGTTCTTTTCCATAAGAACGTATGACTATATTCGGAATACATGCCTACATTACATTGATGAACTGGAGCTAGTTCTGTGTCACCCTAGGTTATGACTGTTACATGATCGATCGCACCCAACATAATTCTCCATCACCGATCCAATGCCTACGAGCTTTCCATATATTGTTCTTCGCTTATTTACTTTTCCGTTGCTATTGTTACAATCACTACAAAACACCAAAAATATTACTTTTGCTACCGTTACTTTTGCTATCGTTATCACTACTATCATACTAATTTGCTACTAAATACCTTGCTACAAATATTATGTTTCCAGGTGTGGTTGAATTGACAACTCAGCTGCTAATACTTGAGAATATTCTTTGGCTCCCCTTGTGTCTAATCAATAAATTTGGGTTGAATACTCTACCCTCGAAAACTGTTGCGATCCCCTACACTTGTGGGTTATCAAGACTATTTTCTAGCGCCGTTGCCGGGGAGCATAGCTCTATTCTTTGAGTCACTTGGGATTTATATCTGCTTATCGTTATGAAGAACTTGAAAGATCCGAGAACCAAGATTTATCCCTCAACTAGGAGGGGAGGTAAGGAACTGCCATCTAGCTCTGCACTTGATTCACCTTCTGTTTTGAGTAAGCTTGCGACACCTAAACCAGCTTCTGCTATTAATTCTGATATGTCACATGTTATTGATGATGCCACTTCTGTTATGCATGATACTTATGATGAAACTAATTCTATCACTACTAGAAAAAGGGCTATAGATGGGATTGACACTAATGGCGCACCAGACAAGCGGTGCGCCATTAGTATATACTAATGGCGCACCACCTTCTGATACGCCATTAGAGTTGAAACTACTAATGGCGCACCTGGCCCAGGGTGCGCCATTAGTATCAATTTTTTTGAACTAGTGCGCCTGTCCAAACATACTAATGGCGCATCCAGACACAGTGCGCCATTACTAGTTGTAACTAGTAATGGCGAACCTGTCGGAGAGTGCGCCACTAACATTGTTTTTTTTATTCCTTTTTTTGCAAAACTACTAATGGCGCACTGTTCCACCGTGCGCCATTACAAGTTTAAACTAGTAATGGCGCACTGTGCGACAGTGCGCCATTAGTATGTTTTTTTTTTGCAAAACTACTAATGGCGCACCACCAGAAGGTGCGCCATTAGTAACCTGGATTACTAATGGCGCATTTAGAGTTGGTGCGCCATTAGTAAGTGGGCAGCAACAAGATATTTTGGACAGCCTCTCCTACCCACACTCACTTTCTCCCCACTTCGTTCTCTCCACCTCCTCCTTGTCTCGGGTGCCTCCTCTTTTTCACCTCATTTCCACCATAGATTCATTCAAATTAAGTGGTTAAATTACCTTGTTTTGATAGGTAAGTAAGGGGGGAAGCTATATTTACGTTGTTCTCCCTACAACAATGTGCACATGCACTTTTTATGGCCTAGCTAGATCTATGTATGTTCGTGGTGTATCATATGTGTTTGTGTTTGGAGGTGTACCGGTATTTGAAATGCGATAGTTGCCAATATTTTGCCGGAATGTTGATTCATTTCCGTTTCGGCGAGAATTTTGGCATTAAGCATTCTTTTTGGTCCTATTTTTAGGGAAAGTCATGCCAAATTTTTTCTTGGTTCTAAAATATCGTTTTGCTCTACCCCGCAGGCGACCATGGTCCGCACGATGACCGAAGGCATCATGAATAGGTTTTTGAGGTCCGCCAAGGCCGAGATGCTTCAAAAGAACGAGACGGAGATAAGATGTACGTGTCGAAGATGCAAGCTGAAGAGCCTTATTGCGGACCCGGATTCCGGGAAGGTGCGGGACCACCTGCTCTTGCGTGGTTCCATGGATGGCTATTGGTGGCAAGGTGATGAAGATGACTACGAAGTCGTCCATGGGGGCCGGGCAAGAAATGAGGAAGGGCAGCAAGACAACCACCACGGCTCGGGCGGGCGAGAAGACGAAGAATCCCCAGGAGATGATCATGACGGTGATGCTGTACACAGTCATCATGTAGAAGATGCAGGACATGATGATGAGGAAGATGCCGGAGCAGACGACGGGCATGATCATGAAGATGATGATGCCAGCGGAGCAGACGACGCTGGACCATCGATGGGCTGGGTGCAGGACCCTCATATTCAAGAGCTGCTTCTCAAGCAGACGGATAACGCAAGAGCTGCCGCCCGAGAGAAAGCCAAGATGGATCAACTTGAGTTAGACGCGGTTACTCCATTGTATGAAGGATGCAGGCCCGAGGATACCCGCCTGAAATTAACGCTCATGGCTCTGGAGATGAAGGTAAAACACAAAATGACCGACACATGCTTCGACGAGAACATGTCATTCTGGCACGAACGTCTTCCCAACGGGAACAAGTGCCCGACCAGTTTGGAGGAGGCAAAGAAAATCGTGTGTCCTCTGGATTTACCGCACGTGAAATACCATGTGTGCATGAACAATTGCATCATTTATCGGGACGAGCACGCGGAGTCTACCATATGTTCGGTGTGCGGCGTCACTCGATACAAGAAGAGGAAGAAAGCTCCTCGAAAAGTGGTGTGGTACTTCCCGATCACTCCTCGTCTGCAGCGGTATTTCGCAGACCCTAAGGTAGAAAAGCTCCTGCGTTGGCACGCGGATAGGGAGGAGAAGAAGCGAGAAGATGACGCAAATGATCCGGAGATAGATAAAAAAGACAAGATGCTGAGTCACCCTAAGGATGCGAGCCAGTGGCAAGTGTTGAACTTCGAAGACCCAGAATTTGGGAATGATCCAAGGAACATCGTGCTGGGCGCGAGCACCGATGGAGTCAATCCGTTTGGCAGCCAGAGAAGCACACATAGCACCTGGCCTGTATTTGTGTGGATGTACAACCTTCCCTCCTGGTTGTGCATGAAGAGGAAGTACATTCACATGAGTATGCTAATTGAAGGACCGAAAAAACCAGGGAACGACATCAATCTGTATCTGGGGCTGCTGAAAGAGGAGCTTGACACGCTGTGGAAAACGCCAGCCAATATGTGGGACGCCGCAGAGAAAGAATATTTCCCTATGAGAGCCGCGCTGCTCACGACGGTGCACGACTATCTCGGTTACGGATATGTCGCGGGGCATGTGGTCCACGGATTTTCTGGATGCGTCAGGTGCATGGATGACACAACGTATCGCTAGCTAGATAGAGATCCCGGGTCTTCGAAAACCATGTTCATGGGACATCGAAGGTGGCTTCGCGACGATGACCTGTGGAGAAAACGTAAGGATCTGTTCGATGGTGAAACCGAACCCCGAGGACGCCCGCGTACGAGGAGCGGCGAGGAAATAGACGAGCTGTTGAAAAATTGGAAAGACTGCCCACTGCCGGGAAAGAAGCAAAAGGCGCCAGAGCCGGGAAAGAAGCGAAAGGCGCCAGATCCG
Organism: Triticum urartu; assembly: GCF_003073215.2. NCBI lineage: Eukaryota > Viridiplantae > Streptophyta > Magnoliopsida > Poales > Poaceae > Triticum > Triticum urartu. The sequence goes on along the minus strand of NC_053027.1, from coordinate 42,136,762 downwards.
CTGCTGAAGGTATGGAAAACGAGGTCTGTTTTCTGGGACTTGCCGTACTAGAAGATCCATCGTGTTCCTCACAGCCTTGATGTCATGCATATCACGAAGAACGTGTGCGAGAGTCTGCTTGGTACCCTGCTCAACATGCCAGAGAGGACCAAAGATGGGCCGAAAGCAAGGGCAGACTTGAAATCAATGGGCATCAGGCAGGAGCTTCACGCTATATATGATGATCATGATGATGATGATGATGATGATGATGAGGCGAAGCAGGACACGAAAAGTCGTCGCAAAGGCAAAAAAGCCAAGAAGACCGGAAATGACTACCCTCCCGCGTGCTTCACTCTAAGTCAGGAGGAGATTGAGCAATTTTTCACCTGCCTCGTAGGAGTAAAACTTCCTTACGGTTACACGGGGAAGATAAGCAGATACCTAGACCCAGCGAAGCTGAAGTTCAGCGGGATGAAGTCTCACGACTGTCACATGCTGATGACGCAGATACTTCCAGTTGCAATCCGTGGGATCATGGACGCGCACGTCCGTGAAACCCTATTTGGCCTATGCAACTTTTTCGACGTCATCTCTCGGAAGTCTGTTGGCGTGAGGCAACTCAGAAGGCTACAGGAAGAGATCGTGGTGATACTATGCGAGCTTGAGATGTACTTCCTGCCCGCATTCTTCGACGTTATGGTGCATCTACTGGTCCATATCGTGGACGATATCATCCAACTCGGGCCGACGTTCCTGCATAGCATGATGCCGTTCGAAAGGATGAATGGTGTCATCAAAGGATACGTTCGCAACATGTCACGTCCAGAGGGAAGCATAGCCAGGGGCTTTCTGACCGAAGAGTGCATCTCCTACTGCACGAATTATCTAGGCATCGAGAACCCCGTTGGTCTGCCCGTCAACAGGCACCTCGGCAGGCTCGCTGGATGGGGTCACCGTGAGGGTCGTCGCGAAATGCATGTCGACTTCGAGGGTCGACTCGCCGACTTTGAAAGAGCAAACCTAGTCGCGCTACAACACATAGACGTGGTCGATCCTTGGGTGGTAGAGCACAAAACCTTTATTAAGAAGACGTACAATGACCGAGGCCAATAGAGGACGGACAGAGATATACTCAAAGAGCACAACTCATGTTTCACGCGTTGGTTCAAGCAGAAGCTTCTGTCGTACCCTTTACATGAGGATTCTTCCGCGGAAGAACAACTCATATTCGCCTTGTCACAGGGCGCCGAGCACAACCTGATGACCTATGAGGCGTACGATATCAACGGCTACACATTCTACACCGAGGCCAAGGACATGAAGAGCGATGGTTATCAGAACTCCGGGGTAACGATGGAATCCTACACCGGTAACGACAAGGACAGATACTACGGAAGGATCGAGGAGATCTGGGAGCTGAGCTACGCTGGAGAGAAGGTCCCGATGTTCCGTGTCAGATGGGCCAAGAGCGTCCTAAAAGAAGACCGGTATTTCACCACCATGGTTATACCCGAAGCCAAATCCAAGACCGCGGGCGCAAACGTCACCGCGAAAAATGAGCCATGGGTACTGGCTTCCCAAGTGGACCAATGCTTCTTCATTACCGACCCGTGAAAGCCCAGTCGTGTTGTCGTGAGGAGAGGCAAAAGGAAGATCATCGGAATGGATGGAGTAGCCAATGAGCAAGACTTCGACAAGTACGGCGACCCGAGGATCGAACATGACGACGATCATGAAGTAGCAGCATACACCACAAGAAGAAGCAGGACCACCCTACCTAAAGGACGTCCGTTCCACAGAAGAACTCCATTTGCGAAAAAGAAGGGCAAGAGGATTGTGAACAGATAGCTAGCTAAGATCGATTGTATTTAAATCGTAGCCTTCATTTCTCGATTGTATTTCATGGGCACTTTTTGAACTATCATGAATATATTTAAATTTCATGGACACTCGATCTCGATCCCCCTCCATCTCGATCGCTATCCCACCTCGCCAGATCTGGTCCCCCTCGCCGCCGAGCACCCCCCGGTCCACCAGCCGCCGCCGCCGACCGCCCTCACCCTCGATTCCCCTACTCAACCGCCGCCGCCGACCCCCCGCACCCCTCCCCTACTCAACCGCCGCCGCCGACCCCCGCACCCCGCGCACCCTCCCCCGCTCCACCGACATTACTGTTTGATGATATTTTTTTAAAAAATATTACTGTCTTATAAAAAAAATATTACTGTTATGATTTAAACAAGTTTGAACATATTTAAACACAAATAAGTATCAAACAGCATTTTAAATGCATAAAAAAATTTGTGGAGCCTGGGAATCGAACCCAGGACCTCCTAGTGTGAGAACTAGCTGCTGACCAGTCGAGCTAGTAGAGGGAACTTGGTGTGGATCAGGTCAGGTGGAAGATAACCTGTTGGCTCGAGCAGAAATCAATTTTTTTTTACTAATGGCGCACCACGGTGAGGTGCGCCATTAGTATGGATGTACTTATGGCGCACCGAGGGGTGGTGCGCCATTAGTATTGAGCCATTGCTATAAGAAAAAAAACTACTAATGGCGCACCAGGGTGAGGTGCGCCATTAGTATGGATGTACTTATGGCGCACCGAGGGGTGGTGCGCCATTAGTATTGTGCCGCCCCCATCCATATTTCCTCCCCGGCCCCTCCCTATCCCCTCTCTCTCCCTCGCCCTCGCCCTCGATCCCCTTCCCCTCTCCTCTCTCGACGCCAGCCTCTCCTCTCCCGACGCCGCCCCGTTCGTCCTCGTCTCCCCGCCGCCCCGTCGTCCTCGTCTCCCCGCCGCCCCGTCGTCCTCGTCTCCTCGGCGCCGCTCTCCCCGTCGCCCCACCTCGTTGGACGCCATCTTCCCGCCGCCCTCGTCGCCGGTGGCCCGGACGCCGCCCCGTCCACACCACCGTCGCCGGAGCACCACCACCACCCGGACCTCGTCGCCTCCCGGACCTCGTCGCACCACCACCACCCGGACCTCGTTGCCCCACCTCGTCGCCCCCTCCACACCACCGCCCCCGTGAGCTCCCCCTCCTCCTCTCCCCCTCTCCCCCTCTGTTCACTGTGAAGAAATGTGTGACAGTTTCACTAACTTAATTTCATTCTGAAGAAATTTGCGCCTAGAATTTCTTTTTGTTACAATGCTGCTTGCTGAATGGAGTGATGGCATCAAATTGAAATATGGATAGAAAAAAATTGTGTTCTGAAATATGTGTTCTGAAATATTATGCTAGAAATGTAAATATGTGTTCTGAAACACTTAGCTTGATCATAGTTAATTTACCGAATTTTTTAACAAAAAGGAGATCCAGCATGCACAGTGTCCTGCACTATATACTCATCTTTGTATGCCCAGGCACATTGATGCACCGGCCTTGTAAGAAGCATCAGGGAAATAGAGGTTGGTTGTGGCAATTGTCACATTAGCCTTGCGCTCTCCGACCAAATGTAAGATATGCAACAAATAACGGACAAATACCTAACAGTTTTTTGGAGCTAGCGAAGAGATTAAAATCTATGTGAGATATTCATAGCCATGAAGCCCAGTAGCCTATAGTTCACTAAACTTATAGCTCAAGACCCAATTTACATGCTATACCCTTCAGCAACATTGCTTGCTAGAACTACTGTCACATGTGCACTTGGCAGGTAACACTAACTAAACCTAGCATGCAAAAAGGATCACATGTTTTAGAGCAGTATCTTCTACTACAACCTGAGGGTTTTCTTAGCTAAATTAGGCTATGTTCGTTTTGTGTCAGCTACTTGCTGTCCATGTTAACTTCTTTGCATGGTACCCAGATATTTGACTTTCAGTGTTGGTGATTCTGCAGTTGCCGTAGACTACTATAGTGATGAGTGTCTAGCTTTTGTAATCTACACTTCTTGCATAAGGATTTGCATGTGCCTTTGTACCATGAGTAATTTGGGACTTGGGAATTGGTTCTTTCTTACTACAGTCTTGCTGCTATAGTATGGCTCTGTTCTTGGTGGAGGTTTCATTACTTGTTTTGTGTGGCTTAGGTTATATTTTAGTGGAATTTGTGTGATATGTTTGGCTGGACTCTGCTCTTTTCACTGTTATAGTGTTGTCACTTTACAGCTTGCATGCTTGCCATACCAGACCATCAGTGTTCCGCTGTTATGATAAACTGTTCAATTCTTTTTCCGCTATTATAGTTTGTCCTCTAATTAGCAGAAACTACTCATTCTTACTCCCCGCAGGTGGCTGGCAGTATCATCCTTGATCTATATTTTTTGGATGGTTAGTCAAAGAGCATGTGATTAATAAATTAGAGGAAGTGCATGTGATTAATAAATTGTGGATACCACTTGCATCTTTTCTATGTACACATGAAAAAGCATGACGGTTTGCTTCAGTTTGTATGTGTCCAATTGTTTTTTTTAATTTGACTGAAACTATCTATCTTGGTGGCACTTGCATCTCCTGTACATACATACATATGAATCAGCACCACACTTCTCTTCAGTTTGTATGTGTCATTTTTTTTGGTTGAACTTTGACTGAAACCAACTGGATGTACTTGGCATTAATTCAGATTCAGTCATGTACTTGGCATTCAAATAGTATAAATCTGTTCAAATGGCATAATTTACTTGCTGATAGATAGATAGCATATCCAAATACTCAGACATGTACTACTAGTTATTTATAGATCAAATCTGACAAAACAAGGACATTAGTTGGAGGTCACCTTTTTTTGGGGTAGTTTTTGTTTGGAGATTGCAATTGGAATTGTTGTATTTGGTGCATCTGTCAGTCAACTGCTGCTGACCATATGATACTGCTTGGAGATGCATATATTGTTTCACCTCTTCACATGCCAATGTATTTTCCATGTTGTGATGGAGGCCTTTTTTGCCTTGTCCACCCGAGAGGCCCTTGAGTTTGCTGGAATGTCGATTAACTTCCGTTCCGGCAAATTCGGGTACTCCATATGTCCTATTTTCAGCAAAGGTCATGCTGAAATTTTCCGTGAATTTTAGCATGACTTTGCTAAAAATAGGACATATGGGGTACATGTGACTAATGCATGGGCCGGGGTATCTTAGTAGTTAATTAAGTAGGATCAAGTGCCCCGGCGTACTTGTGACTAATGCATGGCTTTTAGGGTGCCTCGGTGTCGATAAAAACCGAAATGATGAAAGCTTAGGCTTTTAGGGTGCCTCGACGTTGAAAAACCCTCAATGATAAAAGCTTAGCTTTTAGGATGCCTCGGTGTCGACAAACCCTAAATGATGAGACCATGATCTTGTTCCTTGACAATAACCAACTTTTTGACCAAACTTTGTTCCTATTTAGAGAGAAACATGGCCAACAACGATGAGGCCGGGGGTTCGGGCATCAAGGCATTCTGGGAGCTGTCCCAGGAGATGGAGGAACAACCTCACTTGTATGAGGACGCCGCCTTCCCCACCGATCCTGAGACCACTGATGGTACCGTCGAGGATGACCCCACTGATGCCACCACTGATGGTGCCGCCAAGGATGCCACCACTGATGATGGCGGTGCACGCACAGATGGCAGCCAACCGAAGAGGCAACAGAAGGACCGGCGCCCGACCGTGCTCCGCACCCTCAAGGAGGAAGTTACTGAAGTGGACTCCAACGGGAATCCAACGGCACCCAAACGAATAGTCAAGGGGTACTCGCTTCAGCTCGGGTGCATTCTCCGGAGCACCGTCTCGATCAACACCGAGAACCTGAGGCATCCTGAGCTAGGGAATTTGCGCAACCTCCTCTTCACGAAGCCGCACGAACGATACAAGTTCCCTGCTAAATTTGAAAACACAAGCCTCAAAGGGAATAAAGTGAACAGTGCTGCCCTCACGAAGATGAGCACGGCCTTGTCTACTTGGAAAAGCAATGTGAAGAGAATGATCGAGAAAGGTGAGAGTTATGAGAAGATTAAGGAGAAAAATCCTTCGATCACCGAAGATGACTACAACGACTTCAAGATCAATTGCTCGAGCACCGCAAACTCCGAATCAAGTAAGTGGGGGAAAGAAATGCGGGAGCTGAACTTATTGGAACACACACTCGGTCCCGGCGGTTACAGAGTGGCGGAGCCTATATGGGACAAGGAGGAGGCAGACCGTGCCGAGCAAGGCCTACCGCCCCTCTTCGATAAATACGGTGACAAGTAGACCAGGAACTTTGTCAGGGCCCGGTACAAGTAGGACCCGAAAACAAAGGAGCTTACCATGGATCCGAAGACCCGGGCGCTTGAGCTTGTTCTGGTAAGGAATACACCCCCGCGTAATTAGCTCCATATGGTTGCATTCTAATTAATGAAGCCAAATTTCTAAATGGTTCACATTCCTTCCGCAGGCGACTGAAAGCAGTAGCGCGGGGTCGACTAAGAGCAACCCTTGGGACACCACTCTAAATAGGGCGTTGAATGTAATGAAGAACAAGGATAAGCTCAGTAAGCCGACGTCAGCTGGTCGTGTGGCCGGCAAAGGCTTGTCGACAAAATGGTCGTCATACTATAACATTGGTGGGCGGAAGGAGAAAAAGACCAGCTCGGAAAGCCAGGCGCGCGAGGTTCAAGAACTCAGGGCACCGGTGGCGCGGATTCCAGAGATTGTCCAAGAGCAAGTGCAACAACAACTTGGAGCGATGATCACCGCCATTGTGCCTACCTTGATCCAGGGGATTAGTGCGTGGATTGCGGGCGGCCAATAGGGGCCGCCCCCGATTCCTAGCTTCACGGCCAGCAACTCGCAGAACGCGATGGCGGGGCCATTGGTGTCTCCGGCGGAGGCGGCATTGGTGTCTCCGACGCCGGCACGGGAGCTTAATGCACCCGGGTGTACGCCGGCCGGCACCTCTGCAGCAAGCGGCCCCTCCGTCAACTGCACGCCCGCCGTTGGCGGTGCCTCGACATTAGCCGAGCTCGACGCCATCATCACGGTAACTAATTAAGCCTCTCTCGGCCGAGGACTTCATCTCCTTGCCTTTGAATGGGCATCCCTGACGCCCTACATGTTTTCGCAGGGCGCCGCTGACGTTCCGTGCACTCTCCTGCACTTCGTGAACAACGAGTTGGTCGATGTCGCCAAGGGAAAAATCGTTCAACCGGGCAACCCCTTGTTCCACGGTACCCAGATGCCACCCAACTTGTTTAGGGTTCAACTGGTTCGGGTGCTGACAGGCTGCGACGAGTTGTTACCTCCGATTCGACCCGTCGGGGCCGACGATGATGACGTGATGACCCTCAGCGCCTGCCTGAGCTGGCCCCTGCTTTGGCCGAAGAGCCAGATTCGTTTGGGGGCGGGGGACACCACCCCAAAGACAACACCGCCAGTCGTGCCGGCGCCAAGTCGGCCCCATGGCAAGACCGCCGCAACGGTGTCGGACATCCCTATGCCACTGGATCCAAACATGGATATGGCACAGGATCAGAATGACGACGACGATGATACATTTGCCAACGTCGATCAGTACTTTGCCGATCATGGGTACGGTGGCGACTTCATGGGGCCTGCTTCTCAAGAACCCTACCCAACAAAAGACGTGCGCGATCTAGCTGGTACCGCGGAGAAGCCAAGTTGCAACAGGCGTCGTCTGCCGTTCAGCTCTCAGGAGACGCCTCCAGCTGCCGACTTCACCGAGCCTTAGATAGGCGTGGTGCGAAATATTATCAGCCCCAACACACTCAGGAAGGCGGTTTGTGAGCAGAACTTGGTCCCATTACAGGAGAAGAAGAAGGCACGCAAAAGAAAGACTAACAAGGGTGCGGGCCAGCCGGCACCGAGTACGATCCGTGCTCAGGACGGGCCACCTTCACCTGAGGATTTAATGAGGAGGCTACCGAGAAATATGCTCGATGCTGCAACCGGTGCTATGCGGAGTCTGCATGACAGTGTTCTTTCTTTAGAGAAGCGGCGTCTCAGAGAGAAGGATGTGGCATACCCGGTTTTCGCGGCCAAGGTGCCAGAGGGCAAGGGCTTTGTGGATAACTCCATCGGGGGTACGATCGTCCTGCGGTTTGATGACATCCATGCTATGTTGAACCTTCATCCGCTGCACTACACCTTCGTTCGGCTATTTTCGCTGAGTATGGAGATGCGGATCATTCGCGACAAGACCCCAGACATCGTGATAGTTGACCCCTTCTACATGCGTGCCAAGATCTTGGGCAGCGCTGGGGTCCGGCAAGTCGCGAGTTCTTACCTCGAAGGCGTCATTCTGGCAAACCAAGATAAGGATAACTTCCTCGTGCCTTACTTTCCCGAGTAAGTCCTCCCCTCAACTACCCCGTAACATATGAATTCTTAGATTTCGATCGTTTTTCTTTTAACATTCCGTGTTTTCTGCAGTGACACACATTGCATGCTCATCCTCCTAAGCCCCAAATATTCCATGGCCATGTATTTCGACCCGGACCGTCAGTCGAACGTAGACTACACAAATGTCAAGAAGGTTCTTGATGATGTTCTCCCCGGCTACGTCAAATCCGGAGGCACCTTCACCTGGCCTATTCGTAAGTACGGCAAGCACGTGTTCTCCCACAATACGACGTTCTGCTGTGTCAAGCAGCTGCCTGACGGTCAGAAGGGTGCCTACTACGCCATCCATCACATGCGGGCGATCGTACGGGACCATCATCAACTTCTGCTACCGAGTAGACTCAAAGATTGGGCCGCGAGCGTGTCGGCAATCGAGGACGCGGACATCAGACAAGAATTCTTTCGCATCCAGTCGGAGTTTGCGGAAATCATCCATCAAGATGTCCTTCGTACCTCGGGGCAGTTCTACCTCAGAAATCAACCGTTCAACAGTGACATCGACACAATCCTACAAATGCAGGCTGACAACGCCCGTTATTTCATGACTCCCGCGATAGACGGCGGCTTCATCCACGCTCCGGTCCCTTGAGTCGAGTCGAAAGCAGTGATGCTGTGTCTAGTTCTGAAACATCGATTGGCTCATGTTGTAATTAAACTTTAATGAACTTGTAGTATGTCTCTTTGGTTTCGAGAGTCGTTCAACTTAGATGTAATCGATTCTATTAATGTCTTGCTTTTCTCTTCCGATCGTTCTGTTGCATACTTATATATTGCTTATGTATTGTCTGTGAATTGGTACTAACGTTTCGTTTGGCTACTGCATAGCGATGCCGTGGTATGTCGTGTACAAGGGTAAGGTTCCCGGAGTCTACGATTACTGGGAGGAGTGTCAGAGGCAGGTTCACCGATTCAGCGGTAACAGTTACAGAGGGTACACCACTAGGGCCGAGGCCGAATCTAGATACGCCCGCTATCTAGCGGGAGAGGGGAGGGAGCGTTGGAGGAACCGGATGAAGACGAGTTTCATCGTGATGATGCTCATCGTGATGACCGCAGCTCTCTTCTATGTGATGGTAGTTTAGATGATCGATATCGACTTGTAATGTGAAGACAAACTCGCGGTCTCGAGACTTGTAATATAATGTTCTATCTTTGTTCGGTCTTTTCAACTCGGAGACTAATATGATGAATTGTATTCGGAGACTAAAATGATGAATTGTATTCAGAGACTAATCTTCTATTGTATTCGATGAATCTGTTGTTGATGTGTGCTGTCTATATTTTGTCCAATTATACATTTTGTAACCTGTGCAAAAAACAGAAAATAAAAAAATAAAAAAACCTAATATTCATACTAATGGCGCATCACATCACAGTGCGCCATTAGTATGCCAAAGGATACTAATGGCGCATCATTAAACAGTGCGCCATTAGTATGCCGAAGTTACTAATGGCGCATCTTGTTGTTGTGCGCCATTAGTATGCCAAAGCACCTGGGTATACATGGCCCCCTGGGAGGCATACTAATGGCGCACTGTTGTATATACTAATGGCGCATCTGAGGTGCGCCATTAGTATACCAGATACTAATGGCGCACCAGTGGCACTAATGGCGCACCACTAATGCGCCATTAATGGACAAATTAGGTGCGCCATTAGTAGGCCTTTTCCTAGTAGTGTATACTTGATACTACTGTGCCACTTGGTGAATTTCTTGATGAACAACTTGCTAGGGCTAGAGAGAATGAAATTATTGAAACTGATAATATTGATGAAAGTGATGATGAAGATTCTCCCCCTAGATATGAATTACTTGTTGTGCCTGAGGGCTATGTTATGGATGAAGAAACTGCTAGAGATTTTCTTGCTTGCAATGATAGGAGTGATCTTAAGAAACTTTTAGCTAAGCTGAAACAAAAAAACTTTGGATGCTAGAATGAAATATGATCCCGCTTATGCTACTTCACCTATCTTTGTTACTGATAAGGATTATGATTTCTCTGTTGATCCTGAGATAATTACTTTAATTGAATGTGATCCTTTCTATGGCTATGAATTTGAAATGTTGTGGCACATCTTACAAAATTAAATGATATAGCCACCCTGTTCAATGATGATGAGAAAACTTGCTACTATTATATCCTTAAGATATTTCCGTTCTCATTAAAGGGTGATGCTAAGATATGGTTTAATTCTCTTGATCCTGATTGTGTGCATAGTCCCAAGGATATGATTTATTACTTATCTGCTAAATATTTCCCTACTCATAAGAAACAAGCTGCGTTAAGGGAAATATATAATTTTTTGCAAATTGAAGAAGAGAGTCTCCCACAAGCTTGGGGGAGGCTTCTCCAATTACTTATTTCTTTGCCTGATCATCCTCTTAATAAAAATGAAATGCTTGATATCTTTTATAATGGACTAACGGATGCTTCCAGAGACCACCTGGATAGTTGTGCTGGTTGTGTTTTCAGGGAAAAAACACCAGATGCAGCTGAAATTTTATTGAATAATATGTTGACCAATGAAAATAATTGGACACTTCTTGAGGCAACCCCTAAGCCAACTCCGAAGAAAAGGGGTATTCTATTTCTCAGTCCTAAAGATATGCAAGAGGCAAAGAAATCTATGAAAGAAAAATGTATTAAAGCTGAAGATGTTAAGAATTTACCTCCTATTGAAGAAATACGTGGTCTTAATTTACCGCCTGTTGAAGAAATACATGGTCTTGATAACCCGACACAGGTAGTAAAGGTAAATTCTCTCCATAGATATGATAAAGCTGAAATCCCATTTACTAAGTTTGCTAGCCCATGCTTGGCTGAGTTTGATGACTTTATGGTTAAACAAGAAAACTTCAATGCTTATTTTGGTAGAGAGTTAAAACATAATGCTTATATGATTGAACACTTGAGTGATTATATGGCTAATGTTAAAGGTGAACTAAAACTTATTAGTAAACATGCTTCTATGGTTACCACTCAAGTAGAACAAGTACTTAAAGCTCAGAATGATCTGCTCATTGAATTAAATAGTAAGAAAAATGATAATGTTGTTTGAGTTATGACTAGAGGTGGTAAAATGACTCAGGAACCTTTGTATCCTGAGGGCCATCCTAAGGGAATTGATCAAGATTCTCAGATAAATAATATTGATGCACCTAGTCCTTCTAAAAGGAAGAAAAAGAAAAATGATAGGACTTTTCATGCTTCTAGTGAACCTGTTGTTGACACACCTGAGAATCCCAATGATATTTCTATTTTTGATGCTCAAACCCAACCTGGTAATGAACATGAACCTAGTGATAATGTTAATGATGATGTTCATGTTGATACTCAACCTAGCAATAATAATGATGTAGAAATTGAACCTGCTGTTAATCTTGATAATCTAGAATCAAAGAATCAATGTTATGATAAGAGAGACTTTGCTGCTAGGAAGCACGGTAAGGAAAGAGAACCATGGGTTCAGAAACCCATGCATTTTCCTCCCAAACCATCCAAGAAAAAGGATGATGAGGATTTTGAGCGCTTTGCTGAAATGATTAGACCTATCTTCTTGCATATGCGTTTGACTGATATGCTTAAAATGAATCCTTATGCTAAGTACATGAAAGATATTATTAATAATAAAAGAAAGATACCGGAAGCTGAAATTTCCACCATGCTTTCTAATTATACTTTTAAGGGTGGAATACCAAAGAAACTTGGAGATCCCAGAGTACCAACTATACCATGCTGCATTAAAAGAAACTATGTTAAAACTGCTTTATGTGATCTTGGAGCTGGTGTTAGTGTTATGCCTCTCTCTTTATATCATAGACTCGATTTGAATAAGTTGACACCTAATGAAATATATTTGCAAATGGCTGACAAATCAACTGCTATACCTGTCCGTATTTGTGAGGATGTGACTGTTGTGGTTGCAAACGTTACTATTTTAATGGACTTTGTTATTCCTGATATCCCCGAGGACGATAGTATGTCTATTATTCTTGTAAGACCCTTTTTGAATACTGCAGAGGCTGTTATTGATTGCACCAAAGACAATGTCACTTTTCATGTTAATGGTAATGAGCATATGGTACACTTTCCGAGGAAACAACCTCAAGTCCACAGTATCAATTCTATTGGACAAATTTCAACAATTACTATTGGAGGTTTTGAATTTCCTCTTCCTACTGTCAAGAAGAAATATGATATTCTTATTGTTGGGGATGTGCATATCCCCGTTGAGGTAACCTAGTGTTATTCGAAAATTCTCCGGTTCCATGTTACTCGGAATGAGTTTGTTAACAAGACCTGATCAACCTTGTTAGTGGATTCCTTTTGATGAGCATGAGATGGATGAATTTAGAAAACACAACTCTCTGTACCCTCTTTTTACTTTCTGTTATTTATATTAAATAAAGCAAAAATAGTAATTTCTGTCAGTGTTCTGAATTATCCATGCAATAAAAAATACCTTGAAAATAAAAGTTCTCCAAGTGCCCTAAAATTTAAATATGATTTTTTTCTAGAATATTTGAGAATATCTGGCACTAAGAACACAGCAGGGGGAGCAAGCACCTGGCCACGAGGGTCCAGGGTGCTCCCTACCCCCTGGGCGCGCCCCCTTGCCTCGTGGGCCCATGGTGGCTCCCCTCCACTTATTCCAGCCACCACACACTCCTTCTTCCCCCCAAAAACATCACTAGCCATCTCAAACCCGAGCCCAAGCTCATCTTGCTGCCATTTTCGATCTTGCTCAAAGCTCCATTCACGAAACTGCTTTGGGGGATTGTTCTTTGGTATGTGACTCCTCCAATGGTCCAATTAGTTTTTGTTCTAGTGCTTTATTCATTGCATATTTTTGCTGCTTAGGTGACCCTGTTCTTGAGCTTGCATGTCAAATTTATATGGTCAAAAGTAGTTTTAATGCATGATATATACTCTAGGCACTTGTGGGAGTAGTTGCTATCAATTTTGTTGAGTTTGGTTCACTTTTATTTTGAAGTTACTAAAAATTTCAGAAATTTTTTAGAGGAAGAAATATGTTTAGGAAAATGTACCAAGGTGGTTCTTCAAGGAAGCAAGCACCCAGACTCGCAATACAGGATGAGGACGAGGAACAACCAAGGGATGCTCAAGTGCGGCCCTGCGAATGGTCGTCGGAGGATTTCATGATTCGAGCAGGAATCAAGGAGGGATTTGATGCTTATGTGCGTAATGCCGATCTTGAGAGCTTCGAGGAAGATAAGTGCCGCCAATACCTCTATTTAACTGATTCATTTGTGAGAAGGTTTAAATTTTCATCATCACGCAATTCTCAGACTGTCCTATTTGATCTTTATGATAAATCTTATAGAATGGACTTAGAAGATTTTACCACTGCTTGTAAACTCCCTCAATGGGGTGATGTTAGTGAACCTCGCAAGTCTGAATTTAGAGATTTTCTTGCTAGTATAACTGTGGGGAATCTAGGGATGTGACGCAAGCTACCATAGGGAGCATTCATTTTCCTACTATACATTATTTTGCTCTCTTCATAGGTAGATGCATTAATGGTAAAGATGAAGCATGTCACATATGTGTGCCTGATCTTAGCGTTCTCAGAAGCGCTGTATTAGGAGATAGACAATACAACTACCGTTGCACGTAGGTTGCATAATAATTGTATTCATGGAGATTTCTTTGGTGGAATTTATGCAACCTGCATAGCTAACTTTCTTGAGATACCCATACATGGACATGATATTGAGTTGCCTCCTTCTTATCTAGATTATGAGGCTATGGTTCGTCATCAGTTTGTTGAGAGGAATGATCAGTTCCGCTAGTACCGACTAATCTTTGACAGACGACGCCCCTATCACGTCGCTCTCCCTGCTCCTACTTTCTTTGACTTTCAGGCAAAGGGCGATATTTTATAACCAAGGAGGAGGCGACCGAGTATGAGAGGATGGCGGAGACATCTCGCCTCCAAGCTGCAGCTCATCAGACAATTGCCGCTGCATCTCAGTACGACCCCAGCTACAACTTTGGATATCCACCAGGCCAGCCGTGGCCATAGACCAACTTAGGCAAACAGCCTAAGCTTGGGGGAGTACGTATTTCTCACCAACATTACATTCATGTTCACACACTCATTGCTAGTTGTTGGTGCTCATACTTTTTCATTGTATCATCCATGCTAGTTTATTTTTCCTTTTTATGCTTTCTTCTTGTGTGTTTAATAAACCTTAAGAAAAACAAAAAAATAGTTGTAGCTTTTAATTAGTTTACTTTCCATGCTTGTAGTAGTAATTAAAAAGAAACCCAAAAAGATTTCCTATTCTTCTTTTGCTTGTTGGGAGCTTTCCCGTGTAAATATTTTATTTCTTTCTTGTTCTTTGGGGGTCGAGAGGAGAAGACCATAATGAAAATGTTGAGTGGCTCTTATATGCATTATTGTTGATCTAACGAAGAGGCCATATTACCTTGTCTTCTCTCTTGAATTGAATGCTTGCAGATTCTAGCTTAGTCCAATGCACGTGCACTATTATTATTTTCCACACTATTCGGTCATGCAAGTGAAAGGCAATAATGATGATTATATGATGAGCTTATTGAGATGAGAAAAGCTGGTATGAACTCGACCTCTCTTGTTTTTTAAATATGATTAGTTCATCGTTCCTGATTCAGCCTATTATGAATAAACATGTTTGCAATGACAATTGGAGATTGTAGTTGCTTATGCCATGCTTAATTAGCTAGGAGCTTATAATGGTTTACCTTGCTTGCCAACATGCTATTAAATGGTTGTGATGTGGTATGATAGGGTGGTATCCTATTTTGAACGATTCGAGTGGCTTGACTTGGCACATGTTCACGCATGTAGTTGAAACAAAATCAACATAGCGTCTACGATATTTATGATCATGGTGCATTATATCCTACTCATGCTTGCATTCGGTGTTGATTAATTTTAATGCATGCTCATGACTGTTGTCACTTTCTAGCTGGTCGCTTCCCAGTCTTTTTCTAGCCTTTACTTGTACTAAGCGGGAATACTGCTTGTGCATCCAACTCCATAAACCCCAAAGTTGTTCCATATCACTAGTAGAAAAGGGGGCAAAGGTCCAGGCCGGGTCAGCCCATTAGTCCCGGTTCAGTCCAGAACCGGGACCAATGGGGGCATTGGACCCGGTTCGTGAGCCCAGGGGGCCGGCCGGGCCACGTGGGCCATTGGTCCCGGTTCGTCTAGGCCTTTTGGTCCCGGTTGGTGGGACGAACCGGGACCAATGGGCCTCGCTCCTGGCCCACCACCATTGGTCCCGGTTGGTGGCTTGAACCGGGACCAAAGGCTCCCCTTTAGTCCCGGTTCATGCCACCAACCGGGACCAATGAGGTGCCTATATATACCCCCTCACGTAAGAGCAGAGCACACTGCTCTGTTTTTTCTGGCCGAGGGGGAGAGGGCTTGGTGGTGCTCTAGCTCACCTCCTATGCACACAAGGTGTTCGATGGAATGCCCGAGCCACACTACTTAAGCTTTCTCCTCTCCAAGCTCGACCTCCAAGCTCCATTTTCCTCAATATCTGTCTAGGTTTAGCGGTCCGTCACACCTCGTCCCCGTCTTCACCGCCGTCGATCACCTGCGCAAAGCTCATCGCCGGCACCACCGTGGTGAGCCTCTTGTTCTTATCTTATTTCTGAAAGGAAAAAATATTCTTACTTGTATGTTTACATAGATACTTGTATTATTTTCTTACTTTTATTATTTCATCTTATATAGTGCGATGGTTTTGGTATCCGCCCCCGTCGGCCCTCGTCCTGTCTATGATTCGGATGTGGTATATATATTATCTTTATAACTATTGGTTCATTTATTGTTTATGAAAATTATGCCGACCAACGTGACATAGATTTTATTTATCTAGGATGTATGTGAACCGGAAATTCCAACCGACCCTATTGTCGAGAGGTTAAATTTAGTTGAAGAAGAAAACAATTTCTAGAAGGAAAAAATAAAAAAATTGAGGAGGAGAAGATGATATTGGAGTTGCATGTTGCGGATGTCGTCGATGATCACAAGATCAAGATGGATGCAATGCGCTTGAAGATGAGAAAGATTAGAAAATATGCCATTCATATCGAGGCTTGGTATCATTATGCTGTTGGATCAATTGTTACCTTGGTTGCGATTATGATCACATTTTTTTCGCATTGAAATGCTTTACATAGTTTCAATGTATGGTTTAATTAATTAGATGCTCTGGAGAGCTATATGTTGTTAGATGAGAACTATGTATGTACTTTGGTTTTAATGTGATGACGAACTTCTATTAATTTGGACACTTAATTATATATAATGCACGCAGATGAACCGGCAATGGATGTACGGTGACAAACACACCTCCGAGTACATTAAGGGCGTGCATGAGTTTCTCGATGCGGCTGAGGCAAACAAGCAGAATGGTTTTATGTCTTGTCCATGCACTGAATGTGGGAATACGATGTCTTACTCTAACCGGAAAATCCTTCACTCCCACCCGCTTTACAAGGGTTTCATGCCACACTATAATGTTTGGACGAGGCACGGAGAAATAGGGCTTATGATGGAAGACGGCGAAGAAGAAGAGTACGATGACAACTATGTGCCCCCTGAATACGGTGATGCTGCAACGGGGGGAGCTGGTGAAGATCAAGAGGAACCAGACGATGTGCCCAATGATGCTGCAACGGGTGAAGGTGCTGAAGATCAAGAGGAACCAGACGATGTGCCCGATGATGATGATCTCCGCCGGGTCATTATCGATGCAAGGACGCAATGCGAAAGTGAAAAGGAGAAGCTGAAGTTCGATCGCATGTTAGAGGATCACAAAAAAGGGTTGTACCCCAATTGCGAAGATGGCAACACAAAGCTCGGTACCGTACTAGAATTGCTACAGTGGAACGCAGAGAATGCTGTGCCCGACAAAGGATTTGAGAAGCTACTGAAAATATTGAAGAAGAAGCTTCCTCAGGATAACGAATTGCCTGACAGTACATACGCAGCAAAGAAGGTCGTATCCCCTCTAGGATTGGAGGTGGAGAAGATACATGCATGCCCTAATGACTGTATCCTCTACCGTGGTGCATACAAGGATCTGAACGCATGCCCGGTATGCGGTGCATTGCAGTATAAGATCAAACGAGATGACCTTGGTGATGTTGATGGTGAGCCCCCTAGGAAGAGGGTTCCTGTGAAGGTGATGTGGTATGATCCTATAATACCACAGTTGAAACGTCTGTTCAGAAACGGAGAGCATGCCAAGTTGATGCGATGGCACAGCGAGGACCGTAAGAAAGATGGGAAGTTGAGAGCACCCGCTGATGGGTCGCAGTGGAGAAAAATCGAGAGAAAGTACTGGGATGAGTTTGCAAAGGACCCAAGGAACGTATGGTTTGCTTTAAGCGCGGATGGCGTTAATCCTTTCGGGGAGCAGAGCAGCAATCACAGCACCTGGCCCGTGACTCTATGTATGTATAACCTTCCTCCTTGGATGTGCATGAAGCGGAAGTTCATTATGATGCCAGTTCTCATCCAAGGCCCTAAGCAACCCGGCAACGACATTGATGTGTACCTAAGGCCATTAGTTGAAGAACTTTTACAGCTGTGGAATGGAAACGGTGTACGTACGTGGGATGAGCACAGACAGGAGGAATTTAACCTAAAGGCGTTGCTGTTCATGACCATCAACGATTGGCCCGCTCTCAGTAACATTTCAGGACAGACAAACAAAGGATACCGCGCATGCACGCATTGTTTAGATGACACTGAAAGTATATACCTGGAAAAATGCAGGAAGAATGTGTACCTGGGCCATCGTCGATTTATTTCGACCAACCATCAATGTCGAAAGAAAGGCAAGCATTTCAAAGGCGAGGCAGATCACCGGAAGAAGCCCGCCATGCGTACCGGTGATCACGTACTTGCTATGGTCAATGATTTACATGTAATCTTTGGAAAGGGTCCCGGTGCACTAGCTGTTCCGAATGACGCTGAGGGAGACACACCCATGTGGAAGAAGAAATCTATATTTTTGGACCTACCCTACTGGAAAGACCTAGAGGTCCGCTCTTCAATCGACGTGATGCACATCAAGAAGAACCTTTGCGTGAACCTGCTAGGTTTCTTGGGCGTGTATGGAAAGACACAAGATACACTTGAGGCACGGGAGGACCTGCAACGTTTGCACGAAAAAGACGGCATGCCTCCGAAGCAGTATGAAGGTCCTGCCAGCTACGCTCTTACGAAAGAAGAGAAAGAAATCTTCTTTGAATGCCTGCTCAGTATGAAGGTCCCGATTGGATTCTCGTCGAATATAAAGGGAATAATAAATATGCCAGAGAAAAAGTGTCAGAACCTAAAGTCTCATGACTACCACGTGATTATGACGCAACTGCTTCCAGTTGCATTGAGGGGGCTTCTACCGGAAAATATCCGATTAGCCATTATGAAGCTATGTGCATTCCTCAATGCAATCTCTCAGAAGGTGATCGATCCAGAAATCGTACCAAGGCTAAGGAGTAATGTGGCACAATGTCTTGTTAGTTTTGAGCTGGTGTTCCCACCATCCTTCTTCAATATCATGACGCACGTCCTAGTTCATCTAGTCGATGAGATTGTCATTCTGGGGCCCGTATTTCTACACAATATGTTCCCCTTTGAGAGGTTCATGGGAGTCCTAAAGAAATATGTCCGTAACCGCGCTAGGCCAGAAGGAAGCATCTCCATGGGCTATTAAACAGAGGATGTTATCGAGTTTTGTGGTGACTTCATTCCTGGCCTTAAGAAGATAGGTCTCCCTAAATCGCGGTATGAGGGGAGACTTACTGGAAAAGGCACTCTTGGAAGTGACTCAATAATATGCAGGGACAGATATTCTTGGTCTCAAGCACACTATAAAGTTCTGCAGAACTCTACCTTGGTGACCCCGTATGTCGATGAACACAAGAACAGTCTGCGCTCGAAACATCCGGAGCAGTGCAACGACTGGATTACATGTGAACACATCAGGACTTTCAGCAGTTGGTTGGAAACACGTCTCAGAGGTGACAACACTGTTTGTGATGAGCTGTACTTGTTGTCCAGGGGACCATCTTTGACTGTATTGACTTACAAAGGATACAAGATAAATGGGAATACATTTTACACGATCGCCCAAGATCAAAAGAGCACCAACCAAAACAGCGGTGTCCGCTTTGATGCAGCAACCGAGAGCGGAAAGGACACATATTATGGTTACATAGTGGACATATGGGAACTTGACTACGGACATGATTTTAAGGTCCCCTTGTTTAAGTGCAAATGGGTCAATCTGTCAGGAGGCGGGGTACAGGTAGACCCACAGTACGGAATGACAACAGTGGATCTGAAAAATCTTGGGTACACTAACGAACCATTCGTCCTAGCCAATGATGTGGCACGGGTTATCTATGTGAAGGACATGTCTACCAAACCGAGAAAAAGAAAAGATAAGGGAGCGAATACATCATATGATGAGCCAAAGCGCCACATAGTTCTTTCAGGAAAAAGGGATATCCTGGGAGTGGAGGGCAAGACAGACATGTCTGAAGATTAAAAAGTTTCATGAAATTCCTCCCTTCAATGTCAAGGCTGACCCAAGCATCCTGATAAACGATGAAGATTATCCATGGTTACGGCACAATAAGAAAATGACACAAGCGAAGAAAAAGTGAAGACTTTCTCCCGCAACTATTATGATGATACCATGCCAACTTTGTAACACACGAGTATGCAATGCCAACTTTTTCAGAGTTCATTTGAAAACAATGAATTTAGGTCGAATTTTCTCTATTGGTGCATCTATGTTCATTTTTTAGTAAAGTTAATCACAAACTTGTGATTCACACAAATTTCAAAGAATTCAAATTTTAACTATTCAAATTTGAAAAAATGGCACTAACAGAAAGTTTATAATTTTTCTAAAACTAATGGCACTAACAGAAAGTTTATAATTTTGCTGACCTAAAAGCAAAAAGAATTAAAAAATAAAGCAAAAAAAAAGAAAATAAGTAATACAAAAAACAAAACAAAAAAACTGAAAAAATTAAAAATAGTAACAATAAGTATTTTGTTGTAAGTAGAAACAAAATAAAATAAATAAAGCAACAAAGAAAACAAAAAAACTAAAAAAGTGTTTTCAAATTTGAAAACTAATGGCACTAACAGAAAGTTTATAACTTTTTTAAAACTGAAAGCAAAAAGAATTGGAAAATAAAGCAAAAAACAACAGAAAATAAATAATGCAGAAAACAAAACAAAAAAACTGGAAAAAATAGGCACTAAAAGCAAAAAAAAGTGTTCTCAAATTTGAAAACTAATGGCACTAACAGAAAGTTTATAATTTTTCTAAAACTAAAAGCAAAAAGAATTAAAAATAAAGCAAAAAACAAAAGAAAATAAATAATGCAGGAAACAAAACAAAAAAACTAGCAAAAAAAAATTAAAAATAACAACAATAAGAAAGAAAACAAAAAAAACAAAAAGTGCCTCCTACTGAGCCCCCACGGCGTGAATACGACTAGAAACCCTACCATGGGCCAGG
This sequence comes from Triticum urartu, assembly GCF_003073215.2. Taxonomy (NCBI): domain Eukaryota; kingdom Viridiplantae; phylum Streptophyta; class Magnoliopsida; order Poales; family Poaceae; genus Triticum; species Triticum urartu. The sequence goes on along the minus strand of NC_053027.1, from coordinate 42,115,884 downwards.
ACTCAGGCCCGCAGGAGACCCAGTAGGCCCACAGGCACAGACAGTGGATTTAGGCCCGTAAGCCTGCAGTAGAGAGGAGCTCGAAGTGGTTGGCTCGGCAGAGCTTATAAACCACTCCAAGCCCCTCTCGGCTAGCGAGGTGGGACTTAACATCCCACCGCACTGCGCCAGTTCTAGCACACAACCTTTGGTCCCGGTTAGTGCCACCAACCGGGACTAAAGGGGTGCCTTGGTCATGGTTTGTGGCACCAACCGGGACCAATGCCCCCCCTTTAGTCCCGGTTGGTGCCACCAACCGGGAAAAAAGGCAGCCGCTTCGCGCCCTTTGGGCTGCTGAAAAGAGGCCTTTGGTCCCGGTTGGTGGCACCAACCGGGACTAAAGGGGGCATTGGTCCCGGTTGGTAGGACGAACCGGGACCAATGCTCCATCTATATAAGCCACACTTGTGAAAAAATTGGTTCTGTTCGATCCCGCCCCGACGCCGCCGCCAGGCTGCCCCTCTGCGCCTCGCCGTCGCCGTCGTCGCCCCTGCCTCCGACACCGTCCCGCGCCGCCCAGACGTCGTCGCCACCCCGCGTCGCCCCGACTCCGTTGCCGCGCGCCACCCCACGCCATCGCGGTCACCTCCCCGCGCCGCCCCGACGCCATCGCCGCCCCATGTCGCGCCTCGACGCCGTCGCCGCCCCGCGTCGCCACCCCAACGCCGTCGCCGCCCCGCGCCGCCGTCGCCTCTCGCTTTGGTCAGGGCCGGCACCACCCCCCTCTCCCCCCCTGTTTTTTTGCAAATATATATATGTTTTTTTCCTGATTATATGTATATGTATAGTACATGTATGTGTGTATATGTATGCAAAAGATAGATTAATAGAAAAATAGTATTTTTTTCTGTTCATAGATTTTTTTTGGTGATATTGATTATTGTAAATATGCAAATGTTTGTATATTCATATGAACAATGAATTAGGCAAAACCTTTACTTTTTTTCTAAAATTTCTATTTGAACATTATTTTAAAAAAACAAGCAATACTACTTCATGTATTTTTAAGAAGGAAGAAGATGAAAAAGAATGAGAGGAAAAAGGAAATAAGAAGAGGAAGAAAGGAGAAGAAGTGGGGAGAGGAAGACGAGGAGAAATAAATAAGAAGAAGAAAAAAGAAGAAAGGGGGGGGGGGTCGATATACCCTCTCCCCGATAATATTATTTTCCCATGTATGTATGTCGTGTCGATATAAACTCCCGATAACTTCAACACGTGGGGGGGGGGTCGATATACCCCCTCCTGATAACTTCAACACGGGGGGGGGGTCTATATATACACCCCGTCCCCGATAATATTATTTTCCCGCATGTACGTATGTCGTGTTGATATAAACTTCTGATAACTTCAACACATGGGGTGGGGTCGATATACCCCCTCCCGATAACTTCAACACATGGGGGGGTCGATATACTCCCTCCCGATAACGTCAACACGAGGAGGGGGGGGTCGAACATGAGAGGAAGAAGAGGATAAAAAAAGAAGAGGAAGAAGAAAAAAAAGAGGAGAAGAAAGAATAGAGGAGACTCCTCTATTCTTTCTTCTCCTCTTTTTTTTCTTCTTCTTCCTCTTTTTTTATCAGGAACGAGGGTCGAGAGGGGGTCTAGGGTCGCCGAGGGGTCGAGGGTCGAGAGGGGGTCGACGGTCGCCGAGGTGTCGAGGGTCGAGAGGGGGGCTAGGGTCGCTGAGGGGTCGAGGGTCGTCGAACATGAGAGGAAGAAGAGGATAAAAAAGGAAGAGGAAGAAGAAAAAAGAGAGGAGAAGAAAGAATAGAGGAGTAGAACTTGTGGATGTAGATGTAGTCTCCGACACCGACGGCCACATGTATCTCACACCCAGGATACTTGCTATTTAGGGTTTCCTCTACCGCTCGGTGACCCTCGACGACCCTCGTTCCCGATAAAAAAAGAGGAAGAAGAAGAAAAAAAAGAGGAGAAGAAAGAATAGAGGAGTTCTTACTCCTATATTCTTTCTTCTCCTCTTTTTTTTCTTCTTACTCTTCTTTTTTTTATCCTTGAAGCATTGTCGAGGCCACCGCAAACCCTAGAGAAGCAGCGTCGAGGCCACCCCAAACCCTAGAGAAGTAGCGTCGAGGCCACTAATTAACATTAGTTCTACGTTTGCCACTAATATATCCATCTGTCATGTTTGAATAATAATTGCCATGTTGTAAATATTTGTAGAAACTATGGACACCGCCCGAGACGAAGTACAAGAAGAGTTGTTGGGGGACATAATCGCACGAGGAAGTGATGCCGTCTGCTCGTTGTTTCTCAATGACACCGATGGTCTGGAAGCAGCTGGCTATGATTATGATGGCTCCGGTGACCTAATGCCGGTGCAAGAAGGAGACCGTGAGGACGGCTCCGGTGACCCAATGCCGGTGCAAGAAGGAGACCGTGATGACGTCTCCGATGACTGAACCGATTCCGGCCAGGTATATATATTAGTTAAGCTTCTGCTGACAAGCTAATTGATGCATTCATTGTTTTGGTATGTACAAATATTAATTAAGTCTTTGTTCTTTTTTCTAGCCCTCCGGATCGAGAACAACTTCGATAAAGAGACGAGGCCCGAAGAAAAAGTTGAGCTCGGATGAAAAGTTTGAGATCATAGCAATCGCGCCCGACGGCCAACCGATTGAACCCCTTCGGACAAAGAGCGCATTTGTTGCTCAGTGCGGGGTTTTGGTTAGGGACAAGATCCCGATCAACATCCAGCAATGGTTAAAGCCGGCTACAGAAGACCCTGAGGTGTCTTATGTCAATGATATGCAGAAAAATGACTTTGGACTGAGCTGAAGTCAAATTTCACCCTACCGCTAGAGGATGATCCGGAGAAGCCAGTTAAAGAGCAATTAATCAAGTCTTTTGCTCTTAAGAGGATGGCATAACTATTCAGGAGGTGGAAGAAAGAGCTGAATAAGTTTGTCGAAAATAAAGAGACACCAGAATTCAAGGGCAGATACGAGAAGATCAGAGATCACTGGCCCGCATTTGTGGCCCACAAGACATCGGAAAAGAGTAAGAAGATGTCGGCGACAAACAAGCAAAATGCTGCGACGAAGAAGCATCACCATCGCACAGGGTCAGGTGGCTACCTCGTAGCCCGACCTAAGTGGGCCAAGACTGAGAATGATCTGGTTGATAAAGGGATCGAACCAGAGACAATTAACTGGCCAGACCGTTGCCGGACTTGGTTCTTCGGGGATTGGCAGAACCTTGGACCCTGTATCAAGGAAGTGCATTTGGACGAACAATCAAATGGAAATACTAGTCAAGAAGCTTCAGCAGTATATCGAAGCAGCGCAGCAAGGGACGTTCGTTCCAGACAGAGAGAACGACGAGCTCAAAATGGCCCTTGGGAATCCTGAGCACCCTGGACGGACAAGAGGCACGCCAGGCTCCATTCCGTGGAAGGTTGGGTTTCCGGACGTAGGCGGTTACAAATGCCACAAGAGGAGGAAGAAAGTGGAGCAGACCCAACTGCAGGCGCCGCACGCTAGGGTACAAGCGATAGAGGAACGAGAAGCAAATCGCAGCAAACGAACTGCCGAAGCTTCCCCCGAAGCTACCCCGCCATCTCAGCGGAGAAGTAGCGTGGCTTCCACCGAGCTGCTTCAGCCGGAGAATGTCTTGACGGCTCCTGCCAGCTATCCCATGGATGCTATCACGGAGTCTCAAAATTGCCACCTTATGACGCAATGGATTAATATGAAGGTCAAGGCGGCTGTTGGCTCTGTTTTTCCTACTGAACCCGGCGCAACTTTTCACTGCCGGCCGATTCCAGAAGGATATGCTAGGGTGATGGTGGATGAAAGAAGGGAGGGATTTGAGGACCTCCAACTTGACCAACCTACCAGTGAAGGGGAGACTCGTCTGGGTTCTGCTCTGAAGACTCCATGCCTATGGCGGAAGGAGCTCATCAGCCTTCCGAACTGGACGCCTCCGCCGCCTCCTCCTCCTCCGGCGAGTCAGGGCACTCCGTCTCCTCCACTGCCTCCTCCTCCGGCCAGTGACGATCAGGGCACTCGGCCGGTTCCTTCTTCGGCGCGTGGCGGCACTCCGCCTCCTTCTCCGCTTGCGCCAGCGCGCCCGAGCAGCCAACCTCCTCCTTCCCCGCCTCGTCAGCAAGGGCGGAAGAGACCTCCCGCCGCTCCGGCTGCTTCGGCACGTCGTAGTCCTTCTCCTCCGCCTCGTAAGCAAGTAAAGAAGACAACCGCTCCGTCTGCTCTGCTGGCATCTAGCAGCACAGCCAGAGGCGGGAGGACATACAGATTCGGTCCTTCTCTGAAGACTCCAGAGAAGTTACCATACGAGAGGACCCCGAAGGAGAACGCCGAGATCACGCGAGAAGAAGTGAGGAACTTCTTTGAAGGGGTGAAAGCAAAGAAACATCCACCTCCGGAGGAGAAGGTAGATCCGGTGAAAGCGAAGCGCACTCTAGCTGCCCTGACAAAACCACCCAAGTCTCCGCCGAAAGGAAACTATGAGCGCATTATTGGAAAGGAATTTGCCAAAGCGGAGCGGTCAGGAAGTACTGTCAGTGATCAAAGGCTGAAAGAACGACGAGCTGGGAAACAAATTGCCCAGCTCGGCGAACAAGCATAGCAATCGTGCCCCCCGCTCAAGGTGCCTAGCGACATCGTCGCTAATGATCCGAGGATGGTGCCCAGTTATAGCAATCTTGGAGATTACCTGCCCGACGATGTACATTATGATTTCATGGAGGTGCAGATACAAAGATACGAGTATGGGAAGCCTCTCGTCAAAGATGAAAGATCTCTATCAACGATGATGTGAAGATTGCATGATTGGTACTTGGAAATCTGCAGAGAGTCTGGGGGGAGGAGTACTTTGTATGTGAGAGTTAAAAAGGAGCATGACCTCATTGGAATTGAACTGTTGCCTGTTCCATTTGAGGAGTTCTTTCAGTTTTTCAGTCAATTGGCCCTCGATAAAGCAACGGTCACCTGCTACTGTCTGTAAGTAGTACTACTTCTGTCATTAAGTCTCTCTATATAGCTCAGCTCTTTCATTGCATGTATTTATAATTATTCTCACTATATTATGTAGATTGAAGATCGTCGAATTGAAGAAAAGACAAATCGGTGATATTGGGTTCATTAACACAAATCTCATAGATGCAACTGAGGTTAAATTTCATGCCGCAGATACTGTTGGGGATATCACTACTGGGCGTAAACCGGCCTATCTGGGCCGGGTTAACTTCGTCAGTAGTTAACTATGTTAAAGCCCAAGAAGGCAGATGAGGGCTCAAGGCCCATAGCCGGTTCAAGGCCTATAGCCGTAAACCGGCGTTGGTATGTAACTTGTATTATAAGTTAGAAATAAGTAGAGACCGAACCGGACACATCTATGAGCCGGTATTGGGACTCTGTGAACCAACGGGCGTCACCCGTGTATATAAGGGGACGACCCGGCGGCGGTTCAAGGACAACAGAGGACAACTCGAGACTTAGGCGAAGCTTGTTGGCTCCCTAGTCATCGAAACCCCATCAATTCCATCACAACTAGACGTAGGCTTTTACCTTCATCGAAGGGGCCGAACTAGTATAAACTCTCTTGCGTCCCTGTGTCCGCTTTAACCCCATCAAGCTAACCCGTTGCGATGTCTCCATGACTAAGTCCTTTCTCTAGGACATCTGCCGTGACAAAACCACGACAGTTGGCGCCCACCGTGGGGCTATCGCACGATGGTTTCAAGTTCTTGGAGGGCCGCTTTGAAGGACTTGAGGGCTACACTGTAGGCCAGATGACTAAGAGTCGTCGCGGAAAGCTCTACATCGATGATGCAGGATGGGGCCCCGAGGCCGGCTCAGTTGAGTATGGGTACCGGGTCCCCTTCGGTGGCATACACGTTTTCATCGACAAGATCGGTGAACCGGGCCCTGAGCCGGACATCTGCACCGACCTCGTCGAAACGGCTCAGCGTGCACGGTCCGCCCGGGATAAACCGGCCGTGAAGCGTGCCTTAGTGGGACTCATCCATGGAGGAAGTTACGAGGATGGATCGGAATCTCGCCGTGAGACCGTCGTTTATTCCGGCGACGAGTCATCAACCGGAGAAACCGAATCTCTATTTCAGCTACAAGATGGCCGGATTGGGGGCTGTTCCGATGGCGACAGTATTCCGGACCCCTCTGATCTACCCAACTGAGTTGGAATATTCATGGACGGCACACAAGCAACGCTTCATTCTTCGACCGCTACGTCAATGACCTCTGGTTCAGTAGCAACGACGGCTGCCGGGGCAGGAAGCTCTGTACGCCCGCCGGCTCAAGTTCTATCAGATCTATTTGATGCATTGGCCATGCTTATGGTAGAAGCTAATCCGGTGGATCAGGACGTCCAGAACGCGGAGATTGCAAAGGTGAAGGAACAGATCACCCAGGCCAAGGCGGACCTGGCAGCTGAGAATGCCAGGATGACCGCAGAGCTGGCCGCTTTAGACCAGAACGCGTCGCATGAAGTCATGAAGAGGAAGTACCGATCCCGTTTGCCTTCGGTTTTCGACGCCAGAGACCTTTTCAACACCCCAGGAGCAGGAACTAGTAACCCGATGGAGGGAAACCGGGCGGAAGCTCCTGGGACCGGTCCCGGCTGATGGATCTGCCTCGTCAAAACACTGTTATACCTCAGGCTGTTTCGACACCTCCGGGTCACTACTCCAACCCGATGGACAATCTCGTTGCCGTCGCTGCACGGCTGGAGGCCATTCCAATTGAAGGTGACTCGCCGCAGGCGGTAGAGACGCGACGGGTCAAGGAGCTTCTTAGGACAGCTCCGCGTAAGGTACCAAATTACACGGCGGATCAACCTCCAGAGATATGGGTGGAGAGCTATGAGATGGCCATGGAAATGCTTGATGTGGATGATGTGGCATGTGCGAAGTACTACACCATGATGCTCGAAGGAACGGCCCGTACTTGGTTAAAAAACTTACCGGCCAATTCTATCAGTTCATGGGACCAATTACGAGCCCGGTTTATCAGTAATTTCAAGGATACATGTAAGCAGCCTATGTCGATAGTGGACTTAGCTGCCTGTGTCCAGGAGGAAGGAGAATCGATGACTCATTGGGTGCACCGGGTCTCGCAGGTTCTGCATTCATCAGACTGCATCAACGCTGACACCGCAGTTATAACCATAGAAGGCAATTGCCAGTTTGGGCCCCTAAAGCTGAAATTAGGATGGATGAAGCGCCATTGCACTGACATGGGGACCCTCATGGCTGCCTTGGTAAAATATGCTGATTCTGATAGTACCAAGGATCCCGAGTCTGATGATGACAAGACAGGGAAGGGAAAAAAGAACAGCAACTCGAAAGGTCAATAGCACCACTCGGCAGGTAATGGTAACGGAGGCAAGCGTAAAGCAGATGGCAACATGGACTTCGTGGCTAATACCAACGCGTAGGACAAGGGTCAGCGATACAAGGGTAAACCGCCGAATCACAGTGGAGCGCCTAACCCTAACCCGGACCGCTTAAATTATCTATTGAACCAGCCCTGTCCAAAGCATGGGATGAAGGAGGTGCCAGCAAACCACCTTTGGAAGGATTGCTTCATTATGTAGGAGTTCAAGAATTCTAATGCTTTCCGGTATGATCACGGCTCCAGCGGTGGCTCAGGATCCGGGCCGGGATACGGTGGAGGAAATTCCGGTTCAGGATTTAATGGTAATCCGGGCGGACATAACAATCAAAATAATCAGAACAACCAGGGTGGTTACAACCAGCAGCAGCAACAGTTGGGTTACCAGAGCAACCCAAAGCAGTTGAATAGTGGGCAGTACCATGTTTTCACCACTATCTTGGACAAGCGAGACCAGAAGGTTCAGAGGCGGGCAGTCAACTCTGTTGAACCGGCCGTGCCCCGTTATCTACGTTGGTGTGAACAGCCAATCATATGGAGCAGAGAGGATCACCCTCCCCAGGTTGATAATCCGGGTCAGTTGGCTCTGGTGGTGGCGCCTCAGGTGGGAGGTTACAAGTTCACCAAGGTGCTCATGGATGGAGGGAGCAGCATTAATATCTTATACTATGAGACCTTCCGTCGTATGGGACTAACAGATAAAAATCTCAAACCATCCAATACGGTGTTCCACGGTGTGGTACCTGGCAAGTCAGCATATCCTGTTGGTAAGATAGCTCTGGAAGTGGCCTTTGGAGATGATCATGATTCCAGGTCGGAAACATTGACGTTTGAAGTGGTGAAAATCCAAAGTCCATATCACGCCCTGTTTGGGCGACCGGCCTACGCCAAGTTTATGGCACGACCCTGTTATGTGTATTTGCAGCTCAAGATGCCGGGTCACAAGGGGACAATAGCGGTTCACGGAAGCCGTAAAATTGCTTTGGAGTGCGAGGAAGGAGATGCGGCCTACGTAGAGTCGGTTTGTGCCACCGAGGAGCTGAAGTATTATAAGGACAATGTTGATCCGGCGGACATGACTCCATTAAAGAAGCCAACTACGGAGCATGATCCGGCCCTGAAGTTCAAATCGGCAGCTGAAACTAAGCTTGTTGACTTCGTGCCTGGCGATTCGTCCAAGCAGTCTAGCATCAGTGCCAACTTGGATCCGAAATAGGAAAGCGCGCTCATCGAGTTCATCCGTGAGAATCGGGACATTTTTGCATGGAAGCCCTCTGACATGCCAGGTGTACCGAGGCAACTCGCTGAGCACACTCTTAATGTGGATCCTAAATACAAACCGGTGAAACAGTTCCTCCGCCGGTTTAACGAAGAAAGATGCAAGGCGATTGGAGAAGAGGTATCCAGGCTCTTAGCAGCTGGCTTTATTATTGAAGTTTTCCACCCTGAGTGGCTTGCCAATCCGGTGCCGGTCCTTAAGAAAAACGACACCTGGCGCATGTGTGTGGATTACACAGATCTTAATAAGGCTTGTCCAACAGATCCTTTTGCCCTCCCCCGTATTGATCAAATTATTGATGCTACGGCGGGTTGTGAGCGTTTGAGTTTTTTGGATGCATATTCTGGCTATCATCAGATCAAAATGGCAGTAAAGGACCAGGAGAAGACAACATTCATAACTCCCTTTGGAGCCTTCTGCTATGTGTCTATGCCCTTTGGGCTCAAGAGTGCCCAGGCAACTTATCAACGGTGTGTACAAAATTGTCTTCACAAGCAGATTGGCCGTAATGTACATGCTTACATGGATGATATCATGGTTAAATCAAGGGAGAAGGAGACTCTGGTTGATGACTTGAAGGAAACCTTTGATAACCTAAGGACGTACAAGATGGTGCTTAATCCGGCCAAGTGTGTCTTTGGTGTACCGGCAGGCAAGTTATTGGGTTTTCTGGTGTCTAACAGGGGAATCGAGGCTAATCCAGAGAAGATCACAGCCATCACCTCCCTGGCTAAACCGAAGTGTATCAATGATGTTCAACGCCTGGCAGGACGGATTGCCGCGTTAAGCCGGTTTATCAGCTGCCTTGGTGATAAGGCAATCCCTTTGTATCAGATGTTGAAGAAGACGGACCAATTCGTCTGGAGTTCTGCTGTTGATAAAGCATTTGAGGACTTAAAGCGGCAATTGGCCAATCCGCCTGTGCTCGCCGCTCCCATTGACAAGGAGCCGTTATTGCTATATGTTGCCGCTAATGCTCGTGCGGTCAGTGTGGCTATTGTGGTGGAGCAAAAAGAGGTAGGTAAGGAGCATCCGGTTCAACGTCCGGTCTATTATATCAGTGAGGTACTCATTGAGTCCAAGCAAAGGTATCCGCATTGGCAGAAGCTGGTATACAGAGTTTTTATGGAAAGCCGGAAGCTTAAGCAATACTTCCAAGGGCACCCCATTACGGTGGTCAGTTCTGCTCCCTTGGGGGATATCATCCAGAACCGGGAAGCGACTGGCCGGATTGGCAAGTGGGCTATAGAGCTTGGGCCGCACGGGTTGAAGTATGTGCCTCGGACAACGGTTAAGTCTGAAGCACTTGTTGATTTCATCAATGATTGGACGGAACTGCAAGCACCTGAAGAAAAGCCGGATCACACATATTGGACCATCCATTTTGACGGATCCAGGCAATTGGAAGGCTCGGGGGCTAGAGTCGTATTAACTTCCCCACGAGGTGATAAGTTTTGTTACGTTCTCCGCTTAATGTTCCCTTGTACTAACAATGAAGCTGAGTATGAAGCCTTGCTCCATGGTCTCCGGATGGTTAAGGAGATGAATCTAAGTCGAGTTAAGTGCTTTGGTGACTCGGACCTCATGGCTCAACAAGTATCTGGCACTTGGGATTCCAAGGACCCACTCATGGCAGCATATCTTCGTGAGGTGGATATTGTTGCAGGTCACTTTAAAGGCTATCAGGTGGACCACGCGGACCGACGGAAGAATGAAGCGGCGGACACTTTAAGCCGGCTGGGCTCTCAGTGCAAACCGGTCCCGCCCAATGTTTTTCTGGATGTGCTGCACAACCCGTAGGTCAAACTCCCTGGTGAAGCGGGTTTGGCTATTCCTGATCCGGAGGCTCAATTGATGGCAACCCTTCATGTCATTCTGGATTGGACGCTTCCTTACTTGGCGTACATGAACCGGGGCGAGTTACCAGAGGATGAGACTCTAGCCCGACAGATAATCTGACGGTCCAAGTCCATGACTATTGTCAATGGCGAGTTGCATCATTGTAGTGTATCAGGGGCGTTTCAACGCTATGTGTCTCCTGAAGAAGGCTGTGAAATTTTGTGTGAGATCCACGAAGGAGATTGTGGTCACCATGCCGGTTCGAAATCTTTGGTGGCTAAAGTGTTCTGCCATGGTTTTTATTGGTTAACTGCTCATGCTGATGCGGAGGATCTGGTCAGACGATGTGATGGTTGCCAAAAGTTTTCAAGACGTGCTCATGTGCCGGCTCAAGAATTGAGAATGATTCCAATTACTTGGCCGTTTGTGACTTGGGGGCTGGATATGGTTGGGCCTTTCAAAAGGTCCAAAGATAAGAAGACCCACCTCCTGGTGGCGGTTGACAAGTTTACAAAGTGGGTGGAGGCAGAACCTGTTAGCAAGTGTGATGCGGCCACGACAGTTCAGTTCATCAAAAAAGTGATTTTCCGGTTTGGCTTTCCACACAGTATCATCACAGATAATGGTACCAATTTGTCCAAGGGTGCCATGAGGAGTTCTGCGAATGGGAGCACATCCGGCTTGACGTTTCATCAGTAGCACACCCACAGTCCAATGGTCAAGCAGAAAGGGCTAATCAAGAGATCTTGAGAGGCATCAAGCCCCGGCTTATGGTTCCTTTGCAGAGAACACCGGGTTGTTGGGTAGAAGAGTTACCATCTGTGTTGTGGAGCATCAACACTACACCCAACAGATCAACAGGATATACACCGTTCTTCATGGTCTACGGAGCGGAGGCGGTTCTCCCCAGTGATATCCGTCATGACTCACCTCGTGTGGCGGCTTATGTTGAAGCAGACAACGAGACAGCACGACAAGACGCTTTGGACCTGTTGGATGAAGAACGTGACATAGCAGCCGCCCGCTCGACGATTTACCAACAGGATCTTCGTCGTTATCACAGTTGCCGAGTCAGAACCAGAACCTTTCAGGAAGGAGATTTGGTGCTTCGGCTTATCCAAGATCATACTAACATGCATAAGCTATCCCCACCTTGGGAGGGACCTTTCGTGGTCAGCAAGAATCTGCACAATGGGTCATACTATCTGATCGATATTCGAGAGCATAAAGATTCACGTACATCAGAGGAGGAGACCAACAGGCCGTGGAACATAGCTCATCTTCGGCCTTACTATACCTGAGCCGTTGGCTCTACTTATGTACATATTACGACGATGTATATATATGATTAAATATAATAAACTGGAACCTCAGCTAAAGCGGGGGTATCTGTTCTTTTACATCATGTGTGGTTACACGGAGTTGTTCTAAAGCGGCCTCCGGTTTACCCCTTGAGTTAGCTTTTCAAAGCATCATGTTATATCACTTGGGGGCTTGGTCGTGTCCGAACCAATGCAACACCTCTTGATAGGCGAGAGCCACCAGATCACTTGGGGACTTGGTCACGTCTGAACCAGTCATGCCTCTTGATCGCCTGGGGCTTGGTCGAACCCGAACCATTGCCACGCCTCTTGATCGGCATAAATGCCACGGTTTCATTTGGGGACCTGGCTGACTTGAACCATAGCTACACCTATCGGGAGCTTGGTCGTGTCCGACCATGGTAACGCCATCTGATCGGCTCAAATAAAGCCTCTTTTTGCAAACGGTTTTATCATTGCCTTTGCTTCCCAATTTTCTTTGATAGATATTTCTTTCTTTTTGTTGCGTTTTTTAAACCGACAAAGTTTTAAGCCGGTTCAAATTGTCAATTGACGGAACACGGTCCATTTTTAATCCGGAGACTATTTGCCCGGTTTGATTTTTTATTAACATCCTATTACGGAGTAACACGGTGTTTTATTATAACCCGGCACGGTTTACATGGTAAACTGGCATTATATATATACAGGAGCTGCTATCTCCTCCAACAGTGTGGGTTTATAAACCTCCGCTTCAAGATTGGCTAAGCCAACTTCATGCCCAACGATGGCAGGTATTATGTATCTCAAAGATTTGATCATATGCTTAAATTTCAGATATTTTGATTTCATATATGCAGACATCATACTCCGCCTGACGGTACAACCGCGGTGGCACTTTAAGATTTTTTATATTGCAGAAAATACTTTGGAAAATTCATCCCCAAAGGAAGAACAAGTTGCAGTAATTATGCACGAAGGCATATCAAAATTAAGAGTATCGGCTAGCCTATTACAAGGCAACACGGTGCCCAAAATAAGATCATTGTTTTTTCAAAGGAGAGGCAGTTTAAACCGGCTTCCGGTTCAAGCTTGGTCACCAGCCTGGCCTGATGGTTGTGGGTCATCCCGCGCCGCTTCAACTTCAGCTTCTCTACCCAGCGACTGGAAATCAACAGTTGTCCAGTCGATTCCCATTAATGCTCGAAAGACAGCTTCATCATGGATCAGCGATGACGGTTCAATATCTGGAGCGTAAGTATGCTTACGGATTGGAGGGATAAGATTTTCCGCTTCAGGAATTGGTGCAGCTACTCACTTGTTTTGGTTGTCATATTGGGCTTGATAATGAGACAAGTCTGCTTCTTCAACCAATTGACAAGCTAGCGGACGCACCTCCCGGTTTATTGCTTGCAGATCCGCTTCACTAAACTCTGACCCGTCTTCCTTCAAGCTGGGATAGCCCTGAGCCACTTCAACAGGATCGAAATCTGGCACCCAAGATTTTGCCTAGATTAAGGCATTGATCGCACCAGTTCGAGCAGCAGGTTTCTTCAGCTCTTCAACCCGGGCAGGAAGCATCGACAGTCTCTTCAGAGTGTCTTGAATCAAAGTGGGTGCCGAATTGTTGTGGGATGCAGTAGAGATGATCCGCTGTGCACCAGTGTACAGTTGTTCGATCAATGTGTAGGCGGCTTTCAATTTCTTCCGCACATCTGACCCCAATTGACCAATGCGTGTCCCTGAAATATCACAAAGGGTTAACAAACCAGCAGCTCTATAATACGGCCGAATCAATCCAGAAATCAAACCAGCTTACCAAAGATAGCAGTAGTCATGGCATGCACGTGCCGCTTTGTGCTGGTCAGTTCGTCCACCAACGGTTTTAGTGCAGCCTCGGCATCTTCTGCTCGTTTGGTTAAAGCGGATTTTTCAGTCGCCCAATCCGCCCGCTCCCTCTTGAAATCCTTCTTAAGCTGTTCCAGGACGCTTAAGGCGCTGGTCAACTCCTCTTTTGCTTTTGAGGTTTCAGTCTGTTGGGACTTCAGATTTTCTTGGAGATTGGCGATTTGGGTTTCTTTTGTCTTCAGCTCAGCCTGCATACAGACAGTTATATGATTCACCAAGCAGTGCAAGAATTGAAGCACCAACCACATAACAAGTTATGCACTTGGCGCTTGGGGGCTAATGCCTATTTGATCCTCATATTTCACTTGATTATAAAGTCCCAAGATCAATACAAGTATTCAACTTTGCACTTGGGGGCTAATGGCTATTTGCTCGAATAAATTCTGATGCTATGTTCTCAATTACTTAAAGTCCCGGTTTAACTACGCTAAGTTGAACCGGCCCTTGGGGGCTACATCAGCGAATTCCGAAGCATTGGGATTTATATTAGCAAGTCCCGGTTTAGATGAAGATTCTAAACCGGCTCTTGGGGGCTAGGAGAGTTAACAAGATTGAAATATCCAAGCAGGAAAAAGTACATGAAAGTTACCTCAAATTTCTCTTTCATCATATTCACCAGACCAGCTTCATAATCACGGCTGGTATACAACCGGTTCAGGTAGCTAGAATGAAGATCTTGGGCATTCAGAGCAGCATAGGTCGCCAAGTCAACATTCCACTTGCCTTTGCCCATGGCAGCAAAGTCTTCTTTGGTGGTATGCTTGGATAAAACAACAGGATTACTAGGCTCTGTACGGCCAATGCCAGTAATTACAACTTCATCATCCTTAGCATCACCGGTTTGCACTGGCGCAGTCAGTTTGTCAGTAGGCTGAGATGGACTGGTGGATCTTCCAAACCAGATAGGGCTTGTGGGCTGGTTGACAGGACTTGAGGTGTCAATAGGCCTTTCTTCAGCAATAAAAGCGTCATCTTGCCGTGGTGGATCATTGGGTATATCTTCCGGAATAGCCGCTTCAAGATCTGGTGCTTTACCCGGTTCAGGGACGGCGTCCTCCTCGGCTGCTTTATCCAGGCGAGCCTTCTTGCTCGGCCTAGGCTTGGCCCTGAAAGGAATAACAAAGTCAAATACAACATATGTTCCAAGGTGATGTACCGGAAATATTATGATAAGTATAGCTTACCCAAGCACCGTTTTGAGCAGTGGCAGGTGAGTAGCCGATGACTCGCCAGAGGATGAGTGGGAAGTAACCTGATAATCAGAGTCAGATGGATTAAGAGGTTGATGAAAACAACCCGCTTTAGGACAAGCACTGACAAGCAAATTAGAGACCTCTGAACGGCGTTTCCGAACCGGACTGTTCGGTAAACCGGTGGAGGTAACTACCTGGCCGCTGTGCCGGGTTGTGCGGCGAGCTTCGTGCTGTTGGGTCTTCATAAGAAATTTGGGATCCCAGTAAGCAAGAGGATGAGAAAAATTTAACCTTCCGTTTTGCCTGATGGATTTTTAGTGAAGGCAAAGGGTCTGAATCGGAAGAGAGAATAATTACCTCTGCAGCATCAGCATGGCTGGCTTCGGCATCATCCTGACAAATATCATCATCAATAAGGCGCATGAAAAATAAGCCAAGTGAGTCAAGCTCTACCTCAAGGTCCGGATTACCCACATCATCATCAGGGGCCGGATTAGAAGATGCAGTGGTTTTCTTCTTGTGAGCAGGCCGTTTCACGACTTTAGTCTTTGGCCGGGTTGGTCGTTCCGGTTTGTCTGTTTTTTCCGGCTTCTCCTGTGGAAGTTTCTTGCTCCAAAATGGATCATTACCCTGTTTAAACAGACATTGATATTAAACAATGACCAGATATATCAATAACAGGTTTAGTAAAAAGAAAAATCAAACTCTTACAGCTGGCAGTTTGTTGGTGGCACAGAAGGGAAGCAGGCCCGTTCGAGCACAGACGTGTTCCGGTTCATTCAGCATTTTATTCACAGCCTCTGTGATTTCTTTGTCGGTGAGCTGGATGTTAGCATGTCGCAGTGGGTCATCAACACTGCCAGTATACTCGCACATCAAACCGGAGCGCTGACTAAGGGGCAGTATGCTCCACGATATCCAACAGCGAGCGAGATCAACTCCTGTTAAACCATTGGCCATGAAGGCTCTGAGCTTGGACAGTTGAGGAGCGTATTTGCTTCTCTCCTTGGCAGTCAACCTTTGCGGAAAGGGGTGTGTATTGCTAAGCCGCTCCGGACGAAAGCCAGGCAAAGGATTTTCACCAGCAGGGGAGGTGTCTTTGCAATAGAACCATGTTTGATTCCATTCTTTGGGGTGGCTGTGCAGTTTGGCGTGAGGGTATGTGACCTCTTTCCTTTTCTGAATCGCCACACCACCCAATTCCGTATTGGAACCGTCAGTAAACTCAGTACGGCGGTTTAGATGGAAGCAGTCTCTGAACAACTCCACTGTGGGCTCCTCTTGAAAGAACACCTCACAGAGCACTTGGAAGTGACACATATTTGTAACAGAGTTGGGGCCAGTGTCTTGTGGGCGGAGTTGACAATTGGCTAAAACTTCCCGGTAAAATTTAGAACCAGGCGGCTTAAAGCCCCGGGCTAAGTGATCTACGAAAACGACGACCTCTCCTTCTTGAGGTGTGGGAGGGCATTCTTTGCCAGGGACCCTCCAATGGATGGTGTTTTTGCTGCCTAAAGCGCCAATCAGGACTAAATTGTTCAGTTGAGTCTCTGTGACGCGAGAAGGAACCCAGTTGCACTCATATACTTGCTTGGCCATGATGAAATCTACAAGATAGGTAATTCCGGTTCAAGAATGCATTGATTAAGGTACACTGGTATGTACAATGTTAAACCGGAGAGAGCTCTAACTAAACCGGAGTTTTATGAAGCAACAACATCTGGCGGTTCAACAAGGGGACTAATGGTATATACCGTTTTGTTAATTTTTTCTACACCAAGTTAAACCGCCGGATCTAAGCATTGAAACAGTTGAGATTGCGGATGGGTAAGTGTAGAGAAACAGATTTCACAAGATTTCTCTACAGCGACGGATCTGAAGCAAGTTCAGAAAAGAAGGAAAATATTCAAGGTTCAAAAAAGAACAGTACCGAATCAATGGGCAGAGATACAGGTAGATCTATGGTCTTGAGGCATGTAAGTGAAGGCGGATGCTAAAAACTACCGCTACACAGAGCAAAGGTTCACAGGTTCATCTAAGATCTATCATATGAGTACGAAGCAGACGATGAACACTGAAGAACTTGGAAACCCTAGAATGGATCTACGGAGGAAAAGGTGAAGAACTCACCGGAGCCGAGGAAGAAACAGAAGGTCGCCGCGATTCTCTGGTACAATCAGGGTGATGCAGCGGCCAAGGTTGGAGCAGAGGTTGTCGACGGCGGCGGAGCTCCGAAGCTGGACGACACGGGGAAGACGAAGCAGAAGGGCATGAAGGGGAACAAGAAATGACCCTTCGGTCCTATTTATAAGCCAAGGGACATGTGTCAGGCGTGAAAATCAAGGGACCATGGGTTCGGAAACGAAGCTGTCGCCTCAATTGTCGCGGGCCTATTAAAAGGTATCATGGATAAGGTTCTTTATAATAGGTGACGTCACGCCGGCTTACAACGACCAGAGAAGATGACGTCATGGCGGTTCAACAAACTACAAGAAGATGTTGAAGATGAAGATTTTTGCTAAGGATTGACATGAACCTGTTCAAATCAATCTGGGGCCTAATGTTGGGGATATCAGTACTGGGCGTAAACCGGCCTATCTGGGCCGGGTTAACTTCATCAGTAGTTAACTATGTTAAATCCCAAGAAGGCAGATGAGGGCTCAAGGCCCATAGCCGGTTCAAGGCCTGTAGCCGTAAACCGGCGTTGGTATGTAACTTGTATTATAAGTTAGGAATAAGTAGAGACCAAACAGGACACATCTATGAGCCGGTATTGGGACTTTGTGAACCGACGGGCGTCACCCGTGTATATAAGGGGACGACCCGGCGGCGGTTCAAGGACAACAGAGGACAACTCGAGACTTAGGCGAAGCTTGTTGGCTCCCTAGTCATCGAAACCCCATCAATTCCATCACAACTAGATGTAGGCTTTTACCTTCATCGAAGGGGCCGAACTAGTATAAACTCTCTTGCGTCCCTGTGTCCGCTTTAACCCCTTCAAGCTAACCCATTGCGTTGGCTCCATGACTAAGTCCTTTCTCTAGGACATCTGCCGTGACAAAACCACGACAGATACCGAGGCCAACTTGCTACGATCGTTTGTAATAAATGAAAACAAAGATATAATACTCTTTCCTTACAACTTCAAGTGAGTGATACAGTCTTGTGCATATTCGGTTTCCCTTATATATTAGTCAAGGTTATAGTAATGTAATTGATGAGTTATGCATGCGTGTGCAGTTTCCAGTATATTCTCCTAGAGATTAAGCTTGAGCAGGGACTAGTAACCGTCTTAGACTCAAGACGAAAAGATCCCCAGGACTATGCGGACATGACTCAAATTCTCGAGAAGTAAGTTAAATGGAGCATTATCCACCATATCAGCAACTTTGTTCATTTCCTGATATATCAAGTAATTGTTTTCTTTGTCTGGCAGGGTTTGGAAAAAATTCACCAAGAAAGCTCCGGGACTCCCGAAGAAGCTGCAATTTAGACACCCGATAGTAAGTACCATTTGGCATCCCCTATTGATTCAAGCGCTAGTTTCATCAATACCATTTGGCATTCTTGCTTATCAGTTTGATTGACCTCTATTTCTTGTAAAGTGGTTGTGGCAGGAACAAGGGAATGATTTCTGTGGATACTACGTTTGCGAGTCCATCCGCCACATGACTTGTGAGCGGGGCTACTCTGACGAACAATATGAAGTGCGCAAACAACAACATTCACAATTTATTTTATTACCATCATTTGTGTTGAGTTTCATTCATTCATATATATATATATATATGTATTGACCCCCTTCTTCAAATTAGATGTTTCGGAAGTGGGATGAACTCCTAGCACCAGCTCGCATGCGAGCAATTCAAGAGGAATTGGGGGCATTCTTTCTTGACCACGTGATCGCTAAAGACGGACAATACTATGTAGACCATGCGTCCATATGTTAGGAGATTATATTTGTAAGAGATAATTATTATATATATGTAGCCGGTAGTGTCGGATAGATATACGAGAACTTGTTGTTCGACCAATCTCTCGGAGA
The DNA here is from genome assembly GCF_003073215.2 of Triticum urartu. Taxonomy (NCBI): domain Eukaryota; kingdom Viridiplantae; phylum Streptophyta; class Magnoliopsida; order Poales; family Poaceae; genus Triticum; species Triticum urartu. The sequence continues at coordinate 42,096,884 of NC_053027.1, read as the reverse complement.
AGGAGAGGTGGTCGATACCACTTCTCTCTGTATGCATATATGTTCATGACGATCTTCTGTTTCCTTCATTTGCTTACTAGCTAGCTAGCGTGTCTAGTCCTCTCTATACGTATGTATAGTACGTAGCGTCGACCAAGCACATACATAAGAGAGGACACTTCTCTCTATTAATTATAGCTAGCTAACACAATATATGAAACACCTAAATTAAGCCTCCAAAACCCCCAAACCACCCCCTTTCAAAAAAAACCCCAGCTACAGAAATGCTGACACGTGGATGCCTATGGGTCCCGGTTGGTGCCACCAACCGGGACCAAAGGCCCTCCTGCCTGGGCTCCGCGCACAGGCCACGTGGAAGCCCATCTGTCCCGGTTCTGGATTGAACCGGGACTAAAGGGAAAGGGCATTAGTACCGACCCTTTAGTCCCGGTTCAGGAACTGGGACAAAAGGCCCTTACGAACCGGGATAATAGGCCCTTTTTCTACTAGTGTATATAAGCAAAGACTTAGTGTTTTTCATTTCATCTCTGCAGTTGCCCACGCCGCCGCCGCCGCCAGGCTGCCCGATTCACACCACGCCGACGCCGTCGCCGCCCCCGTCGCCACCCGCGCACCGCGCCGTCACCACCCCGCGCCGCCCCGACGCCGTCGCCGCCCCGCGTCGCGCCCCGAGGCCGTCACCTCCCCGCGCCACCCCGACGCCGTCGCCGCCCCGCCTCTGCCTCGTCACCGCCTCTGCCTCGCCGCGCCCCAGCTGCCCCGCGCCGCCGTCGCCTCTGCCTCGCTTTGGTCAGTGCCCGGCACCGCCCCCCTCTCCCCCCTGTTTTTTTGCAAATATATGGATGTTTTTTCCTGATTATATGTATATGTATGAGTATATGTATGAGTATATGTATGTGTTTATATCTGTTTATATGTCCTTTTTTAAAGATTTTTTGTCTTTTGCATTTTTATAAAAAAGTATATATGTATGTATATATGTTCTCTGTGTATATATATATATATATATGTTCATGTATATATGCAAAAGATAGATTTTTAGAAAAAATAGTATTTTTTCTGTTCATAGATTTTTTTGGTGATATTGATTATTGTAAATATGCAAATTTTTGTATATTCATATGAACTCTCTCGGAGAAAAAATATTATCGGGGAGAAAAAAAGTTGTAGGATCGTCAAGGGGTCGAGAGGGGGTCGAGGGTCGCCGAGGGGTCGAGGGTCGAGAGGGGGTCGAGGGTCGCTAAGGGGTCGAGGGTCGAGAGGGGGGCGACGGTCGCCGAGGGGTCGAGGGTCGAGAGGGGTTCTAGGGCCGCCGAGGGGTCGAGGGTCGTCGAACATGAGAGGAAGAAGAGGATAAAAAAAGAAGAGGAAGAAGAAAAAAAAAGAGGGGAAGAAAGAATAGAGGAGTTCTTCTCCTCTATTCTTTCTTCTCCTCTTTTTTTCTTCTTCTTCCTCTTTTTTTTATCAGGAACAAGGGTCGTCGAGGGTCGCCGAGCAATAGAGGAAACCCTAAATAGAAAGTATCGTCGGTGTGAGATACATGTGGTCGTCGATGTCGGACACTACATCCACGTCCCACAAGTGACGCGGGCGTGATACATGTGGCCATCGGTGTCGGACACTACATCCATGTCCCACAAGTGACGTGGGCGTCGACGCCCGCATCACTTGTGGGATGTGGATGTAGTGTCCGACACCGACGGCCACATGTATCTCACACCGACGATACTTGCTATTTAGGGTTTCCTCTACGGCTCGGCGACCCTCGACGACCCTCATTCCTCTATTCTTTCTTCTCCTCTTTTTTTTTTCTTCTTCCTCTTCTTTTTTTTTCCTTGAAGCGTTGTCGAGGCCACCCCAAACCCTAGAGAAGAAGCGTCGAGGCCACTAATTAATATTAGTTCTACGTTTGCCACTAATATATCCATCTGTCATGTTTGAATAATAATTGCCATGTTGTAAATATTTGTAGAAACTATGGACACTGCCCGAGACGAAGTACAAGAAGAGTTGTTGGGGGACATAATCTCACGAGGAAGTGATGCCGTCTGCTCGTTGTTTGTCAATGACACCGATGGTCTGGAAGCAGCTGGCTATGATTATGATGGCTCCGGTGACCCAATGCCGGTGCAAGAAGGAGACTGTGAGGACAGCTCCGGTGACCCAATGCCGGTGCAAGAAGGAGACCGTGATGACGGCTCCGGTGACCGAACCGAGTCCGGCCAGGTATATATATTAGTTAAGCCTGTGCTGACTAGCTAATTGATGCATTCATTGTTTTGGTATGTACACATATTAATTAAGTCTTTGTTCTTTTTTCTAGCCCTCCGGATCGAGCACAACTTCGGTAAAGAGACGAGGCCCGACGAAAAAGTTGAGCTCGAATGAAAGGTTTGAGATCATAGCAATCGCGCCCGATGGCCAACCGATTGAACCCATCCGGACAAAGAGCACATTTGTTGCTCAGTGCGGGGTTCTGGTTAGGGACAAGATCCCGATCAGCATCCAGCAATGGTTAAAGCCGGCTACAGAAGACCCTGAGGTGTCTTATGTCAATGGTATGCAGAAAAATGATCTTTGGACTGAGTGAAGTCAAATTTCACCCTACTGCCAGAGGATGATCCGGAGAAGCCAGTTAAAGAGAAATTAATCAAGTCTTTTGCTCTTAAGAGGATGGCAGACCTATTTAGGAGGTGGAAGAAAGAGCTAAATAAGTTTTTCGATAAAAAAGAGATACCAGAATTCAACGGCAGATATGAGAAGATCAGAGATCACTGGCCTGCATTTGTGGCCCACAAGACATCGGAAAAGAGTAAGAAGATGTCGGCGACAAACAAGCAAAATGCTGCGAACAAGAAGCATCACCATCGCACGGGGTCAGGTGGCTACCTCGTAGCCCGGCATAAGTGGGCCAAGACTGGGAATGATCTGGTTGATAAAGGGATCGAACCGGAGACAATTAACTGGCCAGACCGTTGCCGGACTTGGTTCTTCGTGGCTAGCGGAACCTTGGACCCTGTATCAGGGAGGTGCATTTGGACGGACGAGCAAATGGAAATACCAGTCAAGAGGCTTAAGCACTATATCAAAGCAGCGCAGCAAGGGACGTTCGTTCCAAACAGAGAGAACGATGAGCTCACAATGGCCCTCAGGAACCTGAGCACCCTAGACGGACAAGAGGCACGCCAGGCTCTATTCTATGGAAGGTTGGGTTTCCGGACGCAGGCGGTTACAAATGCCACGAGGGGAGGAAGAAAGTGGAGCAGACCCAACTGCAGGCGCTGCACGCTAGGGTACAAGCGATAGAGGAACGAGAAGCAAATCACAGCAAACGAACTGCCGAAGCTTCCCCCGAAGCTACCCCGCCATCTCAGCGGAGAAGTAGCGTGGCTTCCATCGAGCTGCTTCATCCGGAGCATGTCTTGACGGCTCCTGCTAGCTATCCCATGGATGCTATCATGGAGTCTCAAAATTGCCACCTTATGACGCAATGGATTAATATGAAGGTTAAGGCGGCTGTTGGCTCTGTTTTTCCTACTGAACCCGACGCAACTTTTCACTGCCGGCCGATTCCAGAAGGATATGCTAGGGTGATGGTGGATGAAATAACGGAGGGATTTGAGGACCTCCAGCTTGACCACCCTACCAGTGAAGGGGAGACTCGGCTAGGTTCTGCTTTGAAGACTCCATGCCTATGGCGGAAGGAGCTCATCAAACTTCCGAACTGGACGCCTCCGCCTCCTCCTCCTCCTCCGGCGAGTCAGGGCACTCCGCCTCCTCCTCCTCCGGCGAGTGACGATCAGGGCACTCGGCAGGCTCCTTCTCCGGCGCGTGGCGGCACTCTGCCTCCTTCCCCGCCTACGCCGGTGCGCCCGAGCAGCCAGCCTCCTCCTTCTCCACCTCGTCAGCAAGGGCGGAAGAGACCCGCCGCCGCTCCGTCTGCTCCAGCGCATCTTAGTCCTTCACCTCCGCCTCGTAAGCAAGTAAAGAAGACAGCCGCTCCGTCTGCTCTGTTGGCGTCTAGTAGTACATCCAGAGGCGGGAGGACATACAGATTCTGTCCTTCTCTGAAGACTCCAGAGAAGTTACCATACGAGAGGACCCCAGAGGAGAACACCGAGATTGCATGAGAAGAAGTGAGGAACTTCTTTGAAGGGGTGAAAGCAAAGAAACATCCACCTCCGGAGGAGAAGGTAGATTCGGTGAAAGTGAAGCACACTCTGGCTGCCCTGACAAAACCACCAAAGTCTCTGCCAAAAGGCAACTATGAGAGCATTATTGGAAAGGCATTTGCCGAAGCGGAGCGGTCAGGAAGTACTATCAGTGATCAAAGGATGAAAGAATGACGAGCTGGGAAACAAATTGCCCAGCTCAGCGAACAAGCGAAGCAATCTGTCCCCCGCTCAAGGTGCCTAGCGACATCGTCGCTAATGACCCGAGGATGGTGCCCAGTTATAGCAATCTTGGAGATTAACTGCCTGACGATGTACATTATGATTTCTTGGAGGTGCAGATACAAAGATACGAGTACGGGAAGCCTCTCGTCAAAGATGAAAGATCTCTATCAACGATGATGCGAAGATTGCATGATTGGTACTTGAAAATCTGCAGAGAGTCCTGGGGGAGGAATACTTTGTATGTGAGAGTTAAAAAGGAGCATGACCTCATTGGAATTGAACTGTTGCCTATTCCATTTGAGGAGTTCTTTCAGTTTTTCAATCAACTGGCCCTCGATAAAGCAACGGTCACCTGCTACTGTTTGTAAGTAGTACTACTTCTGTCATTAAGTCTCTCTATATATCTCAGCTCTTTCATTGCATGTATTTATAATTATCCTCACTATATTATGCAGATTGAAGATCGTCGAATTGAAGAAAAGACAAATCAGTGATATTGGGTTCATTAACACAAATCTCATAGATGCAACTGAGGTTAAATTTCATGCCGCAGATACCAAGGCCAACTTGCTACGATCGTTGGTAATAAATGAAAACAAAGATATAATACTCTTTCCTTACAACTTCAAGTGAGTGTTGCTGTCTTGTGCATATTCGGTTTCCCTAATATATTAGTCAAGGTTATAGTAATGTAATTGATGAGTTATGCATGCGTGCCCAGCTTCCACTATATTCTCCTAGAGATTAAGCTTGAGCAGGGAGTAGTAACTGTCTTGGACTCGAGACGAAAAGATCCCCAAGACAATGCGGACATGACTCAAATGCTCGAGAAGTAAGTTAAATCGATCATTATCCACCATATCAGCAACTTTGTTCACTTCTGATATCAAGTAATTGTTTTCTTTGTCTGGCAGGGTTTGGAGAAAATTCACCAAAAAAGCTCCGGGACTGCCGAAGAAGCTGGAATTTAGACACCCAAAAGTAAGTACTATAGTAGCATGTTCCGCGCATCTCCTAGTGATTCAAGCGCTAGTTTCATCAATACCATTTGGCATTCTTGCTTATCAGTTTGATTGACCTCTATTTCTTGTAAAGTGGTTGTGGCAGGAACAAGGGAATGATTTCTGTGGATACTACGTTTGCGAGTCCATCCGCCACATGACCTGTGAGCGGGGCTACTCTGACGAACAATATAAAGTGCGTAAATAACAATATTCACAATTTTATTTTATTACCATCATTTCTGTTGAGTTTCATTCATTCATATATATATGTATTGACCCACTTCTTCAAATTAGATGTTTCGGAAGCAAGATGAACTCCTAGCACCAGCTCGCATGCGAGCAATTCAAGAGGAATTGGCGGCATTCTTTCTTGACCACATGATCGCTGAAGACGGAGAATACTATGTGGACCATGCGTCCGTATGTTAGGAGATTATATTTGTAAGAGATAATTATTGTATATATGTAGCCGGTAGTGTCGGATAGATATACGAGAACTTGTTGTTCGACCAATCTCTCGGAGAAGGATAGTTGGTGATATCACTTCTCTCTGTATGCATATATGTTCATGACGATCTTCTGTTTCCTTCGTTTTCTTACTAGCTAGCTAGCGTGTCTAGTCCTCTCTATACGTATGTATAGTACGTAGCGTCGACCAAGCACGGACATAAGAGAGGACACTTCTCTCTATTTATTATAGCTAGGTAACACAATATATGAAACACCTAAATTAACCCCCCAAAACCCCCAACCCCCTCCCCCTTTCAAAAAAACAAAAACCCCAGCCATAGAAATGTTGACGGGTGGATGCCTATTGGTCCCGGTTGGTGCCACCAACCAGGACCAAAGGCCCTCCTGCCTGGGCTCCACGCACAGGCCACGTGGAGGCCCATCTGTCCCGGTTCAGGAACCGGGACAAAAGGCCCTTACGAACCGGGACAATAGGCCCGTTTTCTACTAGTGTATGAGTCCACCATAGCTACCTATATACGGTATCTACCCGCCATTCCAAGTAAATTTGTATGTGCCAAACTCTAAACCTTCAAATAAACATTATGTTTTGTATGCTCGAATAGCTCATGTATGAACTAGGTCTGTCCGTATCTTCCATGTTAGGTGGGTTCTTCTCAAGAGGAGTGGACTCTGCTCCTCACTCATGAGAAAATGGCTGGTCACCGGGATGCCCAGTCCCATGCTTTATGCAAATCAAATCAAAATAATTGCAAACAAAACTCCCCCGGGACTGTTGTTAGTTGGAGGCACTCGTTGTTTCGAGAAAGCCATGGATTGATGCTTGTTGGTGGAGGGGGAGTATAAGCTTTAACATTCCGTTTGGGAACCGCCTATAATGTGTGTAGGATGGAAGATATCGCCATCTCTTGGTTGTTATGTTGACAATGAAAGTATGCCGCTCAAAATATTATTCAACTCTGTTTCAAAACTAAGCTCTGGCACCTCTACAAATCCCTGCTTCCCTCTATGAAGGGCCTATCTATTTACTTTTATGTTGAGTCATCATCCTCTTATTAAAAAGCACCAGTTGGATAGCACCGCTGTCATTTGCATTCATTACTGTTAGTTTACATTGACTATGACTTGATTGGATCTCTTTTACCGTGAATTTACAATGTCTAGTCAGTCCTTGATCTTTAAAGGTGCTCTACATTTATGTTTTGCGATCTTAGAAAGGGCTAGCGAGATACCATCCTGTTATGTCATATCATGATTGTCTTGAGAAAGTGTTGTCATCCGAGATTTATTATTATTGCTCGCTAGTTGATTATGCCATTGATATGAGTAAACATGAGACCTAAATGTTATTGTGAATATGGTTAGTTGATAATCTTTGTTGAAAACTTGAATGCTGGCTTTACATATTTACAACAGCAAGAGCAAACAGAGTTTGTAAAAGTTTTTCTTTATCTCTTTCAGTTTGTCAACTGAATTGCTTGAGGACAAGCAAAGGTATAAGCTTGGGGGAGTTGATACGTCTCCGTCGTATCTACTTTTCCAAACACTTTTGCCCTTGTTTTTGACACTAACTTGCATGATTTGGATGGAACTAACCCGGACTGACGCTGTTTTCAGCAGAATTGCCATGGTGTTATTTTTGTGCAGAAATAAAAGTTCTCGGAATGACCTGAAAGTCAATGGAGAATTATTTTAGAATATATAAAAAATACTAGAAGAAGAATCCACGTCAGGGGGCCTGCACCTGTCCACGAGGGTGGGGGGCGTGCCCCCTGCCTCGTGGGACCCCTGACGCTCCACCGACCTCAACCCTGACTCCATATATTCACTTACAGGGAGAAAAAAAATCAGAGAGACGGATTCATCGCATTTTACGATACGGAGCCACCGCCAAGCCCTAAACTCTATCGGGAGGGCTAATCTGGAGTCCATTCGGGGCTCCGGAGAGGGGAATCTGTCGTTGTCGTCATCATCAACCATCCTCCATCACCAATTTCATGATGCTCACCGCCGTGCGTGAGTAATTCCATCGTAGGCTTGCTGGACAGTGATGGGTTGGATGTGATTTATCATGTAATCGAGTTAGTCTTGTTAGGGTTTAATCCCTAGTATCCACTATGTTCTGAGATTGATGTTGCTATGACTTTCTTATGCTTAATGCTTGTCACTAGGGCCCGAGTGCCATGATTTCAGATCTGAACCTATAATGTTTTCATCAATATATGAGAGTTCTTGATCCTCTCTTGCAAGTCTAGAGTCACCTACTATGTGTTATGATCCGGCAACCCTGAAGTGACAATAATCGGGACCACTCCCGGTGATGACCGTAGTTTGATGAGTTCATGTATTCACTATGTGTTAATGCTTTGGTCCGGTACTCTATTAAAAGGAGGCCTTAATATCCCTTAGTTTCCAATAGGACCCCGCTCCCACGGGAGGGTAGGACAAAAGATGTCATGCAAGTTCTTTTCCATAAGCACGTATGACTATATATGGAATACATGCCTACATTACATTGATGAACTGGAGCTAGTTTTGTGTCACCCTAGGTTATGACTGTTACATGATCGATCGCACCTGACATAATTCTCCATCAGCGATCCTATGCCTACGAGCTTTCCATATATTGTTCTTCGCTTATCTACTTTTCCATTGCTATTGTTACAATCACTACAAAACACCAAAAATATTACTTTTGCTACCGTTACTTTTGCTATCGTTATCACTACTATCATACTACTTTGCTACAAAATACCTTGCTGCAGATATTAAGTTTCCTGGTGTGGTTGAATTGACAACTCAGCTGCTAATACTTGAGAATATTCTTTGGCTCCCCTTGTGTCGAATCAATAAATTTGGGTTGAATAATCTACCCTCGAAAACTGTTGCGATCCCCTATACTTGTGGGTTATCACCGATCATCGGGCAAGTCAACCAAAGAACACACTTTGTTCTCATACATGGATCCCGTCTCAGATTTCATGGCCTCAAGCCATTTTGCGGAATCTGGGCTCATCATCGCTTCCTCGTAGTTCGTAGGTTCATCATGGTCTAGCAACATGACCTCCAGAATAGGATTATCGTACCACTCTGGTGCGGATCTTACTCTGGTTGACCTACGAGGTTCCGTATTAACTTGATCTGAAGTTTCATGATCATCATCATTAGTTTCCTCACTAATTGGTGTAGGTGTCACAGGAACCGGTTTCTGTGACAAACTACTTTCCAATAAGGGAGCAGGTACAATTACCTCATCAAGTTCTACTTTCCTCCCACTCACTTCTTTCGAGAGAAACTCCTTCTCTAGAAAGGATCCATTCTTAGCAACCAATGTCTTGCCTTCGGATCTGGGATAGAAGGTGTACCCAACAGTTTCCTTTGGGTATCCTATGAAGACACATTTCTCCGATTTGGGTTCGAGCTTATTAGGTTGAAGATTTTTCACATAAGAATTGCAGCCCAAAACTTTAAGAAACAACAACTTTGGTTTCTTGCCAAACCATAGTTCATAAGGCGTCGTCTCAACTGATTTTGATGGTGCCCTATTTAACGTGAATGCAGCCGTCTCTAAAGCATAACCCCAAAACGATAGCGGTAAATCAGTAAGAGACATCATAGATCGCACCATATCTAGTAAAGTACAATTACGACGTTCGGACACACCATTATGTTGTGGTGTTCCGGGTGGCGTGAGTTGCGAAACTATTCCGCATTGTTTCAAATGTAGACCAAACTCGTAACTCAAATATTCTCCTCCATGATCAGATCATAGAAACTTTATTTTCTTGTTACGATGATTTTCCACTTCACTCTGAAATTCTTTGAACTTTTCAAATGTTTCAGACTTATGTTTCATTAAGTAGATATACCCATATCTGCTCAAATCATCTGTGAAGGTGAGAAAATAACGATACCCGCCGCGAGCCTCAATATTCATTGGACCACATACATTAGTATGTATGATCTCCAACAAATCTGTTGCTCGCTCCATTGTTCCAGAGAACGACGTCTTAGTCATATTTCCCATAAGGCATGGTTCGCAAGTACCAAGTGATTCATAATCAAGTGATTCCAAAAGTCCATCAGTATGGAGTTTCTTCATGCGCTTTACACCAATATGACCCAAACGACAGTGCCATAAATAAGTTGCACTATCATTATCAACTCTGCATCTTTTGGCTTCAACATTATGAATATGTGTATCACTACTATCGAGATTCAACAAAAATAGACCACTCTTAAATGGTGCATGACCATAAAAGATATTACTCATATAAATAGAACAACCATTATTCTCAGATTTAAATGAATAACCGTCTCGCATAAAACAAGGTCCAGATACAATGTTCATGCTTAACGCTGGCACCAAATAACAATTATTTAGGTGTAAAACTAATCCCAAAGGTAGATGTAGAGGTAGCATGCCGACGGCGATCACATCGACTTTGGAACCATTTCCCATGCACATCGTCACCTCGTCCTTAGCCAGTTTTCGCTTAATCCGTATTCCCTATTTCGAGTTGCAAATATTAGCAACAGAACCAGTATCAAATACCCAGGTGCTACTGCGAGCTCTGGTAAGGTACACATCAATAACACGTATATCACATATACCTTTGTTCACCTTGCCATCCTTCTTATCCGCCAAATACTTGGGGCAGTTCTGCTTCCAGTGACCAGTCTGTTTACAGTAGAAGCACTCAGTCTTAGGCTTAGGTCCAGACTTGGGTTTCTTCTCCTGAGCAGCAACTTGTTTGATGTTCTTCTTGAAGTTCCCCTTCTTCTTCCCTTTACCCTTTTTCTTGAAACTGGTGGTTTTGTTGACCATCAACACTTGATGCTCCTTTTTGATTTCTACCCCCGCTGCCTTTAGCATTGCGAAGAGCTCGGGAATTGTCTTATTCATCCCTTGCATATTATAGTTCATCACGAAGCTCTTGTAGCTTGGTGGCAGTGATTGAAGAACTCTGTCAGTGACACTATCAACAAGAAGATTAACTCCCAGTTGAGTCAAGTGATTATGATACCCAGACATTTTGAGTACATGTTCACTGACAGAACTATTCTCCTTCATCTTGCAGCTATAGAACTTATCGGAGACTTCATATCTCTCAATTCGGGCATTTTCTTGAAATATTAACTGCAACTCATGGAACATCTCATATGCTCCATGACGTTCAAAATGTCGTTGAAGTCCCGGTTCTAAGCCGTAAAGCATGGCACATTGAACTATCAAGTAGTCATCAGCTTTACTCTTCCAGACATTATTAACGTCATCAGCAGCATCTACAGCAGGCCTGGCACCCAGCGGTGCTTCTAGGACGTAATTCTTCTGTGCAGCAATGAGGATAATCCTCAAGTTACGGACCCAGTTCATGTAATTGCTACCATCATCTTTCAACTTTTCTTTCTCAAGGAACACATTAAAATTCAACGGAACAACAACACGTGCCATCTATCTACAATCAACATAGACAAGCAAAATACTATCAGGTGCTAAGTTCATGATAAATTTAAGTTCAATTAATCATATTACTTAAGAACTCCCACTTAGACATCCCTCTAATCATCTAAGTGGTCACGTGATCCAAATCAACTAAACCATGTCCGATCATCACGTGAGATGGAGTAGTTTTCAATGGTGAACATCACTATGTTGATCATATCTACTATATGATTCACGCTCGACCTTTCGGTCTCAGCGTTCCGAGGCCATATCTGCAAATGTTAGGCTTGTCAAGTTTAAACCGACTATTCTGCGTGTGCAAAACTGGCTTGCACCCGTTGTAGATGAGCGTAGAGCTTATCACACCCGATCATCACATGGTGTCTTGGCACGACGAACTTTGGCAACGGTGCATACTTAGGGAGAACACTTTTATCTTGAAATTTAGTGAGAGATCATCTTATAATGCTACCATCAAACATAGCAGAATAAGATGCAAAAAGGATAAACATCACATGCAATCAATATAAGTGATATGATATGGCCATCATCATCTTGTGCTTGTGATCTCCATCTCCGAAGCACCGTCATGATCACCATCATCACCGGCGCGACACCTTGATCTCCATCGTAGCATCGTTGTCGTCTTGCCAACTATTGCTTCTACGACTATCGCTACTGCTTAGTGATAAAGTAAAGCAATTACAGGGCGATTGCATTGCATACAATAAAGCGACAACCATATGGCTCCTGCCAGTTGTCGATAACTCGGTTACAAAACATGATCATCTCATACAATATATATAGCATCATGTCTTGACCATATCACATCACAACATGCCCTGCAAAAAAAAGTTAGACGTCCTCTACTTTGTTGTTGCAAGTTTTTATGTGGCTGCTATGGGCTGAGCAAGAACCGTTCTTACCTACGCATCAAAACGACAACGATAGTTCATCAAGTTAGTGTTGTTTTAACCTTCGCAAGGACCGGGCGTAGCCACACTCTGTTCAACTAAAGTTGGAGAAACTGACACCCGCCAGCCACCTATGTGCAAAGCACGTCGGTAGAACCAGTCTCGCGTAAGCGTACGCGTAATGTTGGTCCGGGCCGCTTCATCCAACAATACTGCCGAACCAAAGTATGACATGCTAGTAAGTAGCATGACTTGTATCGCCCACAACTCACTTGTGTTCTACTCGTGCATATAACATCTACGAATAAAACGTGGCTCTGATACCACTGCTAGGGAACGTAGTAATTTCAAAATATTTCCTACGCACACACAGGATCATGGTGATGCATAGCAACGAGAGGGGAGAGGTTGTCCACGTATCCTCTTAGACCGTATGCGGAAGAGTTAGCACAACGCGGTTTATGTAGTCATACGTCTTCACGATCCGACCGATCCAAGTACCGAACGCACGGCACCTCCGAGTTCTGCACACGTTCAACTCGATTACGTCCCGCGAGCTCCGATCCAGCAAAGCTTCACAGAGTTTCATCAACACGACGGCGTGGTGACGGTGATGATGATGCTACCGACGTAGGGCTTCGCCTAAGCATCTCTATGATATGACCGAGGTGGAATATGCTGGAGGGGGGCACCGCACACAGATGGAATAGATCAACAGACCTACTTGTGTGTTCTAGGGTGCCCCCTGATACGTCTCCGTCGTATCTAGTTTTCCAAACACTTTTGCCCTTGTTTTGGACTCTAACTTGTATGATTTGGATGGAACTAACCCGGACTGACGCTGTTTTCAGCAGAATTGCCATGGTGTTGTTTTATGTGTAGAAAACAAATATTCTCGGAATGACCTGAAACTCCACGGAACAACTTAGAAAAAATAATAAAAAATCCTCGCCAAAGATGAAGACCAGGGGCCCACACCCTTCTCACGAGGGCGGGGGGCGCCCCCCTACCTCGTGGGCCCCCTGGATGCCCTCCGACGCCATCTCCAACTCTATATATTTGCTTTCGGAGAGAAAAAAATCAAAGAGAAGAAATCATCGCGTTTTATGATACGGAGCAGCCACCAAGCCCTAAAACCTCTCGGGAGGGCTGATCTGGAGTCCGTTTGGGGCTCTAGAGAGGGGGATTCGTCGCCGTCGTCATCATCAACCATCCTCCATCACCAATTTCATGATGCTCACCGCCATGCGTGAGTAATTCCATTGTAGGCTTGCTGGATGGTGATGGGTTGGATGAGAGTTATCATGTAATCGAGTTAGTTTTGTTAGGGTTTGATCCCAAGTATCCATTATGTTCTGAGATTGATGTTGCTATGACTTTGCTATGCTTAATGCTTGTCACTAGGGCCCGAGTGCCATGATTTCAGATGTGAACCTATTATGTTTTCATGAATATATGTGAGTTCTTGATCTGATCTTGCAAGTCTATAGTCACCTACTATGTGTTATGATACGGCAACCCCGAAGTGACAATAATCGGGACCACTCCCGGTGATGACCATAGTTTAAGGAGTTCATGTATTCACTATGTGCTAATGCTTTGTTCCGGTTCCCTATTAAAAAGAGGCCTTAATATCCCTTAGTTTCCAATAGGACCCCGCTGCCACGGGAGGGTAGGACAAAAGATGTCATGCAAGTTCTTTTCCATAAGCACGTATGACTATATATGGAATACATGGCTACATTACATTGATGAATTGGAGCTAGTTCTGTGTCACCCTATGTTATGACTGTTACATGATGAACCGCATCCGGCATAATTATCCATCACTGATCCGGTGCCTACGAGTTTTCCATAAACTGGTTTACGCTTATTTACTTTCCCGCTGCTATTGTTACAATCACTACAAAATACCAAAAACAATACTTTTGCTGTCTTTACTTTTGTTGCCGCTACCACCACTATCATATTACTTTGCTACTAAACACTTTGCTGCAAATACTAAGTTTTCAGGTGTGGTTGAATTGAAAACTCAGCTGCTAATACTTGAGAATATTCTTTGGCTACCCTTGTGTCGAATCAATAAATTTGGGTTGAATACTCTACCCTCGAATGCTGTTGCGATCCCCTATACTTGTGGGTTATCAAGACTAATTTCTGGCGCCGTTGCCGGGGAGCATAGCTCTATTCTTTGAGTCACTTGGGATTTATATCTGCTTATCACTATGAAGAACTTGAGAGATCAAAACACGAAGATCTATCCCTCAACTACGAGGGGAGGTAAGGAACTGCCATCTAGCTCTGCAGTTGATTCACCTTCTGTTATGAGTAAGTTTACGACACCTACACCTGCTTCTGCTATTCGTTCCGATATGTCGCATGTTATTGATGATGCCACTTCTGCTATGCATGATACTTATGATGAAACCGCTTCTATGCCTGATACTACTGTGCCCCTTGGTGAATTTCTTGATGAACAAATTGCTAGGGCTAGAGAAAAAGAAATTATTGAATCTGAATATGATGATGATAGTGATGATGAAAATATGCCCGTTATTCCTGAGGGTTATCTTTTTGATATGGAATCTTCTGCCGCTAATTTAGCTTGCAAAGATAGATATGAGCTTAAGAGGTTATTAGTTAAATGGAACAAAGAATCACTTAGAGATAAAATGAAACCCGACCCTGCTTTTGCTACTTCGCCTATTTGTGTTCCTGATAAGGATTATGAATTCTCTGTTGATCCTGATATAATTACTTTGGTTGAATCTGATCCGTTTTATGGCTATGAATCTGAAACTGTTGTGGCACATCTTACTAAGTTCAATGATATAGCTGCCCTGTTCACTAATGATGAGAGATCGCGTTACTTTTATATACTCAAAATATTTCCGTTCTCATTAAAGGGTGATGCTAAGATATGGTTTAATTCTCTTGATCCTGGTTGTGTGCATAGTCCCCAGAATATGATTTATTACTTCTCTGCTAAATATTTCCCTGCTCATAAGAAACAAGCTGCTTTGAGGGAAATATACAACTTCGTGCAAATTAAAGAAGAGAGTCTCCCACAAGCTTGGGGGAGGCTTCTCAAGTTACTTAATGCTTTGCCTGATCATCCTCTTAAGAAACCTGAAATACTTGATATCTTTCATAATGGACTAACCGATGCTTCCAGAGATTACCTGGATAGTTGTGCTGGTTCTATTTTCAGGGAAAGAACACCGGATGAAGCTGAAATTCTATTGAATAATATGTTGACAAATGAAAATAATTGGGCACCTCCTGAGCCAACTCCTGCTCCAATTACTGAGCCTATTATTAAACCAACTCCGAAGAAGAGATGTGTTCTATTCCTCAGTCCCGAAGATATGCAAGAGGCCAAGAAATCTATGAAAGAAAAAGGTATTAAAGCTGAAGACGTTAAGAATTTACCTCCTATTGAGAAATACATGGTCTTAATATACCGCCTATTGAAGAAACATATGATCTCAATTCTTTATTCACTGAAGAACCTGTGACACCCCAAAAATTTGGGCTTGTTTTAATGAATTAAAATTTTGCCAGGAATTAAAACTTTAAATTTCTGAGCTCCATTTTGATTGTTTTAATCATTTCCTTCCTTGTTATGAAGAGTTTTTCCCAAAGAGAAAACCTTTCAAATATGTTTTTTTGGACTTATTTAACCTCTCAAGAAAAACTTTTCTTTTATCAGTATAACTAATTATATAATTATGTTGCTTGATCTTTACTTTCTTGAAAATGGATTTTTCAAGGTTAAATGCCCATATTTGAACTACAACCATTTGATAAATTCACTTAAAATTCCAACCAAAATTTGGAGATGTCATGTGATGTTTTTAAATCACTTTTGTGCAAAAACATCTTTATTTTATGTCATATTTTGAGCTCTACAACCAATTTTGTTCTCTGGTCCAGTGGGCAACTTTGCTATGCAACCCTTTTAAATAATTCTTTCTAGCCTCCACCAAAATTATGGGATGATGGTAATAGCATATGATTCAACATTATGCAAAAACCTAGTGCTGTGCTTTGAAAAATTTGAGTGAATCAACCTCATTTTTATTCTGGTCCAACTTGATGGTTTGTACAACAACCATATTTTTGCTTGCTCTTTAACCCTTGATTTTTCTCCTACTTGTAGTCCTCCATGTTAAATCCTTAAGTCCAGGAGCATGCACCCTTTGGATCATTTTTGGTTCATGAAATAATGCCATTTATTTCCTGTCCAGAATTGAGATTCTGCAAAACTTGCACTAGCAAGTTTGTGCTTTCCACCAACTAACCTCACCACCTTCTCTTTCATCTAAAGAGACCCCAATCTGGAAGTTTTGGCCACCCCAAGAGTTGCCTAGGTGCATGTGGCATTCTATTGAGCACCCTGTAGGCATGACCAGTTTTGACATGAGTTTTGGCATTACACTGTGAGCTTGCACCTCTGATCAAACTAGCATGTCCACTAGACTCCCTGTTACTCCTAACCTCGATCTGCTAAACCCCAACCTCACCTGTGACCTGTAGCCTGCACTGGCATTCCGTCGAACATCTCCCGTGCGTGCACTGGACGCGCCCAGAGCGCGCGTATTGCACGATGCCGCGCCCGAGCCGACACGCTGCCCCCCTGGCTTTGGCCCACTCTGCAGCGCCACGCCACTCGCTACCCTCTCACCGCTACGCGCCAAGCCGCCCCTCGCCACGCACGGCAGGCCAAGAGCTAGCCGCCACGACCGCCGACAGCCCCCTGCTCCGTTCAGCGCCGCCGAGCCGCCCCCGCTCGCCACCTGCCTCCTGGAACAGCGCCGCTCGTCCGCTAGCTCCTGCCGTCATCCCCAGCCACGCCACGTTGCCCTGCACGCTACAGAGAGGCGGTCCGCCGGCGTTCTTATCCGGCCGCTGCGGAACCGACCTCGACGAGCTATAAAGGGAGGCCCCCGAGCTTCCCCGAGCACGCAGGCAACCTCAGGCCACCCCATTGGCGCTCCCCTAGCTCGCAATCGACCCGGGGAGGTCATCTTCCCCACCTCTGGCAGCAGCGGCCGCCGCCATGGCTCCCGCTCTCCCAGCGCCACCAGGGCCTCTCCCTCCCACTTCTCTTCACCAAGAACACCTTCTCCCTTCCGTGGATCTTCTCCACTACTCGATTTCGATCGGGGCTCACTGCGGGAGAATTTTCACTCCACCCCCGAAGCCTCCTCCGCCGCGAAGCTCGCCGCGGGCAGCTCCCTCCGTCCCCACCGGCCTGGAAACCACCGGGAGGACCGCACTGGAGTGGCGGATCCATCCCCGCCCTTGGGGCCCCGCGTAGAGCTGCCAGTCGCCGGCGACGATCGCCTGAGCTCCGCCTCCGCTCGGGACAGAGGAAGGAGGGGGAAAGAGAGACTAGTCAAACCTGACCAGTGGGCCCTCTGGACCCACTGTCAGCGACCCCGTGCCTGTCCACGTGGGATTAAGTGAAAGCGTATAATCCTCCAGTACGTTTTCTCTGCACCGAAGGCGTAATTTCTTTCGAAACGTTTTTTTTCTGTTTTAATTTAAATAACAGATTTTGACCACAACTTTGACTGCCTATAACTTTTTAAATATAACTCCAAATGAATTGATTCTTTTTCCTACCTTCCTCAAATTCAGTCTAGTTTATTTTAAGTTTTATTTGAAAATTTTCCAAACAACTTTTTTGTACTGTTTTTGAAATATGTGTTATTTGCATATTTTTGGAAATAGGATTTTTGGGAGAGAAGGAAGCTTTCAAAAATTTTGGAGAGCACCCCCACCTCTCCACACCATTTAAGGCAAGCATTCTGAACCCTGGCATAATGTTTTTGGTGTGTTATTTGACCCGTTTATAACACCACCTTATACCGGAGGACTTGTTATTTCATGTGACATGATCATTTGCATGGAAGCATATTAGTGATTTCCTTGCTGTTGGAAATGAATATTATTGTGATGGCAATCATCCTCATGTGTCTTGCATGCATGCCGGAAAGGAATCCGGGAAAGCCTCGGCCTTGGGTAGGCGTGAGCTTGTCACCGGTCCCCGTCGGGACGGTTATGTCCGGTATGGCATGGTAAGGTATATTGAGTGGTGATTTTGTTGAGTGAAATATGTTTGATATATATGTCATGCAGGGAACTTATAAACCTCCTGAGTCGACTGTAGACCGAGTCTTGTTCCAGTGACCCCCATACTTGCCTCATACTACCACTTGTCCCTGCCGCAGGCAGGGTATGGTTCAGTAAGTCGTCAACCCCTTTCAAGCACACACCGTACAGAGAGGCCATGGTGGAAGATATCGGTTGTAGCCGGTAGGCATGCCACCTGGTCCGGGGGCATGGGTGTTTCCGGTTGAGACCGAGAGGGGAGGCCACCCCTTAGAGCGCGCGATATAAATTTGATCCCATGCTACACGAGGTTGTAGCCTCCCCACTTAGAGTTTTGCTTAACAAGTGTCGTGGGTGATTCCAGACACCGATGAGTTAAGCTGGTGTGTGCAAGTTAGGCGTGTTTTCTACTAAAAGGCCGTAGACGGAATTAGTCCCGAAGGGCTAAAGGAATCCGTTACTCGTGGGTAAAGAGTACACCCTCTGCAGAGATTAAAACCTATTCGAATAGCCATGTCCATGGTTAAGGATTACAGTCTGGGATGGGTCAAGAGGTGGTCTTAGTGTCAGTCTTCGGAGGTGAAATTGTTAAACCAAACTTGGATACCGACTGGTGACTTGTGAGAACCATGATTATTATTTTATGATGGACTAACCCGTTGCATTAATTGTATTATCGGGTATCCCTGGGATGGTTCTACCTCCTTGATCTTCACTGTGATCATTTCTTCTTAAGCCCTTTATGTGGTGTCGCTCAGACGCCCGACTGTGGCATTTTCTTTTAAGCCCTTTATGTGGTGTCGCTTAGACGCCCGACTGTGGCATTTCTTCATAAGCCCTTTATGTGGTGTCACTCAGACGCCCGACTGTGGCATTTTCTTTTAAGCCCTTTATGTGGTGTCGCTTAGACGCCCGACTGTGGCATTTCTTCTTAAGCCCTTTATGTGGTGTCGCTCAGACGCCGACTGTGGCATTTTCTTTTAAGCCCTTTATGTGGTGTCGCTTAGACGCCCGACTGTGGCATTTCTTCTTAAGCCCTTTATGTGGTGTCGTTCAGACGCCCGACTGTGCCATTTTCTTTTAAGCCCTTTATGTGGTGTCGCTTAGACGCCCGACTGTGGCATTTCTTTTTAAGCCCTTTATGTGGTGTCGCACAGACGCCCGACTGCGGCATCTTATTCCCACTCCATTATTGTTTATTCATGTTGCATATAAATAACCTGTTTGCTTACATAAAAGATATTTTATTTATGACTAACGGTGTGATCATAGAATTTTTCAGTGCATGATTATCAATTATATTATCCCAGTGTTCATAATGTTTGCGAGTACATTCAAAGTACTCACTGGCTTGTCCCTGGCTATTGTCTTGGCCAGATTTCTGCATGGAGAGGAGCGTTGCGGTGATAGCCCCGGAAAACTAAGCAACGGTGATAGCAGCCTCGCGAAGATAGGAGTTAACCTGGTCAGCTGTTCCTGTGGGAAATGGAGTCCCATAGACACTGATGTCTTACAGATCGCTTCCGCCATCGACCACTAGAATCCCAATTGTTGTACTCATAGGCCAGAATGGTCTTGTAGTTCATATGTTGTATTTTGCTTGGAATTTCTGTATCAAGTGGAGCCTCATCAGCTAACAGTAATCCTGGGGCTGATGAGCACGACGGTCTTTTCTGGAAATTTATGTCTGGAAAACCCGGTCGTGACAGGCTTGGTATCAGAGCCAGGCTGACCATTGGCTAATCCTATCTCAGCCAGGTCAATAATATTAGGAAAACCAACCCACCAGACCATAACCAAACCCCAGTCAATGCTTCCCTTGCAAGATAACCATACAGTGACCCAACACCTTTCGGCAGTCGGTGCCCAACCTATCCACCTAACCTGTCGCTCATGCGCCAGTTGCCGGCCCCTAAATAGTCCTTTTCCGTAAGCGTGCGAGGGAAGACTCCGTCCCCTTTTTCCTATAAAAAGGGCACACTAGCCCCAACCCAGCACAGCAGCCGCTACCCCAAACCGAGCCACAATGCCTAGACCCGTCGTGCACAATGAGACCACAGCAACCAACCTTGGAGGCTTTGTGACCATACTCGCAAACCTCACCCGTCGTGCCTATGCGTTAGAAGAGCCCCCAGAATATGTTGTGTACCAAGGACCCATGAGCGGTGAGAGCCGTCAATTCTGGGCCACTGTGCACATCTATGGTAGGGGTCTAGAGCACGAGCGCCCCTACAGGTTCACCGGAAGAACAACTTCCTTTGAGCTTCAAGCCATCCAACTAGCCGCTCGAGAAGCTATAGTTCATCTCCGGCACTTGTCGCCCAGAGTTAACTGTCGCTCATTCCACTACTACCCTAGACGTGAAGGGTATGGTAGACCACCCCAAGTTGTCAACGGAGATCACGAGACAGATCCTGCATTGTTGCACCTAGTGCGCTACGTAAGTGCACTAGAGGAACTGTGCGATCAAATCACTATTGATCTAATCGCAGCTCGTGGAGAGCTGGTTCGTCGAGCCCCGGCGAGAGGAGAGAATGAGCCCAACGCCGACAGCCCAGTTGTGCTGTTTGGACACCCGATCGAGTCCCTGAGGACTGCCCCAGCCATCGGCCAAGGTGCTGCGATAACCCCAGAAGTGCTTCGTCGCATATTGGGAGCACACTCCAACGGGATTGTGGCCAACAATCCCCGAGATGGTCATCATCGCTACCCCGAGCCTGCAGCCCCTCAGACCACTCCAGTTAATTTCGACGACGAGACCCGTGGAGGAGCCTCAAGGCACGCACGCTTGGATGTAAACGAGGTAGACTAAGTCACCCGAGTCGTATCGAGTCCCAGTGTACCCTCGCTTTGTAATCGTGTGGCCTTGTATTCAAATGCCGCCTGTTGTCGTGCCTTTGTTTTAATGGTAACCTTGTCTGGATACGCCAGCATGCAGTATAAAATTTCTATCCCGGACACAGTTACGAAAAACCACCCCGTCAACCCCACAGTAACACATCACTATAGTGAAATGTGTGAATCAGTGGCTTGACCCCGACCATTGGAACAAAGCTGAAATTTTTTCTTTACCATTCACCTCGGTAAAAAAATGACCCAGCTCCAGTGCTATAAAAGGCCACCGCGTGACCTTGCCAAGCAACCCTCATCTTGTGCACCATCCTCACAACCATTTCTTGCCATGCCGAGCCCTAGCATTTATCTGAGAACCCCAGATGCAACCCCAGGTAGTTTTGTCAGGATATTGTGGGATTTTACCTGCAGTACCATGGGCGCTACCCAGCCACCCCAGTACGAGCTGTTCAAATCGAGAATCACCTCTTCCACCTCAAGATATTGGGCAGCAGTACACATCCCTCCCGTAAACTCGAACCAAGATCCAACGGAAGTCTCCTTCGTGGGGAAATCTATGCCAACCCCACAGATGGCCGTAGAAGCTGCTGCATATGAAGCGCTTGGTCGCCTTCGATTCGCGGTACCCTATGCCAGCGAACGAGGGTATTATTACTTTCTAAGCCGTGCAGCACCCGGAGGAGTGACATCTTTTCCCGGTGGACGAATTGAGAGAGACCCAGTCCTGGCCAACCTTGTCCAGTACGTCATCGCTCAAGAGCGTTTAACCCAACGTGTGATGGGTTATCTCCAGAGCCTCGCAGATTTAAATCCTTAGATCGCCATCGGCAGAGCACTAAGGCCAGACCGGGAGAGACACGTGCATCGACTGGTCAATCCACTTTCTCCGATAGAAGAGGAGTGTATCCCAGTACCAGAGACGTTTTCTAGGGACCCCGTCCAATTACCGTTTCCATTTTAGACGTCACTGCGGTGTTCCCTATTGCAACATTTAGTTATGTGTGTGACTTATGTGTAATGCCCTGAGTTTGTACGACGAGTCAATTAATTGGCTTCTACTATTGTGCGTAGTTTTGTTGTTGTGGTTTATGCTTCTTTAAATTAACTGTTTTTCCTCGCAAAATTCTGAAGTGAGATTTCTTTTCCCTGAGTTGCTACATCTACACTTTCTCACGACGTGGATTAATTAATTTCACACAGCACCACGGCAGCAGACTCACAACCATTATCATTCGAACACATACACTGTTTGCAAAACTTTGCAACGGTGTTACATCCAGCTAATCACCTCTAACAACGGTTAGCACCCGGCACACCCCATCTACTCCTCGTGATCACCACCACCGCGGAGAGCCAACACCCGAGCAACAGCATCGCGACGATCGTCGAGGATCATCGCGCACAGGAGCACAAAGAGCCCCAGTAGTGTCGCCAGCCCTCCAAATATCAAGATCGCAAACCAGTCCGGCATCGCCTCCGCCATTAGAGCCTCACCCGAGCTTCTGTAAGCGGTAATGGAGGAAGAAGGAGGAGCAGAAGTGAGGCCAGGTGCGAGGAAGAAGAGAGGGGCACCCCGGCCGTTTTATAGCTCGAGCTCGGTGTATGGTGGGCGAAGTCCACCAACGCCGCTCGTCGTCGATCGCCGGTGTTCGGAGTCAAATCCGCGAGCAGTGCCGACAGCGCGCTGGCCCGCGAGGTGAGTGACGCTGCACCGGCAGCTAGCACGCCGCGCACTACCGCAGTACGGCCTAGATGCCCTACGCGCTAGGCGTCGCCGGTGGAGAAAGCGCGCGAGAGAGAGGAAGAAGGGAGGACCAGAGGGAGAAGAAGAGGCTGACAGTGGACCCCGGGTCCACCTGTCAGCCAGAGAGAGCACTGTGCTCTCGGGTACGACCAGCGTATATTTAAATTTAGAAGTTATTCTAAATTTATATCCGGCATAGAATCTCACATTTTTGTCCCGAACCGTAGATTTTTCACGCAGCACTAGTATCCACACTGTGGTTTTACACCACTTATTGCCCTCTCACTACAGCCGCATTTTACTGCTCATAGTTTTTCTCAAAAACAGCTTTTAACAAATCTCGAGGACGAGATTTTTCTTAAGGGGGGTAGTGTTGTGACACCCCAAAAATTTGGGCTTGTTTTAATGAATTAAAATTTTGCCAGGAATTAAAACTTTAAATTTCTGAGCTCCATTTTGATTTTTTTAATCATTTCCTTCCCTGTTATGAAGAGTTTTTCCCAAAGAGAAAACCTTTCAAATATGTTTTTTTGGACTTATTTAACCTCTCAAGAAAAACTTTTGTTTTATCAGTATAACTAATTATATAATTATGTTGCTTGATCTTTACTTTCTTGAAAATGGATTTTTCAAGGTTAAATGGCCATATTTGAACTACAACCATTTGATAAATTCACTTAAAATTCCAACCAAAATTTGGAGATGTCATGTGATGTTTTTAAGTCGCTTTTGTGCAAAAACATCTTTATTTTATGTCATATTTTGAGCTCTACATCCAATTTTGTTCTCTGGTCCAGTGGGCAACTTTGCTCTGCAACCCTTTTAAATAATTCTTTCTAGCCTCCACCAAAATTATGGGATGATGGTAATAGCATATGATTCAACATTATGCAAAAACCTAGTGCTGTTCTTTGAAAAATTTGAGTGAATCAACCTCATTTTTATTCTGGTCCAACTTGATGGTTTGTACAGCAACCATATTTTTGCTTGCTCTTTAACCCTTGATTTTTCTCCTACTTGTAGTCCTCCATGTTAAATCCTTAAGTCCAGGAGCATGCACCCTTTGGATCATTTTTGGTTCATGAAATAATGCCATTTATTTCCTGTCCAGAATTGAGATTCTGCAAAACTTGCACTAGCAAGTTTGTGCTTTCCACCAACTAACCTCACCACCTTCTCTTTCATCTAAAGAGACCCCAATCTGGAAGTTTTGGCCACCCCAAGAGTTGCCTAGGTGCATGTGGCATTCTATTGAGCACCCTGTAGGCATGACCAGTTTTGACATGAGTTTTGGCATTACACTGTGAGCTTGCACCTCTGATCAAACTAGCATGTCCACTAGACTCCCTGTTACTCCTAACCTCGATCTGCTAAACCCCAACCTCACCTGTGACCTGTAGCTTGCACTGGCATTCCGTCAAACATCTCCCGTGCGTGCACTGGACGCGCCCAGAGTGCGCGTATTGCACGATGTCGCGCCCGAGCCGACACGCTGGCCCCCTGGCTTTGGCCCACTCTGCAGCGCCACGCCACTCGCTACCCTCTCACCGCTACACGCCAAGCCGCCCCTCGCCACGCACGGCAGGCCAAGAGCTAGCCGCCACGACCGCCGACAGCCCCCTGCTCCGTTCAGCGCCGCCGAGCCGCCCCCGCTCGCCACCTGCCTCCTGGAACAGCGCCGCTCATCCGCTAGCTCCTGCCGTCATCCCCAGCCACGCCACGTTGCCCTGCACGCTATAGAGAGGCGGTCCGCCGGCGTTCTTATCCGGCCGTCGCGGAACCAACCTCGACGAGCTATAAAGGGAGGCCCCCGAGCTTCCCCGAGCACGCAGGCAACCTCAGGCCACCCCATTGGCGCTCCCCTAGCTCGCAATCGACCCGGGGAGGTCATCTTCCCCACCTCCGGCAGCAGCGGCCGCCGCCATGGCTCCCGCTCTCCCAGCGCCACCAGGGCCTCTCCCTCCCACTTCTCTTCACCAAGAACACCTTCTCCCTTCCGTGGATCTTCTCCACTACTCGATTTCGATCGGGGCTCACTGCGGGAGAATTTTCACTCCACCCCCGAAGCCTCCGCCGCCGCGAAGCTCGCCGCCGGCAGCTCCCTCCGTCCCCACCGGCCTGGAAACCACCGGGAGGACCGCACTGGAGTGGCGGATCCATCCCCGCCCTCGGGGCCCCGCGTAGAGCTGCCAGTCGCCGGCGACGATCCCCTGAGCTCCGCCTCTGCTCGGGACAGAGGAAGGAGGGGGAAAGAGAGACTAGTCGAACCTGACCAGTGGGCCCTCTGGACCCACTGTCAGCGACCCCGTGCCTGTCCACGTGGGATTAAGTGAAAGCGTATAATCCTCCAGTACGTTTTCTCTGCACCGAAGGCGTAATTTCTTTCGAAACGTTTTCTTTTCTGTTTTAATTTAAATAACATATTTTGACCACAACTTTGACTGCCTATAACTTTTTAAATATAACTCCAAATGAATTGATTTTTTTCCTACCTTCCTCAAATTCAGTCTAGTTTATTTTAAGTCTTATTTGAAAATTTTCCAAACAACTTTTTTGTACTGTTTTTGAAATATGTGTTATTTGCATATTTTTGGAAATAGGATTTTTGGGAGAGAAGGAAGCTTTCAAAAATTTTGGAGAGCACCCCCACCCTCTTCCACACCATTAAGGCAAAGCATTCCTGACCCTGGCAAAAGTTTTTGGTGTGTTATGACCGTTTATAACACCACTTAAGTCGGAGGACTTGTTTTCATGTGACATGATCATTTGCAATGGAAGCATATTAGTGATTTCCTTGCTGTTGAAATGATATTATTGTGATGGAAATCATCCTCAGTGCCTGCATGCATGCCGGAAAGGAATCGGGAAAGCCTTCGCCTGGGTAGGCGTGAGCTGGTCGCGGTCCCCGTCGGGACGGTATGTCCGGTAATGGCATGGTAGGTATATTGAGTGTGATTTTGTGAGAAATATTTGATTACATGTCATGCAGGGAACTTATAAACCTCCTGAGTCGACCGTAGACCGAGTCTTGTTCCAGTACCCCCATACTTGCTATGTACTACCACTTGTCCCTGCCGCAGGTAGGGTATGGTTCAGTAAGTCGTCAACCCCTTTCAAGCACACACCGTACAGAGAGGCCATGGTGGAAGATATCGGTTGTAGCCGGTAGGCATGCCACCTGGTCCGGGGGCATGGGTGTTTCCGGTTGAGACCGAGAGGGGAGGCCACCCCTTAGAGCGCGCGATATAAATTTGATCCCATGCTACGCGAGGTTGTAGCCTCCCCACTTAGAGTTTTGCTTAACAAGTGTCGTGGGTGATTCCAGACACCGATGAGTTAAGCTGGTGTGTGCAAGTTAGGCGTGTTTCTACTAAAAGGCCGTAAGACGGAATTAGTCCGGAAGGGCTAAAGGAATCCGTTACTCGTGGGTAAAGAGTACACCCTCTGCAGAGATTAAAACCTATTCGAATAGCCATGTCCATGGGTTAAGGATTACAGTCTGGGATGGGTCAAGAGGTGGTCTTAGTGTCAGTCTTCGGAGGTGAAATTGTTAAACCAAACTTGGATACCGACTGGTGACTTGTGAGAACCATGATTATTATTTTATGATGGACTAACCCGTGCATTAATTGTATTATCGGGTATCCCTGGGATGGTTCTACCTCCTTGATCTTCACTGTGATCATTTCTTCTTAAGCCCTTTATGTGGTGTCGCTCAGACGCCCGACTGTGGCATTTTCTTTTAATAATTTACTTATAAGCCCTTTATGTGGTGTCGCTCAGACGCCCGACTATGGCATTTTATTTTAAGCCCTTTATGTGGTGTCGCTAGACGCCCGACTGTGGCATTTCTTCTTAAGCCCTTTATGTGGTGTCTCTCAGACGCCCGACTGTGGCATTTTCTTTTAAGCCCTTTATGTGGTGTCGCTTAGACGCCGACTGTGGCATTTCTTTTTAAGCCCTTTATGTGGTGTCGCTCTAGACGCCCGACTGTGGCATTTTTTTAAGCCCTTTATGTGGTGTCGCTTAGACGCCCGACTGTGGCATTTCTTTTTAAGCCCTTTATGTGGTGTCGCTCAGACGCCCGACTGTGGCATTTCTTTTAAGCCCTTTATGTGGTGTCGCTCTTAGACGCCCGACTGTGGCATTTCTTTAAGCCCTTTATGTGGTGTCGCTCAGACGCCCGACGGCCGACTTTTAAAGCCACACAGCGCGTCTGAGAAGACACCACATAAGGCGCTTAATTGAGGACATATTCTCACATCCGTTTCAAGGAGGCCTTTATGTGGTGTCGCCGACGCGTCGAGCCCCTGACTGGTGCATTTTCTTTTAAAGCCTTTATTGGTGTGCTTAGACGCCCGAGTCGTCAATGACATATCGGCCCTGACAGCGGCCCCCAATACCGGCTTTACGAACGATGCCACAAGTGGCAGTTCTTCTGTCTTGCGAATGCCCTTTAGGTGGCTAATCACGACTCAGACAGACGCATCTCGAACATAAGGGCTTAAAAGAAAATCTGGGGCATTGCTTCTCATTGAATGCGACCGTTATGTGGTGTCGCTTAGAGAACGCCCACGTCGAGCTGAGCGACTGTGGGCATTTCTTCTTAGAACACCAACATAAAGCGCGCCTTAAGTAATGAAAATGTGGTCGTCGTCTACGCACAGCGGGTGCCCGCTCGCGAACCACATAAAAGGTTATTAAAAAAAATGCCAACTGTCGAAGGGTTCGAGTGACAAGAACCCCTGTTACGATGGTGTCGCTTAAAGCACGGAGGAAACTGCCAACCCGTCGGCGTCTAAAGCGACACCACCGAAAGGCTGATAAAGAAACTGTGGTCGCATTACCATTTTACAAGTCGGCCCTTTAAGTGGTGGCTTGATGCTGTGCTCACCCCGAACCCACGCATCGGCTAACCTTTTTCACTAGGGGTTAACGACCAAGGCTCACCTACCATTATGATAGGGAAACTGGGTGGTGGCTATCCGGGCGCTCCCCTCATGGTATTCTCAGCGGTCAACTTTCCGTCGTAAATCATGTTGGTTTACCTTTTTTCCGAACACGCCGGACACTATGGGCTGTTCCATTCTACGCGTCTCCTCTTTACATTTGTGAATTCGCCTATCCGGTTCTTCCAAAGGGTGTTAACCTGCACGCAGCGGCCAGATTAACCGGGATCCGTTCGCTGCTTATAAGCATTATCTTCCATAAGTACCCCCCTCTTTGGTTTGCTACGCTGCGTCTGTCTACAGTCTAGAACGCACTACC
Organism: Triticum urartu; assembly: GCF_003073215.2. Lineage (NCBI taxonomy): Eukaryota > Viridiplantae > Streptophyta > Magnoliopsida > Poales > Poaceae > Triticum > Triticum urartu. Next base: position 42,068,667 of record NC_053027.1, on the reverse strand, counting down.
TACAGGGGAGAAGGGATAAATCGGAGACTGTGGCAGGTAAATTTTAACTTTTAAGCCGCCCAGCGGTGTACTATCTCCGGTTTGCAGACTGGAATGGCCCAGGCGCAGCCCGTAAACGAACTTCAACTAGGAGGTGTCTAAGGGTGCATCACATGCTGCGGAGGGCATAGTAGAGAATTGCCTGCAGAAACTCGGTAACCGTACCTCAGAGTGATAGTCCCTGAGAAATATTAAAACATTGTACTCAACAAAATTACACATATCTAATGCAACGTACATAGCCGAGGACGGCTAGACAAGCTCACGCCTAAGCAAGGCCGAGGCTTCCAGTTTTGGCATGCATCAAGACGAGGATGATTCAACAATAAAGTCATTTCAACACAAGAATCAAATACTCCAGAAGGATCATGTATAAACGTCTCGTAAGGTTGTAACTGTAAACAGAAATACGGATAAGATGCGCTAATGGTTGTGAGGGGGGTCCCAATTGAAAGGATCTCCTCCCAAAACAATGCAAAATAGCATAGCGCGTGATTAAAAGTACAAAAGTGTGAAAATTTCCATAAAGACAAATGAAACAGATAATTGAGAAGGTAGGAAAAAATAATCATTTGAGAAGTTAAAAAGTTATAGGCTAAAGTGGGCAAAATAGTTAATTACAGAAAGAAAACGTTCGAAGAAATACCTTTTCGGGTGCAAGGAAAACACGAGGATATACGGTTCATATATGGAAGACGGAAGGTTCGCGCCAGAGGTAGAGGCCACTGTCTATGTGGTTGATTGTTTAGTCTTCCATCTCTTGCCGAGAGGGGAGCGGGAGTCGCGGGATGCACTCTACGGGGAGGAGGGATGGAGCAAGTGCGCTCCGTGTTCAGCGTGGGAGGAGGGGCTGCCGCGGCTTGGGGCGGATGGTCGGGTGGGTGAAATTCCCCGATGAGCCGTAATCGGTAGTAGAGATCAGAAGGGAAGGAGAAGTGTGGAAGAGAAGGGGAGTGAAGAGCCGGTGGGTGGAGAGCGGAGCCATTGCGGGGCGGTCTCGGAGGTGGGATGAACTCCGGTGAGGCGAGCTAGGGAGCGCCAATGGGTGGCCTGAGTTGCTGCGTGATAGGGATGGGCTCCATAATGTGGGTTGGTTCCGCACGGCCGAAAGAACCGGCGCACCGCTCTCTATCACCGTGAGCGGGCAAGTGCGTGCTGGGAAGACGGCAGGATAAGCGGATGAGGCGCTGTAAGAGTGGCGGCGGGGGGCTCGTCGGTGAACGGGTGGCATTTTCAGCTATGGGTGGTCGGCGAGAGTAGGACTAGCCTTGGCTGGTGCGTCGCGGGGCCGTTTATCTTTGCGTGTAGCGGTGAAGGGTAGCGGTGGCGTGGCGCGCGAGTGGGCAAGCGGGGGCAGGTCGGTGCTCTGCGGGCCGACTTATGCAAGTACGACTTCTGGAGCCGGTCCAGTGCCACGCACGGGAGATTTGAACGGAGATGAGTCAAGGCCTAAGTCAAGTGAGTGGGGTGCAGCATGACGTGAGTACAGAAGGGAGTCTATGACAGCTAGTTGATCAAGGCAAGCAAGTGTAATCAAACATGTCAAAACTGGTCATGCTCACAGGTGCATTGCTCAAACTTATAGCCACGGATCCCTTAATCGCCTGGTGATCGGCAGTCTTGGGGTCTATGGCATTCCAGATGGGGTCTCTATTAGATGAAGAGAAGGTGAGTGAGGTTGTGAGCAAAATTGCTATGATTGAGAAACCAATTGGACACGGGAACCAACTCGTATCTGTGCCATTTTCGATTTCTTTTTAAGCCATTGATTATGTGCCTGTAGCAATTAGGATCCAAAAAGCGCCGTGCGAATCCCTGCTGGCGAGTTACTCTTTTAGATTAATGGAGAGCCTTTATTGGAAGTGAATCGGGCAACAAGAACGCCCGATCCAAGGAAAGCTAACAGCGCGCATACAAAATTATTGTCCACTGCCATATTGTTTTATTACATACCTGTCTGCATATAAAAATACCGTGCTTGCATTACAAATAAAATATTTATATTATGACATAACGGGTGTTGAGAAAGAATGTTTTAGTGCATGATTATACAATTATATATCCCAGTGTTATAAGGTTGCGAGTACATTCAAAGTACTCACTCCCAGGTCTATGTTTTCTCAACACAGGGTTTGGGCATTCTGTGATATTGTGTTTCTGGCCAGATCCTGCACTGAGACGGCAGCGTCTGTCGGTGGAGTGGAGCCTTACTAACAGGTAGCGCAAATTGGGAAAAACTGCCCAAGGCAGAAACCTGATCGGTGAAGAGCTCAGCAAGACACTCCGAGCTGATAGCTAAGATTAATGGAGTTAACACATGGATAAGCAAGAAATGACTGTTCTTATTGGGTTGGAATTGTACGGAGATATTGGGAGTCCCATTCAGACACTGTGGATGTCTCTGATCCACAAACCGCTTCCGCCATCAAACTAGAAACCCCAATTGTTGTACTCACAGGCCAGAATGGTCTTGTACTTCATATGTTGTATTTTGCTTGGAATTTCTGTATCAAGTGGAGCCTCATCAGCTAACAGTAATCCTGGGGCTGATGAGCACGACGGTCTTTTCTGGAAATTTATGTCTGGAAAACCCGGTCGTGACAGAACCTCCTGATCCTGATATCCCGACAGAGGTAGTAAAGGTAAATTCTCTCTATAGATATGATAAAGCTGAAGTTCCTCCTACTAAAATTGCTAGTCAGTGCTTTGATGAGTTTGATAACTTTATGTTTAAGCAAGACGACTTCAATGCTTATTTTGGTAGACAATTAAAAGAAAATGCTTATATGATTAGACGCTTGGGTGATTATATGGCTAATATTAAAGGTGAACTTAAACTTGTTAGCAAACATGCTTCTATGGTTACCACTCAAGTAGAACAAGTACTTAAGGTTCAAAAAGAAGTGCTTGATGAAATGAATAGTAAGAAAAATGATTATGCTGTTAGAGTGGCTACTAGAACTGGTAGAATGACTCTGGAACCTTTGTATCCTGAAGGCCACCCTAAGAGAATCGAGCAAGATTCTCAAAGAAATAATATTGATATTCCTAGTTCTTCTAAAAAGAAGAAGAAGAAAAATGATAGAACTGTGCAAACTTATAGTGAACCTATTGCTGAACCACCTGATAATCCAAATGATATATCTATGTCTGATGCTGAAATACAATCTGGTAATGAACATGAACCTAATGAAAATATCAATGATGATGTTCATGATGATGCTCAACCTAGTAATGATAATGATGTAGAAATTGAACCTGCTGTTGATCTTGATAACCCACAATCAAAGAATCAAGGTTATGATAAAAGGCCGTACCGGAGCGTCTCTTGGTGGATCCTCGTCAGCATCACGCATTGCTTCTTAGAGGAACCACCTTGGAACATTTTCCTAAGCATATTGTTTTTCTCTGAAAAATTCTGAAATTTGTAGTAACTTCAAAAAAAAGTGAACGAACTTCAATAAAACTGATAGCAACTACTCCTACAAGTGCCTAGAGCCTATATCAAGCATTATAACTACTTGGAACCATATAAATTTGACATGCAAGCTAAAGAACATGGTCACCTATGCAGCACATATTTGCAAAGAATAAAGCACTAGAACAAAAACTAATTTTACCAATGGAGGAGTCACATACCAAGGAACAATCTCCCCAAGCAGTTTTGCGAGAGGTGCTTTGAGCAAGGAGATTGAAAATCACAGCAAAAGTGGCCGGAATTCGTGCTTGAGTTGGTTTTTCGGGTTTGTGTGAGACAGAGGAAGAAGATGGATGCTGGGATAAGTGGAGGAGGGCCACCGGGGGCCCACGAGGCAGGGGGCGCGCCCTACAGAGGGGGGGGGCGCCCACCACCCTCATGGCCAGGTGGCAGCTCCTCCCGCGGTAATTTTTGCACAGTAAATCCTCAAATATTCCCGAAAAAATCATATTAAATTGGCATGGCATTCTGAGCACTTTTATTTTCGGGATATTTTTATATTGTACGGGTAAGTCAGGAAACAGACAGAAAAATACTATTTTTACTTTATTTAATTTAAATAACAGAAAGTAAAAGTGGGGTATAGAGGGTTGTGCTTCTAGTTTCATCCATCTCATGCTCATCAAAAAGAATCCACTAACAAGGTTGATCAAGTCTTGTTAACAAACTCGCTCCGATAACCATGAAACTGGAGAAATTTCGAATAACACTAAGTTACCTCAACGGGGATATGCACATCCCCAATAATAAGTATATCATATTTCTTCTTGACAGTAGGAAGAGGAAATTCAAAACCTCCAAATATAATCAATGAAATTTTCCCAATATAATTGATACTATGAACTTGAGGTTGTTTCATCGGAAAGTGTACCGTATGCTCATTACCATTAACATGAAAAGTGACATTGCCTTTGTGGCAGTCAATAACAGCCCCTGCAGTATTAAGAAAAGGTCTTCCGAGAATAATAGACATACTATCATCCTTGGGTATATCAAGAATAACAAAGTCCGTTAAAATAGTAATGTTTGCAACCACAACAGGCACATCCTCACAAATACCGACAGGTATAGCAGTTGATTTATCAGCCATTTGCAAAGATATCTCAGTAGGTGTCAGCTTATTCAAGTCAAGTCTACGATATAAAGAGAGAGGCATAACACTAACACCGGCTCCAAGATCACATAAAGCAGTTTTAATATTATTTCTTTTAATGGAGCAAGGTATAGTAGGTACTTTGGGATCTCCAAGTTTCTTTGGTATTCCACCCTTAAAAGTATAATTAGCAAGCATGGTGGAAATTTCAGCTTCCAGTATATTTCTTTTATTAGTAATGATATCCTTCATATATTTAGATTATGACTCTATGGCTTCGCACCAGTTTGTCGAGAGGCCTGAATCACCTCTCTTATATCGCTTAATTTTTGATAAACGACGTGTTTTCCGTATTACTCTCCCTGCTCCTTCCTTCTTTGATTCACAGACAAAAAGAAGATATGTTATTACCAGAGAGGAGGCAGAAGAGTACGAGAGCAGAGAGGAGGCAGCTCGACTTCACGCTGCAGCTCAGTAGGCGATAACCCCTGCACATCAGTATGATCCCGACTATTCTTCATCGCAGTACGACCCCAGCTGCACTTACGGGTATTCGCTAGTCTATCCTGGGCAATAGACCAACTTAGGCCAAAAGCCTAAGCTTGGGGGAGTACATATTTCTCACCGACATTACATTTATGTTCACACACTCGTTACTAGATGTCGGTGCTCATACTTTTTCACTATAATATCCATGCTAGTTTATTTTCTTTTTCCTACTTTCTTCTTGTGTGTTTGTTAAACCTTAAGAAAAACCAAAAAAATTAGTAGTAGTTTATTTTTATCCTGTAGTAGTAATAATTAAAAATAAAACCCAAAAATATTTCCCGTTTTTCTTTTGCTTGTTGGGAGCTTTCCCGTGTAAATAGTTTTATTTCTTTTCTTTTCTTTGGGGGCCAGTAGGAGAAGACCATAATTAAATTGTTGAAGTGGCTGTTGTATGCATTATTGTTGATTTAACCAAGAGCCCATATTGCCTTGTCTTCTCCTGTTTATTGAATGCTCGCATATTCCAGCTTAGTCCAATGCACGTACACTCTTATTATTATTCACACCGTTCGGTCGTGCAAGTGAAAGGCAATTATGATGATATATGATGGACAGACTGAGATGAGAAAAGCTGGTATGAACTCAACCTCTTTTGTTTTTGTAAATATGATGAGTCCCTCGTTCTTGATTCAACTTATTATGAATAAACATGTTTGCAATGACAATTAGAGATCGTAGTTGCTTGTGCCATGCTTGATTAGCTATGAGTTATAATGGTTTACCTTGTGTGCCAACATGCTATTGAGATGATTATGATGTGGTATGATGGGGTGGTATCCTCCTTTGAATGATTTAAGTGACTTGACTTGGCACATGTTCATGCATGTAGTTGAAACAAATCAACATAGCCTTCATGATATTTATGTTCATGGTGGATTATATCCTACTCATGCTTGCATCCAATGTTTATTGATTTTAATGCATGTACATGGCCGTTGTCACTCTCTAGTTGTTCGCTTCCCAGTCTTTTGCTAGCCTTCAGCTTTACTAAGCGGGAATACTGCTTGTGCATCCAATCCCTTAAACCCCAAAGTTATTCCAGATGAGTCCACCATACCTTCCTATATGCGGTATCTACCTGCCGTTCCAAGTAAATTCGTATGTGCCAAACTCTAAACCTTCAATTAAACATTCTGTTTTGTATGCTCGAATAGCTCATGTATCAACCAAGCCTGTCCTTATCTTCCATGTTAGGCGGGTTATTCTCTAGAGGTGTGGACTCCGCTCCTCACTCACGAGAAAATGGCTGGTCACCAGGATGCCCAGTCCCATGCTTTATGCAAACTAAATCAAAATTAATTGCAAACAAAACTCCCCCTGGGACCTGATGTATGTTGGAGGCACTTGTTGTTTCGAGCGAGCCATGGATTGATGCTTGTTGGTGGAGGGGGAGTATAAACTTTACCATTCTGTTTGGGAACCGCCTATAATGTGTTTAGCATGGAAGATATCGCCATCTCTTAGTTGTTATGTTGACAATGAAAGTATACCGCTCAAAATACAATTTATCTCTATTTCAAAACTGAGCTCTGGCACCTCTACAAATCCCTGCTTCCCTCTGCGAACGGCCTATCCATTTACTTTTATGTTGAGTCATCACCCTCTTATTAAAAAGCACTAGCTGGAGAGCACAGCCATCATTTGCGTTCATCATTGTCAATTTATATTGGGTATGACTATGATTGGATCTCTTTTACCATGAATTACAATGTCTAGTTAGTCCTTGATCTTTAAAGGTGCTCTGCATTTATGTTTTGCGGTCTCAGAAAGGGCTAGCGAGATACCATCTTGTTATATCATATTATGATTGTTTCGAGAAAGTGTTGTCATTCGAGATTTATTATTATGACTTGCTAGTTGATTATGCTACCGATATGAGTAATTATGAGACCTGAGAATTATTGCAAATGTGGTGAGTTATAATCTATGCTGAAAACTTGAATGCTGGCTTGGCATAGTTACAACAACAAGAGAAAACAGAGTTTGTAAAAGTTTTTCTTTCTATCAGTTTGTCAACTGAATTGCTTGAGGACAAGCAAGGGTTTAAGCTTGGGGGAGTTGATACGTCTCCGTCGTATCTACTTTTCCAAACACTTTTGCCCTTGTTTTGGACTCTAACTTGTATGATTTGAATGGAACTAACCCGGACTGACGCTGTTTTCAGCAGAATTGCCATGGTGTTGTTTTATGTGCAGAAAGCAAATATTCTAGGAATGACCTGAAAGACCACGGAGCATCTTAGAAAAAATTATAAAAAAATCCTCGCCAAAGATGAAGACCAGGGGGCTTGCACCCTTCTCACGAGGGTGGGGGGCGCCACCCCCTAGGGTTCGCCCCCCTACCTCATGGGACCCCTGGATGCCCTCCGACGCCAACTCGAACTCTATATATTTGCTTTCGGAGAGAAAAAATCGGAGAGAAGAAATCATCGCATTTTACGATACGGAGCCGCCACCAAGCCCTAAAACCTCTCGGGAGGGCTGATCTGGAGTCCGTTCGGGGCTCCGGAGAGGGGGATTCGTCACCGTCGTCATCATCAACCATCCTCCATCACCAATTTCATGATGCTCACCACCGTGAGTGAGTAATTCCATCATAGTCTTGCTGGACGGTGATGGGTTGGATGAGATTTATCATGTAATCGAGTTAGGTTTGTTAGGGTTTGATCCCTAGTATCCATTATGTTCTGAGATTGATGTTGCCATGACTTTGCTATGCTTAATGCTTGTCACTAGGGCCCGAGTGCCATGATTTCAGATCTGAACCTATTATGTTTTCATGAATATATGTGAGTTCTTGATCTGATCTTGCAAGTCTATAGTCACCTACTATGTGTTATGATCCGGCAACCCCGAAGTGACAATAATCGGGACCACTCCCGGTGATGACCATAGTTTGATGAGTTCATGTATTCACTATGTGCTAATGCTTTGTTCCGGTTCTCTATTAAAAGGAGGCCTTAATATCCCTTAGTTTCCAATAGGACCCCGCTGCCATGGGAGGGTAGGACAAAAGATGTCATGCAAGTTCTTTTCCATAAGCACGTATGACTATATACGGAATACATGCCTACATTACATTGATGAATTGGAGCTAGTCCTGTGTCACCCTATGTTATGACGGTTACATGATGAACCGCATCCGGCATAATTATCCATCACTGATCCGGTGCCTACGAGTTTTCCATATACTAGTTTACGCTTATTTACTTTCCCGCTGCTACCGTTACAATCACTACAAAATACCAAAAACATTACTTTTGCTGTCTTTACTTTTGTTGCCGCTACCACCACTATCATATTACTTTGCTACTAAACACTTTGCTGCAGACACTAAGTTTCCAGGTGTGGTTGAATTGACAACTCAGCTGCTAATACTTGAGAATATTCTTTGGCTCCCCTTGTGTCGAATCAATAAATTTGGGTTGAATACTCTACCCTCGAAAGCTATTGCGATCCCCTATACTTGGGGGTTATCAAGACTAATTTCTGGCACCGTTGCCGGGGAGCATAGCTCTATTCTTTGAGTCACTTGGGATATATATCTGCTTATCACTATGAAGAACTTGAGAGATCCAAAAACCAAGATCTATCCCTCAACTACGAGGGGAGGTAAAGAACTGCCATCTAGCTCTGCACTTGATTCACCTTCTGTTATGAGTAAGTTTGCGACATCTACACCTGTTTCTGCTATTCGTTCTGTTATGTCGCATGTTAATGATGATGCCACTTCTGCTATGCATGATACTTATGATGAAACTGCTTCTATGCCTGATACTACTGTGCCCCTTGGTGAATTTCTTGATGAACAAATTGCTAGGGCTAGAGAAAAGGAAATTACTGAATCTGAATACGATGATGATAGTGATGATGAAAATATGCCTGTTATTCCCGAGGGATATCATTTTGATACGGAATCTTCTGCCGCTATTTTAGCTTGGAAAGATAGATATGAGCTTAAGAGGTTATTAGTTAAATGGAACAAAGAATCACTTAGAGATAAAATGAAACCCGACCCTGCTTTTTCTACTTCACCTATCTGTGTTCCTGATAAGGATTATGAATTCTCTGTTGATCCTGATATAATTACTTTGGTTGAATCTGATCCGTTTTATGGCTATGAATCTGAAACTGTTGTGGCACATCTTACTAAGTTAAATGATATAGCTGCCCTGTTTACTAATGATGAGAGATCGCGTTACCTCTATATACTCAAAATATTTCCGTTCTCATTAAAGGGTGATGCTAATATATGGTTTAATTCTCTTGATCCTGGTTGTGTCCGTAGTCCCCAGGATATGATTTATTAATTCTCTGCTAAATATTTCCCTGCTCTAAGAAACAAGTTGCTTTGAGGGAAATATACAACTTCGTGCAAATTAAAGAAGAGAGTCTCCCACAAGCTTGGGGGAGGCTCCTCAAGATACTTAATGCTTTGCCTGATCATCTTTAATAATGGACTAACCGATGTTTCCAGAGATTACCTGGATAGTTGTGCTGGTTCTCTTTTCAGGGAAAGAACACCGGATGAAGCTGAAATTCTATTGAATAATATGTTGAAAAATAAAAATAATTGGGCATCTCCTAAGCCAGCTCCTGAGCCAACTCCTGCTCCAATTAGTGAGTCTATTCCTAAACCAACTCCAAAGAAGAGAGGTGTTTTATTCCTCAGTCCCAAAGATATGCAAGAGGCAAAGCAATCTATGAAAGAAAAAGGTATTAAAGATGAAGACGTTAAGAATTTACCTCCTATTGAAGAAATACATGGTCTTAATATACCGCCTGTTGAAGAAACATAAGATCTCAATTCTTTAATTACTGAAGAACTTCCTGATCCCGATATCTCGACACATGTAGTAAAGGTAAATTCTCTCTATAGATATGATAAAGCTGAGATCCCTCCTACTAAAATTGCTAGTCAGTGCTTGGATGAGTTTGATAACTTTATGTTTAAGCAAGACGACTTCAATGCTTATTTTGGTAGACAATTAAAATAAAATGCTTATATTATTAGACGCTTGGGTGATTATATGGCTAATATTAAAGGTGAACTTAAACTTGTTAGAAAAGATGCTTCTATGGTTACCACTAAAGTAGAACAAGTACTTAAGGCTCAAAAAGAAGTGCTTTATGAAATGAATAGTAAGAAAAATGATTATGCTGTTAGAGTGGCTACTAGAACTGGTAGAATGACTCAGGAACCTTTGTATCCTGAAGGCCACCCTAAGGGAATCGAGCAAGATTCTCAAAGAAATAATATTGATGTTCCTAGTTCTTCTAAAAAGAAGAAGAAGAAAAATGATAGAACTGTGCAAACTTCTAGTGAACCTATTGCTAAACCACCTGTCGGTGTACTAGAGTAGGGGTACCCTTAGTACCCCGAACTCGTGCATGGGCAGTCGCAGCGTCCCGCGGCAAGGCTTCCCGGGTAACCGCCAAGACCCTCCATGGCTACTTTAGAGCCATTCAAGAACACAGTGCTTAGACCAAGGCCCCGGAAAGAGGAGCTTGCCGGGAAGAAAACCAGACCCTGGCAAGAGGAGCTTGCCGGGAAGGCCTATCGAGGCATGCAAGACCCCGGCAAGAGGAGCTTGCCAGGAAGACCAACCAAAGCATCTCAAGAAGCTCGCTGCGACGCACCGCGCGCCCCGACAAGGCCCGGTGAGCGACAAGCTCCCGGACGCGACAAGACTACATCCGCGGCAAGGTGCTTGCCGCGGCAAGCTACTACCCCGCAGCCCGCGCTCCAGCTCACCCACAAACGTGTCGCCCTGGGACCATTCCTGGCGTACGTGGCAGGAGGCTGTGCAGCCGGGGGCATGCGGTGGCAAGCAGGCGCTGACAAGCAACCATCGTGGCAAACGGTGGCGTTCCTAGCGGTCCCTCTTTGGGCCGTCAAGGTGACACAGACGGGCATTTAATGCCCTTGTCCCCTGCCGTCAGAGTTAGGTAGGATGCGACATGTAGGCGGTGGAGCCAACTACCACCCCTTTTACATTTTTACCCTCAGCTCTGTTGCCACGTGTCGGTGACCCCTTAGGCATATAAAAGGAGGCCCATGCGCAACAGGGAAAAGGGGGAAATGATTCTCACGCTCGAGAGGGAGGAGGACACTCATCCATGCTCGCCCTCACCAGCTGCTGGAGTGTACTGTAGCACTCCGCTCTCCCGAGCAAAAAACCAATACAATCCACAAAGCAGGAGTAGGGTTTTACGCATCCGTGCGGCCCGAACCTGGGTAAAATCGCTCGCATGCCTCGCCTCGATCTGCTCTTTGCGCAAATCCCCGCCCCCGCCGAACCGAAAAGGGGCTTGCTCCGTCGAGTCCCATAGGTTCTCGAGGACCAGCCTCTTCGTCCCCAACATCTCTGGCGCGCCAGGTAGGGGGCAACGGGGTTGCGCAAACCAGATCCGGCGTCCACACGAGCTGGATCTTCATCGTCTTCACCGACATGCCGCCGAAGAAGAAGGCTTCGGAGGCGGCTGCTCTGTCCGCGCCAAACCCACCGCCGCCGGAGCAGTCGGCCGGTGGGGGAGACGCTGGCAGAAGAGTGGGCGCCGATGGGGAGACTTGTGGCACCGCCAGGTCCAAGGACCAGGCCGCACCGCACGTCGGCGGCGCGGTCGCCTCCCACAACGACCGCGCCCACTCCAAGACCTCGGCGTCCGTGCACGCACCGCGCCCATCCCAGGAGGCGCGAGACCAGCAGCGTCATGGTACCCACGGTACCATACGCCTACTGGGCAAAGATCAAGCTGGCGGATCCCGGAGTGCTCAGGATCAGCGTGCGCACCAACATGCTGGCACGAGCGTGGCGCGGTCGCTCAGACGAGATGTTGCTCCTTCTAACGCGGTTAGGAGTCCGAGCATATCTCGTTCCTCGCACCGTCCGCCGCCACCGCCTGCCTCTCTGGCAGGGGCTTTGGCGCGGAGCTGCCGGTGGTTCTTTGGTTGATCAGAATGACGCCAAATCGAGCCACCGGCCAGACACCCTTCGCTCTAGTCTATGGAGCGGAGGCAGTTATCCCCACGGAACTCGTATACGGGTCACCTCAAGTGCTCGCTTGTGATGAGCTCGAGCAAGAGCAGCTGCGGCAAAATGACGCGCTGTTCCTTGGGGAAGATCGTCTTCAGGCTGCTGCGCGAGCCGCTCGCTACCAGCAAACTTTGCGCCGCTATCATAGCCGCAAAGTTAAAGCCAGAAGTTTCGAGGAAGGTGACCTTGTCTCCTTGGCGTGATCAGTCCGCCAAGGTTTCCGACAAGTTGACGCCGAAGTGGGAAGGCCCTTACCGGGTGAAGTGAGTCACTAGGCTTGGCGCTGTCCGCCTTGGGACCGAAGAAGGCGTACTAGTGAGCAACTCCTGGAATATTGCGCATCTTCGTAAGCTTTGCCCGTGAGGCGCGGTTGTCGGACCCTGTCCGGCAACCACCCATTTGTACAAAGTCTTGCCGCTGTTGCATGTAATCCTTTGTACAAAGCCGGGCGCAGACCCCGTGCATAAAGATTATGTGCTCAGCACATACCCCGGGAAAGCAAGCGACAGAAAAAGATAAGTGCCAAAGTTTGAGCAATCAGACTTCTTTTAAGTTTTGAAGTTATTTTCCTTGAACGCCCATGTTTTGTATGGGAAACCTGGGCGCAGAGGAGCCGACTCGTAGCTAGTTGCGCCCTTACTGTTGTTTCGAGCCCCGCTCAACAACCTAAGTGAGCTGCAACTAGCTCCGTGACGAGGTTTCTTGTCGGCCGCCGCACCGCCTGCAGATCGCTGACGTTCCGCACTCAGCACTCGTGGCAAGCGTGCCAGTGCCGGCAAGTTCCCTATATGCGCAGGGTAAAAACCATACAAAGGAAGGAGTCAAGTAAAGGAAATAACATAGCAATTAAATTTATAGAGTTATCTTCCTTGAGCGACCGCCCCTTGTATGGGAGAACCTGTGCGCGGAGGAACCGGCTCGTAGCTAGTCGCGCGCCTACTGTTGTTTCGAGTCCGCTCAACAACTTAGGTGAACTGCGGCTAGCTCCGTGGCAAGGTTTCTTGTCGGTTGCGACACCGCCGGCAGGGAACCAACTCATAGCTAGTTGCCTTACTGTCGTTTCGAGTCCGCTCAACGACTTAAGTAAGCTGCGACTAGCTCCGCGACGAGGTTTCCTGTCGGTTGCAGTTCCGCTGCTGATGTTCCGCACTCAGCGCTCGCGGCAAGGTGCCCGCACCGGCAAGTTCCCTAAAAGCGTAGGGTAAAAACATACAAGGGAAGGAAGCAAGTAAAGGGAATAACATAGCAATCACTACCCATAAGAAAGTTATATTACAAAATAGCTTGTCGCAGCTCTAACAGATGTTTTCCATGACGTAGCTAGCAGCGACAAGGAAAGAAGTAAGCAGGCGGCCTAGTCAATGCGGTCGCCCTCAACCCTCTTGATCCCGCCCACCTTGTCCACAATGGGTGCGACAAGGCCCTTGAGCTCCTCCTGATCGGTATCAGGCGGCAAGGGTCTGAGGACGTTGTTGAGGCGGAAGCCTGGATTGCGGAAGGCCACCTTCATCAACACCTTCTGAAGGGCTCCCGCGCAGATCTTGCGCGACTCGTCGGCCAGCTGCTTCGGGATCCTATCCTGGAGCCGCTGGAGCGCCGTCGCCACACCCTGGAAGAACAGAGTGAGGTTGGCGCTAGGTTGGAGTTTCTCGTCGGAGGAGTACCTGAAGTCCTCCATCCCCAGCTGCGCCAGCTCCTTATCGATGTCCCCGGCGGCGTTCACGAGGTTCTCCGTCCAGTGCTCCACCGTACCCCTAAAGGCGTTTTGGGTGGTGGCCGCACTCTCCAGCAATGCCTTGTCGGCTTCGATCTCCTTCTTCAGGGCTTCCTCCTGCTCCTTGGCGCCGTCCAGCGCCTTGGTCAAAGCGGCCAGCTTCGACTCAAGAGCGGCGTTGGAGTCCTTGGCAGCGCTAAGCTCTTCACCATGTGCTATGCGATCAGCCTCCAGCTGCACCACCTTTATCTCCAGCACCTTCTTGGCGGCCTCGGCGGCTGCGGCAGCTTCCTTTGCCTCCTTGAGGGCCACGCCAAATGACTGCTCGCGCGCGGCAAGCTCTTCCTCGTGGCTGTCGAGGCTGGTCTTCCGCTGCGCCAACTCGCCCTCCTGCGCAGATATCTTCTCAGCGGCGAGCCGCTGTCGCTCTTCGACGTCAGCCTTCTCGAGGAGGAAGGCCGTCCGTGCTTCAGCAAGTTGCTCCCGTTCCGCTGCCAAGGACCGGAGAGCTTCCCGGTGAAAACCCGCAAGCTCCTCCGCGCGCTTCTTGATATCCACGCTCGCCTTGGCGGCAAGCGCTTCGCGGGACTCCAGCTTAGCCTGCCGGGCGCGGTAGAGCGCCATCAACTTCCGCAGCAAGCGCTCCTCCTCTGGCTCGTTGCCGCTGCTGCTTGGCGCGTCTACCAAGGTCAACCCGGCGGAAGCAAGCACTTCCCCGTCAAAGCTTTCTCCCTCGATCGGCGCCCTGGAGCTTGACGCCCAGGGGAGGTTGATGAAGACGTCCTCGCCCGCCTTCAGATAGACGCCTGGCTGGGGCTCCTCGAAGCCTGGCGCAGCGGCAGTAGCGGATGGATCGGCGGTCGGTGTAGCGCCTGGCGCTCCTGCGGCCTCCGGGTCGTCAGTACGATCGCCGGATCCCCCACCTGCTGCTGCGTCGGCAGCCTTGGCGGCCTCATCGCCGGCGGGATCGTCGGCGCCGTTGCCCCCTTCGGGGGCGGCGTCGTCGTTGGCGGCAACCTCCATCTCCATTGGCTCCGAAGCAGATGGATCTGGCGACCGAGGAAGGGAGAAGAATCAGACAAATATCCAAGAGAATCAAGCAGAGATCAAAACAAGAAGAACCCAAGGAAAGTTTCCAAGCAAGAGGATTACCTGTGCTGGGCTCGGCCGCCGCGGTCTCCATTGCCGGGGGTACGCTGGCGCTGCCTCTTGGCGGAGAACTGCCCCTTGCCGGAGAGTCCCTTGCCGGAGGATCTCTTGCCGGAGAGTTTTCCCTTGGCGGTGTAGTCGAAGAAGATGGCACGCCGGGGGTTGTCTCCGGACGTTCCTGGTGGGGCTGTTCTGCTCCTACACAAGTCAACGATCAAGATGTCAGCAAAGAAAAAGCATCCCAGCATGCCCAACGGCAGAAAACAAACCGCATGCTTACGCTGGGGGCTGCTCTGCGGAATGATTTCCGGATTTGGCAAGGTGGTCTCAGGCGCACCCTCTTCTGGCGGAGTGGGCACGTCATTAATGTTGATCACCGGGATCCTGGCTCTCTTTGCCGCCCTCTGGGCCAGTGTCCTGAAAAGGAATGGATTCGGAGCAAGGCAAATGAGATGCAAGATAAAACAAGCAAGGATTGAAGAACTACAAGTGATGCAAGAAGATCTTACTCTTCTTCTTCTTCCTCGTCGGAGCTAAGCGCCGAGAAGTCAAAACCCGGCTCACGCCCGGCGCGGGAAGGCGGAGGAGTAGGCTCCCTTGGTCGCTTGGCGGGAGCAGCGGCAGTGGTCCGAGAAGACCCCGTCTTCATTGCCGCGGCAATGTGAGGCGCTCCCGCGGCAACGGTGCTTGCCGTGGTAGAGCGTGTCGCGCGGCGCGGCGCCTGTTGGCTCGCCCGCTGCTCCGCCACGTCCCTGACCTTGCGGAGGCGCCTTCTTGGCGGAGATGGAGGCCCTGCCTGCGGCGAGCTGCCCGAAGGCGGGAAGGAAGAGGAGCCGATCTCTAATGGGCCGCTCGCGTCCTTGGCGGGCTCGCTCGACTCGGCGTTGCGCCCGGCAGTCTTCTTCTTCTCCTTGCCGGCAAGCTCTTCTCGCTCCGCACGGCTTGCCGCCTCCGCCTCCGCCGAAGTAAACCCATACTCGCCCGCGGCCGCGGCTGCCGCCGCCTCTTCCAACCGGGTGAAAATGCGTTGCATCTCCTGCTCGGTGGTGTCGCGGGTGAGGCCGTCCTTCTCGTCGGCACGGATCGGCACTTCCACCAGGTTGTCGAAGAATTTCTGCACGACAGCATCGTCTGGCTCTTGCCAAGTTGGCACAATTCCATGTGAGTTGCACAACGGCATCATTGCGCGGATGCGGTCGAGCGAGGAATTGTTGCACAACGGGACGACGCCCCGCGGCAACCTGAAGACCTCGGGGTGCTCTGGGTCATACTTGAACAGTTCCTGGAGCACCGAGTTGAGTTCCAGCACGGTGAAGTTATAATTGAGGCCGGGCGCAACCTCATAATATCCGCCGCGTTCTTGAACTCCCAGGCAGGCCTCCCTCTCTCCTGCAGCGGGGCGATGCGGCGGCGGAGAAAATCCGCGCCAACTGCGCCAACAGTCAGCCCGGCAAGCCTGAGGCGTTGGATCCGGGCGATGGCAATTTTCAACCTAGCATCTTCCGGGGCCACGTCGCTCCAGTCATTGCCGTGCACTACTGGGGTTTGGCGCTGGGCAGTGAATGGCTGCGGTTCCTCCTCGACGACCCAGCACCAGTCGGCCCTCCACTCCTCCCACTTGCCGCGGAACTCTCCCTCCAGATAAGCCTCTTTCTTGCCGCCCCTTGAGATCCAGGCGATCCCACCGGATAGTGCCTCTCCTTTCTCTACTCGGGGTATGAAGAAATGGCGGAAGAGGGCAACGTTTGGATGGACTCCGACAAAGTTTTCGCACAAATGTGCGAAAACCGCCATGGTCAGAACGGCGTCGGGGGTGAAATCAAGGAGGAGGAACCCGTAGGTGTTCATGATGTCACAGAAGAACTCCGAGAAGGGCGGGCAGAGCCCGCAATAGAAGAACAGAGGAAAGAAGGGATACCCGTTGGGAGCCATCTCCCGGGCGGTGGCGGGGAGCACCCTCGTGCGCGGGTGCGCCCGCGTCTCTGCCGACCAGAAGAGGTAGAAGTCATCCCTCAGCTCCCTCGCGGCGAGCTTTGGGGGGAAGACGGCCTGCTCCTTCCGCAGCGTTACGAGCCGCTGCGCCTCGCTCGACTTCACGACCTTCCCCTTGTCGCCTTTCGGAGCCATGGCGGAAGTAGTGGAGGAGGACGACGGCGTGGGCGGTGCTGGTGGCGATGGGGGTCAGAGCGCCGCTCTCTCCCTCTCTCTCTAGATGGGGGAGCGGCGGAGATTTCTGAGATTGGAAGCTGTAATGGGCGAACTACCCCTGTATCCCCTGCTTATAAAGGGGGGAGGGGGACGTTCTGCATTTCCGAATAAAATACCACCCACGACCTCACCCACGGCGCCGCGTTCGACGCGTGCTGCTCGGGGCGTGTGCAGTGGGTGCAGAGAGATTTACGGCGTGACCTAGGCCACGCGTGCCCGTGCACTGTTTTGGGCCTGGCCCAACAGCGCGCGGCACCGTGTCTGGCCCAGGCCCGGGGCTCCTGTCGGTGTACTAGAGTAGGGGTACCCTTAGTACCCCGAACTCGTGCACGGGCAGTCGCAGCGTCCCCCGGCAAGGCTTCCCGGGTAACCGCCAAGACCCTCCATGGCTACTTTAGAGCCATTCAAGAACAAAGTGCTTAGACCAAGGCCCCGGCAAGAGGAGCTTGCCGGGAAGAAAACCAGACCCTGGCAAGAGGAGCTTGCCGGGAAGGCCTATCGAGGCATGCAAGACCCCGGCAAGAGGAGCTTGCCAGGAAGACCAACCAAAGCATCTCAAGAAGCTCGCTGCGGCGCACCGCGCGCCCCGACAAGGCCCGGTGAGCGACAAGCTCCCGGACGCGACAAGACTACATCCGCGGCAAGGCGCTTGCCGCGGCAAGCTACTACCCCGCAGCCCGCGCTCCAGCTCACCCACCAACGTGTCGCCCTGGGACCATTCCTGGCGTACGTGGCAGGAGGCTGTGCAGCCGGGGGCATGCGGTGGCAAGCAGGCGCTGACAAGCAGCCATCGTGGCAAACGGTGGCGTTCCTAGCGGTCCTTCTCTGGGCTGTCAAGGTGACACAGACGGGCATTTAATGCCCTTGTCCCCTGCCGTCAGAGTTAGGTAGGATGCGACATGTAGGCGGTGGAGCCAACTACCACCCCTTTTACATTTTTACCCTCAGCTCTGTTGCCACGTGTCGGTGACCCCTTAGGCATATAAAAGGAGGCCCATGCGCAACAGGGAAAAGGGGGAAATGATTCTCACGCTCGAGAGGGAGGAGGACACTCATCCACGCTCGCCCTCACCAGCTGCTGGAGTGTACTGTAGCACTCCGCGCTCCCGAGCAAGAAACCAATACAATCCACAAAGCAGGAGTAGGGTTTTACGCATCCGTGCGGCCCGAACCTGGGTAAAATCGCTCGCGTGCCTCGCCTCGATCTGCTCTTTGCGCAAATCCCCGCCCCCGCCGAACCGAAAAGGGGCTCGCTCCGTCGAGTCCCATAGGTGCTCGAGGACCAGCCTCTTCGTCCCCGACACCACCTGATATTCCAAATGATATTTCTATGTCTGATGCTGAAACACAATCTAGTAATGAACATGAACCTAATGAAAACATTAATAATGATGTTCATGATGATGCTCAACCTAGTAATGATAATGATGTAGAAGTTGAACCTGCTGTTGATCTTCATAACCCACAATCAAAGAATCAACGTTATGATAAAAGAGACTTTGTTGCTAGGAAACATGGTAAAGAAAGGGAACCTTGGGTTCAGAAACCCATTCCTTTTCCTCCAAAACCATCCAAGAAAGAGGATGACGAGGATTTTGAGCGCTTTGCAGAAATGATTAGGCCTATCTTTTTGCGTATGCGACTAACTGATGTGCTTAAAACAAATCCTTATGCTAAATATATGAAGCATATCATTACTAATAAAAGAAATATACCGGAAGCTGAGATTTCCACCATGCTTGCTAATTATACTTTTAAGGGTTGAATACCAAAGAAACTTGGAGATCCTGGAGTACCTACTATACCTTGCTCCATTAAAAGAAATTATATTAAAACTGCTTTATGTGATCTTGGAGCCGGTGTTAGTGTTATGCCTCTCTCTTTATATCGTAGACTTGACTTGAATAAGGTGACACGTACTGAGATATCTTTGCAAATGGCTGATAAATCAACTGCTATACCTGTCGGTATTTGTGAGGATGTGCCCGTTGTGGTTGCAAACATTACTATTTTAACGGACTTTGTTATACTTGATATTCCCGAGGATGATAGTATATCTATTATTCTTGGAATACCTTTTCTTAATACTGCCGGCACTGTTATTGATTGCAACAAAGGCAATGTCACTTTTCATGTTAATGGTAATGAGCATACGGTACACTTTCCAAGGAAACAACCTCAAGTTCATAGTATCAATTCTATTGGGAAAATTCCATCAATTATATTTGGAGGTTTTGAATTTCCTCTGCCTACTGTCGAAGAAATATGATATTCTTATTATTGGGGATGTGCATATCCCCGTTGAGGTAACTTATTGTTATTCGAAATTTCTCTGGTTTCATGATTATCGGAACGAGTTTGTTAACAAGACTTCATCAACCTTGTTAGTGGATTCTTTTTTATGAGCATGTGATGGATGAAACTAGAAGCACAACCTTCTGTACCCTATGTATATTTTCTGTTAATTAGTAGAAATAAAGTAAAAATAGTATTTTTTTCTGTCTGTTTCCTGACTTATCTGTGCAATATAAAAATATCCCGAAAATAAAAGTCCTTAGAATGACATGCAAATTTAATATGATTTTTTCGGAAATATTTGAGGATTTACTGTGCAAAAATTACCGCGGGAGGTGATGCCACCTGGCCATGAGGGTGGTGGGCATGCCCCCCCTCTAGGGCGTGCCCCCTGCCTCGTGGGCCCACGGTGGCCCTCCTCCACTTATACCAGCACCCATCTTCTACCTCTGTCTCACACAAACCTGAAAACCAACTCAAGCACGAGTTCCAGCCACTTTTGTTGTGATTTTCGATCTCCTTGCTCAAAGCACCTCTCACAAAACTGCTTGGGGAGATTGTTCCTTGGTATGTGACTCCTCCATTGGTCCAATTAGTTTTTGTTCTAGTGCTTTATTCTTTGCAAATTTGTGCTGCGTAGGTGACCATGTTCTTGATCTTGCATGTCAAATTTATATGGTTCCAAGTAGTTCTAATGCTTGATATAGGCTCTAGGCACTTGTAGGAGTAGTTGCTATCAGTTTCATTTAAGTTGGTTCACTTTTGTTTGAAGTTACTAAAAAATTCAGAATTTTTCAGAGAAAAACAATATGCTTAGGAAGATGTTCCAAGGTGGTTCCTCTAAGAAGCAAGGACCCAGGATTGCTATGCACGATACTGGCGAGGATCCACCAAGAGATGCTCCAGTACGGCCTTGTGAATGGCCGTCAGAAAATTTTATGGACCGTGCGGGAATTAGAGAAGAATTCAAGCATATTTGCACAATGTCGGTCTTGAGGATTTTGAGGCTAACAAATGCCCCCAGTATCATGATCTCACAAGTTCATTTGTGAGGAGGTTTGAGTATCCATGTTTGCGTAATTCTCCTTCAGTCATCTTTGATCTCTATGACAAATCGTATACCATGGACTTAGAGGATTTCACTTCTTCTTGCAAACTTCCATCATGGGGTAGTGTTAGGGATCCCCCTAAATCTGAATTTAGAAACTTTCTTGGTAGTATAACTATGGGGGAATCTAGAGATATAACGCAGGCTACCATAGGGAGCATTCACTTTCCTGCTATACATTATTTTGCTCTCTTCATCGGTAGATGCATAAATGCTAAGGATGAAGCATGTCACATGTGTGTCCCTGATCTTAGCATTCTCAGGAGTGTTGTGTTAGGAGACCAATCTTATCATATGGGAGCCATTGTAGCTCGTAGTTTGCATCATAATAGACATAATGGAGATTTCTTTGGAGGAATTTATGCAACCCTCTTAGCTCATTTTCTTGAGATAGACATTCGTGAGGGTGATACGGAGTTGCCTCCTGCATATTTAGATTATGACTCTATGGCTTCGCATCAGTTTGTCGAGAGGCCTGAATCACCTCTCTTATATCGTTTAATTTTTGATAAACGACGTGTTTTCCGTATTACTCTCCCTGCTCCTGCCTTCTTTGATTCACAGACAAAAAGAAGATATGTTATTACCAGAGAGGAGGCAGAAGAGTACGAGAGGAGGGCGGTGGTAGCTCGACTCCACGCTGCAGCTCAGCAGGCGATAACCGCTGCACATTAGTATGATCCCAACTATTCTTCGTCGCAGTACGACCCCAGCTACACTTATGGATATCCGCCAGGCTATCCCTGGCAATAGACCAACTTAGGCCAAAAGCCTAAGCTTGGGGGAGTACATATTTCTCACCGACATTACATTTATGTTCACACACACTCATTGCTAGATGTCGGTGCTCATACTTTTTCACTGTAATATCCATGCTAGTTTATTTACTTTTTCCTGCTTTCTTCTTGTGTTTGTTAAACCTTAAGAAAAAACAAAAAAATTAGTAGTTGTTTATTTTTCTGCTGTAGTAGTAATAATTAAAAAGAAAACCCAAAAATATTTCCCGTTCTTCTTTTGCTTGTTGCAAGCTTTCCCGTGTAAATAGTTTTATTTCTTTTCTTTTCTTTGGGGGTCAGTAGGAGAAGACGATAGTTAAATTGTTGAAGTGGCTCTTATATGCATTATTGTTGATGTAACCAAGAGCCCATATTGCCTTGTCTTCTCCTGTTTATTGAATGCTCGCAGATTCTAGCTTAGTCGAATGCACGTGCACTCTTATTATTATTCACACCGTTCGGTCGTGCAAGTGAAAGGCAATTATGATGATATATGATGGGCTGACTGAGATGAGAAAAGCTGGTATGAACTCGACCTCTTTTGTTTTTGTAAATATGATGAGTCCCTCGTTCTTGATTCAACTTATTATGAATAAACATGTTTGCAATGACAATTAGAGATCATAGTTGTTTGTGTCATGCTTGATTAGCTATGAGTTATAATGATTTACCTTGTGTGCCAACATGCTATTGAGATGGTTATGATGTGGTATGATGGGGTGGTATCCTCCTTTGAATGATTTAAGTGACTTGACTTGGCACATGTTCACGCATGTAGTTGAAACAAATCAACATAGCCTTCACGATATTTATGTTCATGGTGGATTATATCCTACTCATGCTTGCATCCATTGTTTATTAATTTTAATGCATGTACATGGTTGTTGTCGCTCTCTAGTTGGTCGCTTCCCAGTCTTTGCTAGCCTTCACCTGTACTAAGCGGGAATACTGCTTGTGCATCCAATCCCTTAAACCCCAAAGTTATTCCAGATGAGTCCACTATACCTTCCTATATGCGGTATCTACCTGCCGTTCCAAGTAAATATGTATGTGCCAAACTCTAAACCTTCAAATAAACATTCTGTTTTGTATGCTGGAATAGCTCATGTATCAACCAAGGCTGTCCTTATATTCCGTGTTAGGCGAGTTATTCTCAAGAGGAGTGGACTCCGCTCCTCACTCGCAAACTAAATCGAAATTAATTGCAACCAAAACTCCCCCTGGGACCTGATGTATGTTGGAGGCACTCGTTGTTTCGAGCAAGCCATGGATTGATGCTTGTTGGTGGAGGGGGAGTATAAACTTTACCATTCTGTTTGGGAACCACCTATAATGTGTTTAGCATGGAAGATATCGCCATATCTTAGTTGTTACGTTGACAATCAAAGTATACCGCTCAAAATACAATTTATCTCTATTTCAAAACCGAGCTCTGTCACCTCTACAAATCCCTGCTTCCCTCTGTGAAGGGCCTATCCATTTACTTTTATGTTGAGTCATCACCCTCTTATTAAAAAGCACTAGCTGGAGAGCACATCTGTCATTTGCATTCATCACTGTTAATTTATATTGGGTATGACCATGATTGGATCTCTTTTACCATGAATTACAATGTCTAGTCAGTCCTTGATCTTTAAAGGTGCTCTGCATTTATATTTTGCGGTCTCACAAAGGGCTAGCGAGATACCATCTTGTTATATCATATTATGATTGTTTTGAGTAAGTGTTGTCATCCGAGATTTATTATTTTGGCTTGCTAGTTGATTATGCTATTGACATGAGCAATTATGAGATCTGAGAATTATTGCAAATGTGGTTAGTTATGATCTATGCTGAAAACTTGAATGCTGGCTTCACATAGTTACAACAACAAGAGCAAATAGGGTTTCTAAAAGTTTTTCTTTCTTTCTCTCAGTTTGTCAACTGAATTGCTTGAGGACAAGCAAGGGTTTAAACTTGGGGGAGTTGATACGTCTCCGTCATATCTACTTTTCCAAACACTTTTGCCCTTGTTTTGGACTCTAACTTGTATGATTTGAATGGAACTAAGCCGGACTGACGCTGTTTTCAGTAGAATTGCCATGGTGTTGTTTCATGTGCAGAAAACATATATTCTCGGAATGACCTGAAACTCCATGGAACATCTTAGAAAAAATAATAAAAAATCCTCGCCAAAGATGAAGAACAGGGGGCCCACACCCTTCTCACGAGGGTGGGGGGCGCCCCCCCCCTAGGAAGGGCCCCCTACCTCGTGGGCCCCCTGGATGCCCTCCGACGCCAACTCCAACTCTATATATTTGCTTTCGGAGAGAAAAATCAGAGAGAAGAAATCATCACGTTTTACGATACGGAGCCGCCGCCAAGCCCTAAAACCTCTCGGGAGGGCTGATCTAGAGTCTGTTCGGGGCTCCGGAGAGGGGGATGCGTCGCCATCATCATCATCAACCATCCTCCATCACCAATTTCATGATGCTCACCGCCGTGCGTGAGGAATTCCATCGTGGGCTTGCTGGACGGTGATGGGTTGGATTAGATTTATCATGTAATCGAGTTATTTTTGTTAGGGTTTGATCCCTAGTATCCCTATGTTCTGAGATTGATGTTGCTATGACTTTGCTATGCTTAATGCTTGTCACTAGGGCCCGAGTGCCATGATTTTAGATCTGAACCTATTATGTTTTCATGAATATATGTGAGTTCTTGATCCTATCTTGCAAGTCTATAGTCACCTACTATGTGTTATGATCCGGCAACCCCGAAGTGACAACAATCGGGACCACTCCCGGCGATGACCATAGTTTGAGGAGTTCATGTATTCACTATGTGCTAATGCTTTGTTCCGGTTCTCTATTAAAAGGAGGCCTTAATATCCCTTAGTTTCCAATAGGACCCCGCTGCCATGGGAGGGTAGGACAAAAGATGTCATGCAAGTTATTTTCCATAAGCACGTATGACTATATAAGGAATACAAGCCTACATTACATTGAGGAATTGGAGCTAGTTCTTTGTCACCCTATGTTATGACTGTTACATGATGAACCGCATCCGGCATAATTATCCATCACTGATCTGGTGCCTATGAGTTTTCCATATATTGGTTTATGCTTATTTACTTTCCCGCTGCTACCGTTACAATCACTACTAAATACCAAAAACATTACTTTTGCTGTCTTTACTTTTGTTGCCGCTACCACCACTATCATATTACTTTGCTACTAAACACTTTGCTGCAGATACTAAGTTTCCAGGTGTGGTTGAATTGACAACTCAGTTGCTAATACTTGAGAATATTCTTTGGCTCCCCTTGTGTCGAATCAATAAATTTGGGTTGAATACTCTACCCTCGAAAGCTGTTGCGATCCCCTATACTTGTGGGTTATCAAGACTAATTTCTGGCGCCGTTGCCGGGGAGCATAGCTCTATTCTTTGAGTCACTTGGGATATATATCTGCTTATCACTATGAAGAACTTGAGAGATCCAAAAACCAAGATCTAACACTCAACTACGAGGGGAGGTAAGGAACTGCCATCTAGCTCTGCACTTGATTCACTTGCTGTTATGAGTAAGTTTGTGACATCTACACCCGCTTCTGCTATTCGTTCTGTTATGTCGCATGTTATTGATGATGCCACTTCTGTCGACCTCTCCATGTAAAGTCCACTTCAGATGCATGTCGGTCGTTGACCATGTTGACCAGGCCGCGCCGAGAGCACCAGTGCGGTGGACGACGGCGAGGCCTAGGAAGGGAATGACATGGAGGCAGGGAAGACTCGGCAGTTGTTTTCCACGCGGAGGGGAGTACGACTGTACGAGGGTTTACTGGATCGTCTGTTGTCATCGGAGAATAACAGCAGGTGTGGGTGAGTAGAGGGATGGCTAGGCCAGCAATGGGAGTACAGTGGGGCGGTGAGGCCTGCGCGGCAGCAGAGCCGGCCGCGGGGAGGAAGAGCAAAGATTGAAGAAGCACGACGGCCGTTGGATGGCTATCCAACAGTCACTGCTTATGCGTCAACCTTTTTTAGGAAAGCCTCAAATCTATGCAAAACAGCATACAACCCATCTTCCATTATTACTAATAATTTACAGCCCATTTGCTAATTATTAAGGTTTTTTTGGAGCCCGTATTCTTTTTGTTAGCATTACAGCCCATATTGTGGCCACGGTTAAAAAATTATACGAAATTTGGCATATTTCGGTGCGGTCCGAATTGTTTTTAATCCCGAAATTTCGTCTCACATTCCAACTGATTTTAAAAATAAATGTATATCAATATAGAATCCAACAAATTCTCCACGCATAAAATTAATGTAATTTCAAATCTCAAAATGAAAAAAAGATATTTGAAACTAATTGCCTGTTTGATGTGTTTTAAAAATGTACATCCCATTTCTCATTACTGATGGGCCATTTTCTCGGCCAGCCGAATGAAAGCTCTCCTCATCCTGAAAGATTTGCAGCCCAACATGCCTGACAAAGCGACTTACTTGGCAAATCACAAAAAAACTGGGCTGTGGCCGTGGACCCAGCTGTCAGCCTTTCCACGTACAGTACTCTTCCGATGGAATGTCGTTGACGACGTTGACCACGCTGCGCCGACAGCACCAAGGCGGTGGACGACGGCGAGGCCTAGGAAAGGGACGACGCGGAGCCGGCGAAGACTCGGCAGTGGATGCCCACGCGGAGAGGAGTACGAGGGTTCACTGGTTCGGCTGCGGTGTGAGGCTGCCATCGCCGCAGGGCCTAGCTAGCGGTGGGAGTAGTAGAGGGCGATGAGGCCTCATCAGCAGCACAGCCGGCCACTGGAGGCAGGAGCAGGCGGTCTCCCCAGCGCTGGTTTGGGCGGCTGGTGCAAGAAGAGCAGCGATTGAAGAAGCAGTAGGACCGTTCGATTCAAATCCTACGGTTACTGCTGCTAGAATCGTTTGTTGACTAAGTTGACAAGCCCTGTGTACGCGTCAACTTAGTAGGCCCACAGGTCAGCCTCCCAACCGGTGCGCCCCAGATGTCAGTGGGAGGAATCATTTTTTTCGCGTAATAAGGAGGCAATTGATTGCGTGCGGCCAGGCCAGTGGAGGGAGTAGGGTGGGCCGGGGAAGGCTGCGTGGCATCATAGCGGGCCACAAGAGGAGGGAGCAGGCAGTCCCACCGGCGCTAGTTTAGGCGGCTGGAGCAGGAAGATTAGAGATTGAAGAAGCACGTCTGTCGTTGGATGGACATCCAACACTAACTGCTGCTAGAATCGTGTGTTCACTGACAAAGCCTTGCGTAAAAAAGTCAGCCTCGAAATCTGTGGCGTGTACAGCCCATTTTCTATTATTTTTATAATTTTTATTCATTTTCTAATTCATATGGAATATATTGCAGCTGGTTTTCCATTTTTAGAATTGCTGGCCATTTTCTGGTCAGTACCCGGGTCAAAAAATTAACTAAATATGTGGGAAATTTTGAAAATTCGCAAATTTTTGCCGGGGAACGAAATATTCTTAATCCAAAAATTAATAGCCATACTAAAAAAAATTTAAAAATAAATTAGTACTATGTCATGTTAAATCCAATGAAATACGTATAAGATATCAGTGAAGAACAAAAACAAAAAAAGAAACTTATATCCCATTTGCTATAAATTTTTTGGAATTTTCAACCCCTTTTGGTATTAGTTTTAACAGACATTGACCATACTCTTAAGCCAGGCCGGAATGCATCCCTCCTCGTCTTGAAAGATTTGCAGCCTAGTAATTCAGAGAAAACAAATAGGCCTAACTTGGGTATCTATACCTACTATTAAAGGGAGATGATATTCTTGGTTTCGTCCTACTTCGTTTGGTCCCGCTTCAATTAATTTCACATACGCTATTTTGTTTTGGCCCAATGGAGGAAGCCCGCCTTGTGGCGCACTATGGCCCAATTCCGAAGAGTTGGCAAAAAATAAAACTGCCCATGGGAGAGTTCGGTTTCATAACCTGTCAACCGGCCACGCACCCAGCTAGCGATATGAGAGGATTTCCTTTCCCCCGTTGCAACGCACGGGCCTTTTTTGCTAGTTCTTCAAAAAGAAATACTGGGCTACCTATTTTCCCAAAGAACTAGTGCATGAGCATTTAGCTTTATTTATTTATTTATTTATTTACTTATTTATGTTTAGGGGACCATGAGCATGTACCTGGGCCGGATTCATGTGAGAGCCTCCCTTCCAGTTAATTATGGGCTTCTCTATTGGGCCTTCATCAATGGGCTGCATGTTATCAACAAGTGGAAAATATGTTCCGAGTTTCAAAAAAAAAAGTGTTCCGTACGATAAATAGTGTGCGCTACATACGGTACGGGGCACTCAAGGATCGAACCGTGCAACGACTTCCAAAACATTGTGTTTGTCGTTCTAACAACACATTTATTCAACCAACAGACGAAATATACTACTGCTTGTACATTGAAAACAGCAGCAGCAAGCAGGGCTGGGGGTGCAACAGAAGCAGTAAGCAGGCCAGAAGAGTGAAGACGCAGCTCTCTCTTCCAAACCAAACATCAGCCATCATTACAAAAGGGCTACCAAAAAGAACAAGTGTATGCATCAAACTAAATGAAGATCCTACTACACCAAGTGTACGCGTCTAACTAACTGGCTCGGTTAGACGTTACTATTTATTTATTTTCGAAACGGAAGCAAATGAATTGCCTCGTCGATTAATTAAGAAGATGAGAATTGCCTGGTTAATCTATGGAAAACCGGGCTAAAACCGAAGACGTTACTATTTATTAAGCTGGAGGGGAGTCGCAGATGGAGAGGAGTGGGAAACTTCACTGGTTCGGGTGTGCGGCAGCACAGCCGTGGTGCCGCCCATGGGAGATAGGAGCAAGAACAGAGGTTGAAGAAGGAGCACGGCTGTTGGATTAACATCCAACATTCCAGCTGCTAGCATCATTTTTTTATTAGGTTGACAAAGCCATGCGTACACATCCGCTTAGTAGGCCCACAAGTCAGTCACCAAATCTGACGGGTCCCAGCTATCAACGGGATGAATAATTTTTTCTGCAAAACAAGGAGGCACGTCCTTCCGTGCGAAGATACAGCTGGTGGGTCCCAGCTGTCAGATGGAGGAAACATTTTTTTCAGCTTAATAAGGAGGAACTTTCCTTGCGTGCAACCATGGATCTCGTGGGTCCCAGCCGTCAGGCTCTCCACGTAAAGTCCTCTTTTGATGACTCTCGTTTGTTTACCACGCCGCACCGAACGCAGTGAGTCAGTGGACGACGGCGAGGCCCCGGACGGGAACGACTCGGAGATGGGAAAACGCGGCAGTGGAGTCGCAGATTGAGAGGAGGAGAAGGGTTATAACTGGTTCTGTCACGGCGTGGGGCTGTAGTCTGTGGAGAATAAGAGGAGGTGTCGAGGGATGGAGGGATAGCCTGGCGGGCGGTGGGGTAGCGCTTCACAGCGATGCGTGCTAAGCAGAGCCGCTAGCTGCCGGAGGCCGGACCAGGCGGTCCCGGCGACGCTGGAGGAAGAAGACGAGAGATTGAAGGTGCATGTCGGCCGTTGGATATAAATCCAATGGCTGTGGATGACACAATCATTTGTTGACCAAGTTGACAACGCCCTGCGTAGGCTTCGACCTATTGGCCCACATGCCAGCCTGCAAAAATGTGGCATATATTTAACCCATGTTTTCTAGAATGTACAATCCATTTGCTGGGCTGGGTGAACAAATAATTACGTGTCAATCAGGCCCATTTATATTTTCTAAGAAATCCCAGCCCATTTGCACTTCCTTGAAATACACGTATTAGGTGGGCTCGTTATATACACGTATTAGGTGTCATCAAAATGGATAAAAGGGATGTATCTAGATGTATTTCAGTTCTAGATACATCCCTTCTTGTCCATTTTGATGACAAGTATTTTTGGATGGAGGGAGTATAATGTTATGTTAGAAGGAGCAATTAATATCAAAGAATAAACCGGAGAGGCACATTTATATATATATATATAATGAAGAAATTAGCAAGTTATTGCTCAAAATAAAAATGAGCACGTTATTACTAAATTGGTCCTTCAAATCTTTGCAAGCTTTTGTACGCAATCACCAGGATTTTCCTTGCGTGTGAGTCAAAAACAACCAGGATTTTCCTTGCCAACTTCCGTTAAACATTTAGTTTTATAAGTTGGGATGTTTTTTATAATGTATATATAAGTCTCTATAAAATATACGATAATAGTAATAATATAAATATATATAATGTGGTTAGAAGGGAAAACATAAATTGGACACAACATTACTTTTATAAGAGACCTGCGTTTTATAGCCCACAGTAGGCATACTAACAAGTTCACACACAAATACAACAGAAAAGGTAAACATTCATATCAAACTCAGGTTCACAGGACACGTTCATATCCATAGCCAACATTCACAATCAACAACTCAAAAGATTCATATATACACAAGCTCAGCATATCTATGCATCCAAATGATTGATAGATCACACGACAATATTCATACATAATTTACAAAAAGATTCAGATATACACATGTTCAGTATGTTTATGCATCCAAATGATTGAGATCACAACCAATATGATCCATGCATGAACTTTAATTACCTAGGGTACAGACTGGTAAATGGTGTTCAATCGGAGCTACTTCTTGCTAAAATTAGTTCTTGTACGAGTGAACTTTCGAGTACATGAGAGGCAGCACAGACAATCTGAACTTTGCTTGTAGGTTTATCCTCAAATAGTGGCCTCATGCCCGGGGAGGTTTGAGCGAATTGGCCACTAGTTTCATCCAACCAGTTTACTGGGTCATCTTGGTCCTGCATCTCGCCAAAATTCTACATTGAAGACGAGAAAGGACGCGGTTGAGAAAATGAACCACCCAAATTTTTTGTGCAGTTCAACTGAAATGGAGCATCCTTGGCGTGCAGACTGATTAAGTGCCAGATGAATATACGCGTCAACCAACTTGTCTGGAATCTTTAGACTCCATCCAAAATAGTTCGCTACCATATGTGCCGATAACCAAAAGGCACAAGTTGGGACCAAAGACTGGATTGCGTTTTTCTGGGCTATGCACCAAGCAATATTTTTGGCAGTCACTCTCCTAACACTTGGGAGTTTGACAATTGGTTGACGCCGGTTGATACTCGAATGAATATAGGCACTTCTTGTCAACATCGATGCTTGTCTGAGTGAACTTTGGAGTACATAGCTGCAGCATAAGTACATGTCCATCTTATCATTTTTGCAGTTCTACTGAAATCACCCGATGTAATGATTTGCCTGCGAGTTCAGGCTCCAAATTGCTCCTTTATGAAATCGGCAAACAGTAGCACAATACCAAATTACCAATACATATGACAGGCACAATAATCAGGATAAAGACCAGTACCAACCTGTGTGAGGTAGTATATCAATTACTATTTCCTTTGACTAGAAGCCGAGATAAGCCAAGCGATTGACAGCAAAGGAAGAAAGCATGCGGAGTTTAGCGACTGACAGGGAAGGACGGAAGCTGTCAAGGCAATGAATCACCCAAAGTTTTTGTGCAGTTCCACCAAAATCGAGCATCCCTGTTGGCACATATATTGAGAGAGTGAGATTACTGTAATAGTGGGACTAGTTTATGAAACATACACTAACAAATAGAAGCACCCTCATTATCTTAATGGGTAAAGTTAGCAACATAGTAGTCTTGCTTAAAGAGAGGTATTATTTTATTTAATCAGTGCCAATCAGCTCAACTCAACACTCAAAGCATTGCCATTTATCATAGGTTGCAAAACTTTAACGTGCAAAGATAAAGGTGTTTCTCATGACAGTACCATGATACAAATAGAGATGACAGCAAACTAATATGGATGAAGGCCTTAGGCCCGTACCAACCTGAGAAAAAAAGCTTATTCATGTAGTCCCATAAGAGATGATAAAGCACTCACTGGAATCACACAATAGTATATATTTTTGTGCACTTCAAATGTATGGTTGAAATCATTCTTGTTTACTAGTGCTGAGATTATATCGAAAGATTATCAAGAACTTCCAGCAGAGTTAAAGCACTGGCTGGGATACAGTTCATTGTATTGTCTTGTGTAGTTCCATTTAATGTATGATGTGCACAACATGATCCCTGTTTGCACAGGTAGCAACAAGGTGAAACCTTCATTAGCTTAGTGAGAAATGATAGGAAGACATTAGCATATTACTCAACCAGTAACATCAAATTCATGATGGACAATACGCAAAACATTGCCTCATTGAACCAATGGCAATAAATTGACATGCAAAACAATAGCACTATTATGTCATGACACTAATAATATTCCCTCCCTACTCCACCACATGATTCACCTCCATAGACAAACATACACATGTACATGATTCAGCATAGGGTCCTACTAAAGATTTGTTTAACTCCAACAGGAAAATTAGGCAGTAATAAATCAGTGGTACTTAAGTACTCCTAATTAATTAAGTGAGACAGCAGAAGTGGAAGGGCTCCCTGGAGGATCGTCACACATGTAAGGTAGTCATTGCCGGAGCCCTTGAATGGCCTCGACTGAGGCCTCTGGCTTCAGCAAGATCGCCTTGGCACTGTTTATTCTTCTTCTTCTTCCTCTTCATGCTCTGTTTCTCTTTCTCCTCACCAGTTGGTGAAACCAAGTACATGATTGGCCTTCTAATTCAGAATTGGTTTTATCAGTGAGGGAGTACAAGTGTACTAGTAAAAAACAACATTATTTTCTCATGGCAGTCGGAAAATAGAGATGAACATATGCATTAAATATCATTCTTACCTAAAGGAAGGTTATGGCGCCAATATGGATGATGAGGATTGGAACACAGATATCCCTTTGTGTAGTTCCACCAAAATGAACCAACTGTTCCATTCTGACATTCCAGTTAAACAGCACAAAAGTCACTTCTTTTAAGAAGAGTTTTGTGCAGTGCACCAAAAGGTCACAACAGCAACCAGGTGAATTGTATATCCTTGTTTGCACAAAAAGGCACAGAGGAAACAGTCAGAGTCTCAAACAATTACAGGCAAAAACATTTGGCTAAACTTGTCATGGCTTATAACAGTGGGTGCACCAGCAGTCCAGCACCATGTACGTAAACAGGGGCATAAAGTGGTTATTCATAGTTTGTTGCCCCGAGAAACAAACATCCAAGAAACATATCTGGGTTGGTCCCATTTTTGTTCACTCTAGCCACCTACTCCTATCTGTGGATAGCAAATATAGTCCTGGTCATACCACTGTGTACAACGTTACCCCTATATTTCCCTTTTCGACCAAGAGACCGGTTGGATGACCAGTCTGTACGACTTTCACCCCCTTTCCTTCCTGTTTGTACCAAGTCCGATGTACATACTAAATGCCCCCACCCCCACTTTATTTCTTGTTTGAACCAAGTACTCGCTGCGTCCGGAATTACTTGTCATCAAAATGGATGTGTCTAGAACTAAAATACATCTAGATACATCCATTTCAATCACAAGTATTTTTGGACGGAGGGAGTACAAGATTCGACTCCATGAAGTAGCTTTACCTCTAACAATAGAAGAAAAAAATATGTGACGTTGGACCATCCGATCGAGAGGGGCTGACAGGTAGAAAATGATGCACATGCAGCGACGTAGCGAGCTGGGGAAGTAGAGCTAAGGCGGTTTCGAACGAAGATATACCAGAAGGTCGTCGGGACGTCGATAGGTGGGCGGCGGGAGGCCGGAACCGCCCACAGGCAACGACGAAGGGATCGGAGGACCTCCCGCGCCGGCGCTCGGCCAGAGATAACGGTGCGGCCGGCAGTGGGTCTCCTCCCTCGCTGTCGACGACGGCCTAAACGCTGCCCCTCCTCCCCTTCACCGGCGGAGGGGGATACATCCAGATCTGTAACCAGCGGTGAGGATAGAAAGCCAGTGTTTTTTGAAGGGAGAAAGACAGTGTTACTACCCCTATCTTGTTTCAATCTGGAGAGGATCAGAGTGTGTGAATAGAGCAACCCTAGCAAGCAAACACGGAGGCTCCGACATATATATATACGTAGTGAGCAACCCTAGCAAGCAAGCAACCCCTATCTTCGTCAACTCGTACAAGACCGAGAAATTTGATTACTACAATGCCCTCTCCCTCGCGGACTGAGCTTCGGTGCCTTAACTGCACCTACCTTTGGCTGCATGATAGGAGGGCCAACCACCTATTGGGCCCACTTGTCATGGACGCAAAGGCAAGAGCAGTAAGTTGAAGCTTTCGCTATCGCTCCCGCACGAGGTGGACGGACATGCATCAGTGGATTCGATACTGTAGAAGTAGGAGTAACATCATTATTGTTCTTCTTATCGAAGAGGCGAAGAGCCAAGTGCAACCCGAACGTGGCAGTTGCGAACGCTCGCGTGGTGCGGTTCCTTGGAGTACTAGCCAGGCTCTTGCATGAGACAAAATTGCTAATGTTTAACAATTAAACTCCATTATCCATTGGTTGATACTCATTCTGCATAAGTCCATGCGCTTAGCACCGTTTCCTCCTGGGGTCACCAATGTTTACTTGCTAATTAACAGCATTGCATGCAATGAACTAGCCATTGCAAGTCATTAAAAGCATGCACACCTCTCATCTCCTATTGGTTGATATGTCAAGAAACAAGAAACAAGGTAGAAGTTAATGCACCGCGCCTAAGTGTTTTGGGACTATTTGGTTTTCGTAAGATGAGTTACACACCTAGACGGAGGGAGTAGTATAGCCCTGTAAACCGGAAAGGAGTATTTGCCTTTCTAGAGATTTCAACAAGTGACTAGACTACACCGTGTGCAGTACTCCCTCCCTTCCGGTTTATAGGGCTCAAATCTCAAATCTCATGAACCAAGGCCTTTTTGTGATTGGAGGAATATATCTCGTACTTTACAAAACTACCCTTATTAAACTCATGCATTAATTGAGCGCTCCTTGGTCGCGGTGCACAATATTGAGCGCTCCTATATGACTAGCCGCTCTATCTACATGCGGGACATTTCAGAGTATCTGGGCCCGCGTGCCATCCACCAAATCACAGCGAGGTGCTACAGTCGAGACTCATCTGTAACCCCGATGTGGCCGTCATGACCCGTCATATCACGAAACCCACATCTTTACCAGTAGTGGTAAGGTGGCCTCCAAGTTGGACTGGACAAAGCAACCATCATTTCACTAGAATGCTCATTCAAGCCCTTTCTTCCCTTTCTTGAAGAAAACCTCCCTCCAGGCTACTCACTTCTGCCATTTTTCTTCCGTACCGACAAAGGAAAGGTGGGCGAATCAGTTATGCTGCTATATTTTCATTCCAAGAATCTTCTTTTTGCGATGCACCGACCGATTCTCACATCCTATTCTTTTCCTGTTTTCATTGCGATTGTGGTTTCCTTTCGATTGCTTTTTGTTTGTCAATTCATTGATGGATCCTGGAGCACTAGGACCCGGTGTCTGACAAAGAAAAGGCAACGAAGGGAAAGAAGAACGGCAATGGCAAGGGTCATGAGCATAACCTGGTGAATCAGGGAGGTAATAAACGTAAGGCTGATGAATTTGTTGCTAATACTAATGCGCAGGGTGG
This sequence comes from Triticum urartu, assembly GCF_003073215.2. Taxonomy (NCBI): domain Eukaryota; kingdom Viridiplantae; phylum Streptophyta; class Magnoliopsida; order Poales; family Poaceae; genus Triticum; species Triticum urartu. The sequence goes on along the minus strand of NC_053027.1, from coordinate 42,033,638 downwards.
TAATCAGTGGCGCAAGGGCAGACAACCCCCTCGACCGGGCGGGTCAGGCCCCACCCATGAACAGTTGTTGAATGAACCTTGTCCAAAACACGGCACCCGGGAGAAACCATCCACCCACTTGTGGAAGGATTGCACGATCATGAAGGCATTTAAATATTCAAACGCATTTGATGGGGGTCACGGCCCAGGTTGCGCGGCTCAGGTGGAGGCGGCTTTCAGGGCCCGGGCGACAGCTCAAGCGGAGGAGGTTTTCACGGTCAGGGTTATCCTGGTCACCAAGGAGGATATAATCAGCAAAACGGCGAAGGGAATCAGCAGCAGCAGCAATCCGGCTATCAGAGCAACACAAAGCAGTTGAGTAGCGGATAGTATCATGTCTTTACTACCAGTTTATGTAAGAGGGACCAGAAACTCCACAAGAGGGCCGTCAATGCCGTTGAACCGGCAATTCCACGTTATCTACGTTGGTCAGAGCAGCCTATTGTGTGGAGTAGAGAGGATCACCCGCCCCGGGTTGATAATCCGGGTCACTTGGATTTGGTAGTGGCACCTCAGGTTGGTGGATACAAGTTTAATAAGGTGCTCATGGATGGAGGCAGTAGCTTCAACATCCTCTACTATGAGACGTTCCGCCGGATGGGATTGACGGATAAAAATCTTAAACAATCCAACACTGTTTTTCATGGTGTGGTACCTGGTAAATCGGCATAACCAGTTGGTAAGATTGATCTGGAAGTAGCCTTTGGGGATGAGTATAACTCCAGAGCAAAAAAATTAACCTTTCAAGTGGTTAAGATCAAAAGCCCATATCATGCTCTCTTTGGGCGGCTGGCTTATGCCAAGTTCATGGCTCGGCCGTGTTACATATATTTGCAGCTCAAGATGCCGGGTCATAAGGGCACCATTACAGTACATGGGAGCCGGAAGATAGCCTTGGTATGTGAAGAAGGTGATGCTGCCTATGATGAATCTGTTTGTGCAACAGAGGAGTTAAAATTCTACAAGGATCATGTTGACCCGGCGGACATGACGTCATTAAAGAAACCAACAACAGAGCATGAGACGGAGTTGAAATTAAAATCAGCTGATGACACTAAGATGGTTGACTTTGTACCTGGCGACTCATCCAAACAGTTCATCATCAGCACAAACTTGGATCCGAAATAGGAAAGCGTGCTCATCGAGTTCATCCGTGAGAACCGGGATATCTTTGCATGGAAACCTTCAGACATGCCGGGTGTCCCGAGGGAACTCGCTGAGCACACTCTTAATATCGATCCGAAGTTCAAACCTGTCACACAGTTTCTCCGACGGTTCAATGAAGAAAGGCGCAAGGCCATTGGAGAAGAGGTGGCCCGGCTCTTGGCAGCCAGGTTCATTGTGGAGGTCTTTCACCCGAATGGTTAGCTAACCCAGTGCATGTACTCAAAAAGAATGGCACATGGCGTATGTGTGTGGATTACACAGATTTGAACAAGGCTTGTTCGGCTGATCCTTTTGCTCTTCCCCGTATTGATCAGATCATTGATGCTACGGCGGGTTGCACACGGTTGAGTTTCTTAGATGCTTATTCCAGTTATCATCAGATTAAGATGGCAGTCAAGGATCAAGAGAAGACAGCTTTTATAACTCCTTTTGGAGCTCTCTGCTATGTGTCTATGCCTTTTGGTCTTAAGAGTGCCCAGGCGACTTAGCAGTGGTGTATGCAGAATTGTCTTCATGATCAAATTGGGCGCAAAGTTCATGCTTATGTGGATGATACAGTGGTGAAATCCAGGGAAGAGGAAACCTTGGTCACAGACCTGAAAGAGACTTTTGATAATCTTCGGGTTTACAATGTGATGCTTAACCCGGCCAAGTGTGCTTTTGGAGTGCCAGCCGGCAAGCTCTTGTGTTTTTTGGTGTCTAACCGAGGTATTGAAGCTAACTCGGAGAAAATCAAGGCAATTACATCTCTAGCCAAACCAAGCTGCATCAATGATGTTCAGTGACTGGCGTGTCATGTGGCTGCTTTTAGCCGGTTGATAAGCCGGTTAGGGGAAAAGGCTATGCCTCTGTATCAGTTCATGAAGAAAACAGATGTTTTTGTTTGGAGCGATGCTACGAACACTGCTTTTAAGGATCTGAAGGCACAACTGGCTGAGCCACCGGTCCTGGCTGCTCCAATTGAGAAAGAGCCGCTATTGTTATACATAGCTGCCAACTCACGGGCTGTTAGTGTGGCTATTATGGTAGAGCGCCACTAGGCTGGCAAAGAGCATCCGGTTCAGCGGACGGTTTATTATGTCAGTGAAGTGCTAATTGAGCCTAACCAACGATATCCACGTTGGCAGAAGCTTGTTTATGGGGTGTTCATGGCAAGCCAGAAGCTTAGGCATTACTTTCAGGGACATCCAATCACTGTGGTTAGCTCTGCTCCTTTGGGAGACATTATTCAAAACAGAGAAGCCACGGGGCAAGTTGCCAAGTGGGCAATTGAGCTTGGGTCTCATGGGTTGAAGTATGTTCCACGTACTGCAATTGAGTCTCAAGCCCTGGTTGACTTCATCAATGACTGGACAGAGATGCAGATGCTAGAAGAGAAGCCGGACAACACATATTGGACTATTCATTTTGATGGATCCAGGCAGTTGGAAGGCTCGGGGGCTGGAGTCATGTTAACTTCCCCATGAGGTGATAAATTTTGTTATGTGTTACGGTTGCTGTTTCCATGCACTAACAACACAGCAGAGTATGAAGCCTTTCTCCATGGTCTTCGAGTGGCAAAGGAGATGAGCTTGAGCCGGGTCAGATGTCTTGGTGACTCAGATCTAGTAGCTCAACAGGTGTCTGGCAAGTGGGATCCCAAAGACCCTCTCATGGCGGCTTATCGCCGAGAGGTCGATGCTGTTGGAGGATATTTTAAATTTTATCAGGTGGAACACATTGATCGTCAAAAGAACGAAGCAGCTGATGCTTTAAGCCGGTTGGGGTCTCAGCGTAAGCCGGTACCACCCAACACCTTTTTGGATGTTTTGCATAACCCCTCTGTCAAGTTGCCCACAGAAGAAGATTTAGCTGTTCCTGACCCGGAGGCGCAGTTGGTAGCGGCTCTTCATGTCATCCTAGATTGGACGGTGTCGTTCTTGGCTTATTCATGACCTGGGGAGAGTTGCCAATGGATGAGACCCTGGCTCGGCAGATAACCCGACGATCTAAGTCCATGACAATTTCGGATGGAGAGTTATTTCATCGCAGTGTTTCCAGAGCATTTCAACGGTGTGTTTCCCCCGAAGAAGGTCAAGAAATCCTTCGTGAGATCCATGAAGGCGATTGCCATCATCACGCCGGGTGAAAATCTTTAGTGGCCAAAGCGTTTCTTCATGGTTTTTACTGGTTGATGGCTCACGCTGATGCAGAAGATCTGGTAAGTAGATGTGATGGATGTCAAAAATTTGCACGACGAGTGCATGTGCCGGCTCAAGAGCTCCGGATGATTCCAATCACTTGGCCATTTGCGGTCTGGGGTCTTGACATGGTGGGAACTTTCAAAAGGTCTAAGGATAAAACGACACATCTCTTGGTGGCAGTTGATAAGTTCACCAAATGGGTTGAGGCGGAGCCTATGATTAAGTGTGATGCAGCCATGGCGGTTCAGTTCATGAAAAAACTAATCTACCATTTCGGTTTTCCACACAGTATTATCACAGGTAATGGCACTAATCTGTCCCAAGGGGCTATGGAAGAGTTTTTTCAGCGAGAGCACATCTGGCTTGATGTTTCTTCTGTAGCTCATCCTCAATCCAATGGTCAAGCTGACAGAGCCAGTCAGGAAATTCTGAAAGGGCTAAAACCCCGGCTTATGGTTCCTTTACAGCGAACGCCGGGTTGTTGGGTAGAGGAGTTACCCTCAGTGTTATGGAGCATCAATACTACACCCAACAGATCTACGGGTTACACACCCTTCTTCATGGTTTATGGAGCAGAAGCAATGTTGCCTAGTGACATCCGTCATGACTCGCCCCGTGTGGCGGCTTATGTTGAAGCTAACAATGAAAAAGCCAGACAGGATGCGCTTGACTTGTTGGATGAAGAAAGAGACTCAGCAGCGGCGCGGTCAGCAATTTATCAACAGGACCTACATCGTTATCACAGCCGCCGGGTTAAGTCCAGGAATTTTCAGGAAGGCGACTTGGTGCTCCGGTCATCTAGGATCTTTCAGATGCACACAAGTTATCCCCGCCTTGGGAAGGACCTTTTGTGGTCAGTAAAAACTTAAACAATGGATCATATTATCTCATCGATGTTAGAGAGCATGCAGACTCACGTAAGTCGGAAGAGGAGACCTGCCGGCCGTGGAACATTGCTCAACTTTGGCCATATTACACCTGAGCCACCGGCTCTCAACATGTACATACGTTCACGTTGTATATACTATGATAAGCAATAAAGTAAGACCATCAGTCTCTTTTCTTTTCACAGACTATACATCTTTATTATTTCTTACATACAAATGACTATTAAGGAGCTGATCATATTTGAATCAAGTTTAACCTTTTTGGTCCAGCTTATGATCGTATCTGAATCTAGCTGCAAATCTCAAGGTCACTTGGGGGCTTCCTGTTCAAACATAGGTTGTATTCAAACCAAAGAGAACATAGCTGTCATAACCCTCTTGATCGGCTCAAGGCCAAACTCACTCGGGGGCTTCTTGATCGTATCCAAATCATAGCTTAACCTCTTTTGAGTCCGACTTGGATCGTATTCGAATCAGGGTCGTTAAAAACCTCTCAAGGTCATTTGGGGGCTTCATGTTGAAACATAGGTCGTATTCGAACCAAAGAGAACATAGCTATCAGTACCCTCTTGATCGGCGCAACGCCAAAGCCACTGGGGCTATATGGTCGTCTTCGAACCTTAGCTTAACCCCTTTGGTCTGGTTTACTGATCGTATTTGAATCAGAGACCCCCAGCCTTTTGAATACAGAGTTAAAATTATGTTTATTATCTGTTGCTTGGCTTTTAGCTTTTGTTGTTTCAATATTACAAATAAGATAGCCTGGTTTTCTCCACCGGCTCAATGATGGGACAACACAGCCGCCCGGGTTATTCAAGCCGGTGGCTCAAGGATCCAAAGTTCACCACCCGGATTATTAAAACCGACGATCTAAGGATCAACAAGGACAAGGTATGATTTTTACCTATATGCGTTTACCCGCTGCGTTAACTCAAGAGTTAGTATTAACCCTTATCCTTTCCTTATATTTGTCTCTACTTTTATTGACGTAAATATATTGGCTGTAAATTAGGTGTTTAAGCCCGTTTGGTTCTAAACCGCCTTGCCAGTCTTTTCCTTGTATTCACAGGAATAGAAGTTCAAACATTGCATAGACAAACATTAAACGATGCATACATTGACATCTGGAAGCAGATTCACATAGAATTATTTTATGCGCGATGGCATAAGCAAACATGCGGTGTTTTAGCAACTAAGTTATTACAAGGCTTTATAAGCCCATGAGGATGATCATCGTCCCTCCCTTGCCGGTTCACCACCTTCTATTTGCTGGAAGTTGGACTTTGACCAATCAAAGCCGTTCATGGTGACAAATTCGGCTTCGTCTTCAATCAGGCCGACCGGGTCAATTTCCGGGGCAAAGGTATCTTCTCGCAATGGTGGGATCAGATCTGCTACTTTGTATGAAGGAATGGCCATCTTCTTATTTTCACTATCAAAACCCGGCTGGTACTTGTCAACATTGGTGTCATCTCCAAGACTAGTCGTCTGAGGCCGGACTTCACTTACGCACGCTATGAAATCATCCTGATCAAATGGAGACCCGTCGTCCTTCACAGTAGGGTAACATCTTGCTACGTCCACCGGGTCTAGGTCTGGCACCCAAGCCTTGGAGCGGCTTAGGGCAGTCAAAGCTCTGGCTCGCGCGTAGGAGCATTTTACTTCTTGGAATCTAGCAGGAAGGATGGACAGCTTCTTCAGGACATCGCTAAGCCGGTTGGGTCCTTGATTTGCACGAGAGATAGCGGCCAGAGCACGTTGTGCACCAACATACAATTGTTCAACCAAGGTGTATACTGCCTTCAGTTTAATCAACGGGTCTTGGCTCAGATTTTTACTTCGCAGACCTGCATATATTTTTAACAGAGTAAGTTGGCGGATCATATTCTGGTTTGGCAAAATTTATACGAAAGGTCAAATCAGGTAGCTTACCAAAGATAACAGCGACCATCTCAAAAACCCGGCCTTTCAAACTGTTCAGCTCTGTTGAAATTTCTTTCAGAGCTGTTTCGGCTGTCTCAGCTCGTCGGGTCAGGAGTGTCTTCTCATTTTCCTAAGCCTTCTCCTTGGTAGCAAAGCTGGTCTTCAAATTTTCCGTTGCAGAAAGGCTCATTTGCAGTTTGGAAGTGGAAGATTTGATTTCGGACTCCTGACTTGCTAGCCGGGTCTTTGTGTCTGACAATTGAGAGTTCAATTCCGACAAGGCATTCTGTGAAACATCCGGATAAGTCAAGACTTGGTTTCAAATTCAAATATCCAAATTCAAGATTCAAGTCTCAAAGTACTTTACGAGTAAACCACTTGACACTTGGGGGCTAATGTATGCCAAATCAAATTTTTACGACTCTACAAACATAAAAGTCCCAAGTCCCTTACAAAGTAACAACACTTGGCACTTGGGGGCTAATGTACGCAGTTCACAAAATTTATCAATGTTAAACCGGAGGATTAAGTATGTTGAAGACGATTTTAAATTCTAAAGTACCGGTTCATTGATGGTCAAAATAAACTGGTCCTTGGGGACTATAGGTGAAGTTTTTGTTCCTATCAATATCAGGCAAAGATTTAGAGGTAAAAGTCTCAGACTGTACTTTAAGCCTACAAGTTATTCTGTTTCTTCATTAACTTCGGGACTGTACTTCTACTGAAGCTGCTTGACCATCCCGATCTCAGACTCACGAATGGAGTGTACATGACTGAGATAGCCGGATAAGATATCACTGGCATTGAGACGGTCATAATTGGCAACATCAAAGTGAACCTTCTACCTCTCCAATGCTTCTTGCTTTGCTATGCATCGAGCCAACACCGTTGGGTTCCCCGGCTCAACAAAGCGGCTCCCAGTAATTTGAACATCTTGAACACGTGGAGACGGTGGGTCAATTGAGCTTGACGGTCCAGCTGTAGAAGTATTCATAGTGGCTTTGTCAAGGGACGGCTCCGGAGGATTTACTTCATTGACAATAGGCGGGTCTTCTGTGGCGGCAGTTAATGGAGAAGGCGGCCTAGCCTGGTCAGATGCTAGTACTGGCGGGTCTTCCGCCGGTTTTGCTGCCTTCGCCTCTTGGATTTAGCCTGGCCGCTAAGGAAAAAATATTGCAGGATAGTCAGCGTCAAGATACAATTGATCAACCCGGAAGAAAAGAGGATTTCTGATTACCCAGGAGCAGTCTTGAAAGCCGGAAATTGTGTTTGTGATGAGTCGGCAGAGGAACGAGACACCTCCTGAAAAGGTAAAAGAAAGGAGTTAAAAGAAGTACAAGGAGCAGGATTCATTAAAACAAGTTAAGGTCAGTAATAAGTAAACCTCGGTCGGGCGTTTTCGAGGGGTCTATTGAAGGACGACAGCCGGTTCATCTTCAATCTCAACTTCACGACGGCTTTCATGTTGCTTCTTTTTCAAATGAAAGTTGGGATCCAAGTGAGCTAAGGGGTTAGAAAACCTTACTTTACGGATCACTCGTCAAACTTTGTGTCTTAGTAAGGGCTCTGAGACGGACGAAATTATAGTTACCTCTGCTTCCCCGGCCTGACTGGCCCCAGTGTCATCCTGGTAAGGATCAGTGTCAATAAGATTGTTAAAAAGTTGGCCAAGGAAATCAAGGGCTACCTCCGAGTCAGACGTGTCATCAAGTTTCATTAAATCTTCAACAGTAGTTTTCTTCTTGTTCTTCGTCCTCCGGGTCGATTTCTTGGCGTTCATGGCGGCAAGTTTCGCCTTCTTGGCAGCTTCGTGATCATATTTCACTTTCCAAAAGTCAGAGTTGGCCTACAAAGACAAGAGGAAGGATCAGTGATAAACAATACGGCTGGAAAAAATACGAAGGAAAAAAGATCAGAATATCTTTACTTCTAGTACCGGGTTAAATTTACAGAAGGGATTTAACCCAACAACACTGCAATCTTCATACTTCGCATTCACCAAAACATTTGACATTGCGACAACGTCCTCCTGGGTTAGTTGAACCGGGGTATGACGGAGAGAGTCGTTCAGGTCTCCACCATATTCATACATCAACTTTGAACGACGGCTTAATGGAATAATCCGCCATGAGATCCAGCAGCGGGTTAGATCGACTCCGGTTAAACCGTTCCCTAACAAACCATTGATTCTTCTGATAGATGGAAGCAGCTTCTTGCATTCAGTGACGGTAAGTTTATATGGCAGGGCGAACTTGGTGTCAAGACGGTCGGGCCGGTAACCCGACAGTGGCTTCTCGTTGGCAGGTGAGATGTCCTGACAGTAAAACTAAGTTTGGTTCCAGTCCTTTGGGTGACTTGGTAAAACTATGAGAGGGAAAACCGCACCCTGCCAGTGCTGAATTGAGATGCCTCCAAGTTGTAAGCTAAGGCCATTGGTGCACTCGTTCTGCCGGTTCAGATAGAAGTACTCTCTAAATAGTTCCACAGTCGGCTCTTGCTGAAGATATACCTCACAGAGCACTTGGAAGTTACAAATATTGGATATGGAATTGGGCCCAATATCCGGAGGTTGGAGTTTGAAAAAGTGAAGAACTTCTCTAAAAAACATTGAGCTAGGCGGTGAGAAGCCCCGGTTCATCTGATCAGTAAAGACGATCACTTCGCAGTCTTTTGGATTGGGTCTTTCTTCTTCCGGGTCAGGAGCATGATAAGACATGATGTTTCTTGAGGGCAGAAATCCAATGAGGAAGAACTCTTTCAGACGCTCCTCAGTTATGGTTGAGGGGACCCAATTGCAGATGGTGGGTGTCTTTGACGGCATGATGTGCAAGGGACTGGAAAAGGAAAAAAAACATACCGTTTCAATTTACAGCAAAAGGTTGATGTTGTAAAACAAGTAACGGCGTCTTAAGCTAAGAGCTAATGACATATAAGGAAAAGAAAGCCGAAGTGCTAAGCCGCACTACTGGAATCAGCTACTTTGCCATCAGCCAGCTCTTTGCCGTCTGCTAGCAGACGATAAAGAAGCTGTTTGCCATCAGCTACCCAAAAGCAGACGGCAAAGAACTGGCTGATGGCAAAGACCTTCTTTGCCATCAGCCTGTTCTTTGCCGTCCGCTAGCAGACGGCAAAGAGGGAGGGGGCCCCACTGACGAGCTGCTTAAAAAAACTTAACGCCCCCCCTCTTTGCCGTCTGCTAGCAGACGGCAAAGAGCAAATAAGCGGACGGCAAAGGCGGCGGACGGCAAAGATTTAACATATCTAACGTTAACGGCCGCGCCCCACCCTACCCCTCTCTCTCTGTTTCTCTCCCTGCTCTCCACACGCGCGCCGCCGCCCCCACCACTCGTTGCCGCCCCGTCGCCCCACCACCCCGCCCGCCCCACCGGCCCCTCGCCCCGTTGCCACTGCCGCCCGGCACCGTCGCCCCACCACCCGGCGCCCCACTGGTCTCCCGCCCCGTCGCCCCCGCCGCCCTGCCGTCTCGGCGCCGCTGCGCCCCGGCCCCCCCCCGCCCCACCGCCCCGGCCGGGCCCGGCCTCGTCGCCACTGCCGCCTGGCGCCGCCGCCCCAAGCTGCCCCGCCCACCTCCTCCACCGGCCACCTCTTCCACCGGCCCTGCCCCAGGTGAGCTCTCCTCCTCTTTTTTTCCTTTTTTCTGTTTTTTTAGTTTTAGGTTTATGTTTAGTTTAGATTTAGTTTTAGTTTTAGTTTTAGTTTTAGTTTTAGTTTTAGTTTAGTTTTAGGTGTAGATTTAGTTTTTTCCTTTTTTCTGTTTTTTAGTTTTAGGTTTATGTTTAGTTTAGATTTAGTTTTAGTTTTAGTTTTAGTTTTAGTTTTAGTTTTAGTTTTAGGTTTAGGTTTAGTTTAGTTTTAGGAAAGAAGAAGAAAACAAAGAGGAGAGGAGGAGGAGAAGAACAGGAAAAAGGAAAGGAAGAAGAAGAAGAGGAGGAGGAGAAGAAAAAAGAAGAAGAGGAAGAAGAAGAAGAAGAAAAAAGAGGAGAGGAGGAGAAGAAGAAGAGGAAAAAGGAAAGGAGGAAGAAGAAGAAGAAGAAGAAGAAGGAAAAAAGGAAGAAAAGGAAGAAAAGGAAGAAAAGGAAGAAGAGGAAGAACAAGAAAAGGAAAAAAGAGGAAAAAAACCGACCCGACCCTGCACACCGACCCCGACCCGGCACCCCGACACGACACCCCGACCCCGACCCCGACCCCGAGCCTGACCCGACACCCCGACCCCGAGCCTGACCCGACACCCCGAAACCGAGCCTGACCCGACACCCCGACCCCGACAACCGACCCCCTGACCCCTGACCCCGACACCCCGACCCCGACACGACACCCCGACCCCGAAACAGCACCCCGACCCCGACACGGCACCCCGACACCGACACGACACCCCGACCCCGAAACAGCACCCCGACCCCGACACGGCACCCCGACACCGACACGACTCCCCGATCCCCGACACCTCCCGAAAAGGTGTTCTTTGGCCTTCCAGAGGCCGACGGGGTCATATATTTGTGAATTATTAGTTAGGTCATATATTTTTCGATTTTGTTATGAAAAACATCATATATAATTGTGTTGATCGGGTAGTTTTAAATGTGCAGTTGTTTCATCGCTGCGAGGTTTGGTGTTCGACAACCTCGCCGTGCGGTTGACGAGCTCTGCCCCTTCGTTCATGGGTGAGCACAAATGACATGTCCTCCTCCCCCATTAATTATTTGATCTATTCCGATGAAACTTGATAGCTAGCTATATATGTGTCTTGAATCATCAGTATGTGTAACCAATATGTGTCTCCCGTTCGAAAGCGTCATAGTTGTAAATATGCATGCATTTGCATATTTATAACCTTGATTCTTTCGGATTGTCCAAAGCTATCCATGGATAGCCCGAGTATGTGTAGATTGGGTTCATTTTCCCATATGCTTTGCTGCAGATCCGATGCATAAATTTCGTCAGTGCCTCCCCTGTTGTTCTCCGGGTACACATCCTCTCTCTTTATTGCAGAGACGTGTATCAGGAGAACAGAGGGGAGGTGCTACCGAAATTTTGCGTCGGATCCGGAGCATAGCATGGGAAAATGAACCCAATCTACACATACATGGGTGAGATTAGGACCTATCATTACCTATCGGTGGTAGACGGCAAAGGGGGCACGTGGCGCCCACCTGTGCTTCCCGAGGGATGGGCCATTTGCCAAATTTGCCTACCGTGGTGGACGGCAAAGCTAAGCTGACGGCAAAGACTTTGCCTTTGCCGTCCGCTGTGGCAGACAGCAAAACACAGCGGGCGCTGACGCATTGCTGACGTCAACTGGCAGACGACAAAGAGGCGCTCAAATTTGCCGTCCGCTGGCGGACAGCAAAGGCCGCCGTTAGCCGCCTAACGGACTAACGCTGGCGGACGTCTAGTTTTTTGTTGTCCCTCCTCTTTGCCGTCCGCTGCTGTAGGCAAAGGGCTCTTTGCCGTCCGCCATAAAAAGCAGACGGCAAAGGACCTGTTTGCCGACCCTGTCTTTGCCGTCACTGTTTGCCGTCCGCCGCTGACGGCAAAGCTCTTTGCCGTCTGCCGTCCTTGCCTTTGCCGTCTGCCGTGGCAGACGGCAAAATACTGTATTCCTATAGTGCCGCCATGACTACAGATTTTCTTAGAAAGCAGATTCAGCTAAGTGTTGTCATAAACAAGTTTCACAAAGCTATCATTGCTATTTTGGATCAAATGGCTGTCCCAAATAGAAAATATTCTAGACATAAAAAACCCAGTATAGCTGAGTTTATCAGCTAACAAAGCATCTATACAGGAGAAAGAGATCTACTGCTATCAAAAATGAATACCAAATAGCTACCGCAGCAGTTCTTCACTATCAGACGATCAGGAAAGGGCATCAGAGGTGAAATCTACCAAGAGTTTGTGACGAACACCGACGAACTCGAGAAGCTGAAATGCAGATCTAAGGCAGAGAAGGAAAGGGACTTACAGATGCAGGGCTACTGCGGAGGTTCGTCGTGTGTTCTCTGGTCAAATTAGGTTGATGCAGCGACCTGAGGTGAGGAAGACGAGGGGATATGCGGCAGCGGCGGCAGAGCTTGAGCGGCAGAGAAACATCGAGAGGAGGAAGACGACCGAAGGGGGAGAATGAAAAAGACCTAGGTCGTGCCTATTTATAAGGGAGTACGCGAACAGGCGGGCGCGAAAATCAAGGAGACCTGAATAATGATTATCCAACTAAACGGGCGCCTCGATTCTCGAAAGGTATTAAAAAATAAAAGATCTGTTGGAAGATGATATCATGAAAGTTTTTTGTGTTTTCAGAAGATGACGTCACGGCGGGTTACAGAAGTTTTCAGACAGATGATGAATTCCATCTAAGTATTGAAGATTGACAAAGAACAAAGTTCAAAGTCAACCTGGGGCCTAATGTTGGGGATATTAATGCCAGTATGACCCACCCAGGAGGGGCCGGGTCAGCCCTAATGGCGGGTTACATAAGAAGCCCAGTAAACATTCAAGATGATAGTTTACTAAACGTATAGAAGGCCCAAAGGCCTAGGGCCGGCTTAAGGCCTGATACTGTAAACTGCCGTATGTATGGAAAGACTTGTAAAGAAAGGCATGTAAAGGAAGTCACCGAGACGGACACGATTATGAGCCGTCCGGGATTCTATAGGCCACCAGCCTTCAACCCGTGTATATAAGGGGACGACCCGGCAACGGCTTAGGACAAGAGACAACCAAGTCGATAACCAAGCCGGCGAGATGAGCCTCTTGGAGATCGAAACCTCAGCAATACCAATCCCAACTAGACGTAGGTTTTACCTTCATCATAAGGGGCCGAACTAGTATAAAAACTCTTCCGTGTGTCCTTTGTCCCGATTAACCCCTTTAAGCTTCCTAGTGCAATGCCCCTACGACTATTTCCTTGCTCTAGGACATCTGTCGTGTCAATTCCACGACATATACGCTGAGCCAGTGACCGTATAATCACCATATCTCGTATACAATGATCAAAGTGAGCTAGCAAGACAAGTTCGATGACCGCCAATGCATTTTACTCGGTAATAAATTACCAGGATTGAAGGGGAGTCCAAATTTGCTTCGTCTTCTGTCCTTGAGCTCTTGGCAAACCAATGCACTATATGGTTGTCCGGCCACTCCACCCCAGAGCTCTTACCAAGCATCGTTCATGCCACCGCGCCGCACACTAACCGGTAAGGCAGCGATGGCATCCCGCCGCGCCGAGTTCCTCGCCGCCCATGACCGCACACAAAATGCTAGGGAAGCGATGGCATCCCGCCGTGCCGAGTTCATCGCCGCTCGCGATATCAGAACTATGTGGGAGGAATTTGAAGATGCCAAGGCCGAATGGGCGATAGAGCAAGAGGCGGCCAAAGCCGCACAGAGGGAGCGGAAAAGTCAGAAAGCACTCAAGAAAAGAGAGGCCCGCCGCTGCAAGAAAGAAAAGGACGCACACGCTGCTACAGAGAGGTCGGTGGAGATCCAAGCACGGTGGGGTCTCCCCGACAAAGCCGGGAAGGAGAACGACGACGTCTGGCCAGCATGTGAGAAGTAGTAGTACTAGTAGTTAGTGTTTGTGTGTGTGTGTGTCTGAGTACGGGCATGTACCAGTACTACTAGTTACTACTGTAGTTTTTAGAGCAAATTACCAGTACATTAGCCTAGACTAAATGGAAAAATTCATATCCTAAGCATCAAATGGCATCTCTTTCTCTATAGGAATTGAGATGCATGTCATCTCACTTCCTATGATTTTCATATTCCTATCCTATGAACGAAATGAGGCCTCTGTTGGAGTAACTATACTGTAGCTAGCAATACTTCTGGTACAGTAGTTTTCTTCAAGAAGCGGAATTCAACGAAGTCATGATGGTTCCTTCGTCCAAGCAACTTCAAAGTGGGAAGTGGGCCTGTGATTTGACGGCTCATTAGTCATTGTTACTGTGGCACAATGACCTGGGTGACTCCCTTGGAGTTCTGCGTGCATGGCAAGTGGACCAGGATGGTCGACGTCCCACATGTTGGCGAACGGAAGTATTCATTCAGATATCGAGGAGCAAGGAAACCGCATGGTATAGTATCACTGCTGATTGGTTCGCAAAATAATAGTATCACTGCCGATTTATAATTATTTTTTATTTCTGATGAATGCTAGCGTTTCAACTCTTACGACGAAGGGTGCCAAACACGGCACGTGCTGGATGTCACACACGTCAGCGAAAGGAGTGGGACATGAACATCGTGGTAGAGCCCAGCGTAAAAAAACAGCGTGGTAGAGCGTCTCCACTTCTTCCACTTCTGGGTCGGAGACCACACGTAGTAGTACTTAGTGGTATGAACGATACAAAGTGTGACCTGGAGACGAAGACACGTCTAATTGGAAGGTCTCGGGGCACATACACATAAACAAATATAAAAGTTAATATGTGCCTCCAACTAATATAGTAGTAGTAGAGTACTTAGGCACGTACTCCATAACATCACCGTGCATTGCACGTACAACATTTAGTGGTAGTACGTAGTAAGAGACAAATGCTGCCCAAGAGTTCCCTTCTCAACCTACGTTTGGGTGTTTGGTAGAGTGTATGGAGGGTGCATGAGTCCACACTAGTTTAGCACAAATACACTAGAAGCATGCATGAAGAGAGCAGGCATGAAGAGGGGTGTTGAGTTGAGCATGCATGAAGAGGAAACAACTATGCTGAGACGAGAACGCAACCAAACACACCCTATATGCCATGCATGTTCATACCATTTGTGCCTTTCTACTTCACTTACTGAGCTACATTACTCAGGTTCGTACGTCCACTCCTGGGTACTTGTTGGTCTCGTAGTTCCAGTCCCACGTGTTCTTCATATAGATGGAACGATCCTTGCATAACACGTGCACCTTGATGCTAGATGTCTCGCGTGTTGGCAAAAGGATGAACAAAGCTCACATAAAAAATAGAGTGGAAGAACATAGATTCCGGACGGCCGAGAAGGAGCAAGGAACCTCGTGGTGGAGCGTCTGCACTCATAATATTTAATATTGTTCAGCGATATAAAATTAACCAATCATCTCCATAGTGGACTGGAAGAGTATGAAACATGGCAGACCAGTGTAGTATCATACTAGTACATGGCTAACCCACGCTACCATTGTATTTCTTGGCTTCTGTGCGACACCTATCTCTAGTAATCCAGCAGCCTGTATCGCTTCTCCCTCCTCATCTCTATCAAAGTGCGGCGAGCTGGCGTTTCTGCCGTCTATTGAGGTCGGTTAACTATCACATGTTAGTGACATGCCAAGAGCATTCTAAAAAAGATTCCTTTCACGTTCAGTTTTCAAAAAGAAAAAAATCCTTTCACGTACGAATTTGCATGTATGCTTTGAGCAACTTGCATGTCCTATACTACTCCTGTTTGATACTCTAACTTAGCTAGAGGTTAGACTAACTCATGACTAACCCTGAACTAACTGTAGCCAAAGAGGTGTTTGGGTGACAGGGTTAGATTGACAATAAATGCACTTAATGGAGAGAGAAAAGTAATTTTTTAGTGCTCCCAATGAGAACTATCTCCAGTTAGCACCTCTTGGGTGGGATAGTTTTTTTGGTGGGCTCAGTGCAACTTGCTCCAATTGAAACCCTCATGCTTGGATAGTTTAGGGATATTTGAGACCCAACTAGCTCAAACTAACTCTAACCCATGGATCCAAACAGGGCCTATGGGCAGTCTCGACGCGGAGCAGTCGCGTGCACCGGGAAGCGGCGCTCTCTCGGTCATTGTGCCACTTCAAAGACGGCGCCAGTGAGAGGTTGCCTCCGCTCTTGTCAGGCATTAGTGCGACACTGACGCTCTAGGGCGACGCTGACCGTTTCACGCGGGAAGCGCGCGCTGGCAAGGGAGTATAGGTTTTGAACCGTTTCAGGTGTAGTACTGGTAGTTTGCAAAACTACTGAATTATTGTACTCAGTTTCCTAAGAAATTGTGGTAAAAAACGTTACTCCACAGCCCGCTTCCCTTTTCCTTCCTCTTCCACCACCCGCGCACGTCCGCGGGAAGCGACCGGTCAACCCTTATATAGGAGTGCTAGCACAAAAAGATGCACGCATGACCACTAAAATTTGCATATTAAAGCACCGCTCCGGCGGGAGTATGGCATATGTTGTTACCTTCGGCCGGCCCAGGGCTACCGGGCGACGGCTACCAGAGAAGAGGTGGCGGGAGGGGAATGAATGCAGCTACTATTTGGGTTCGCCTTCCGGCTTAAATAAATGCGCAGCATCACGTGTACCCGCGGGTGCACAAATTGTAACATACATGCCTGCTTAAGTGGGCGTCACGTAACTGGTGTGTGTGTGAGAGAGAGATTCTGAGAGACAGAGTGCGTGTGTGCGAATCTACTCTTCGGACATGTACTCAACCTTTTGCATCGGGATATAAGTATAATGGTATTTACTTTAGCTAGTGATTTAAGTGGCCATGTTAATGTGGTTGTGTCAAAAAAATGTCACTTCCTACTCGTGATTTGCGTTATATAATTACAAGCAAGATTCTCGTGCATTGCACGGAACATCGATATGCATTTTTTTACAGAACACCTATTGTGATTGACCCATGCAGGATTAATCCCATGTGTAAAAACTAATGATATCTCAAGAATTTTACCGGAAAACTGGTATCTCGAGAATGTAATCGAAAATATGAAAGATGAGAGATAAGGCGAGGAGGAGTGGAGCGTGGTGGTGACTGGTGGTCGGAATGGGCGGAGTCATGGGGATGGACGGCGCCGACAGGTGGCAGCACCCACCATGCATGATAGATTGTTCCAGAGACTTATTCCTTTTTTAATTGTTGAGCAATGAGGTTGCGAGAGATAATGATGTGGAGAGAGGTGCCAGTATCTTTTGTAAATTATCATAGTATGCTTTCTATCCTCAGATATAGATCATACGATGTATTACAAGATGGCAGGCACACCATCACCACCAACTTGTTTTTTTATAAGGGTACAGATGATAAGTTTGCTGACTACTAAAGTAAAGTGGAATTTGTCCATGTTATGCGAGTAAATAAAGGTGATTGTTTATCATATGGGTAAGGTTGGATGAAGGGTGGTAGGAACAAATGCTTCGCCTAGAGCATGTGTGTGTGAGATGGATTCTTAGTGTGTATGTGGGGTGTATGTGTGTGAGAGAGAGAGAGGAGAGAGAGAGAGAGATGGAGCCTTAGTTTGTGTGTTTTTGAGAGAGAGGAAGAGAGATGGAGTGTTAGTATGTGTGGGGGGGGCGTGCATGCTTGCGTGTGTGTGTGTGTCTGTGAGAGAGAGAGAGAGATGGAGTCTTAGTGTGTGTGTGTTGGGGGAGGTGCGTGTGTGTGTGTGTATCACGGGGTCCTCTGTGGCGGATGTAATTTAAGTGTGCATGGCTTTCATCATAGAGAGGTGATGTGTATGGCAGAGGCCACCAACGATGGGGTGCGAGAGAGAAAATGCCCGTAGAGAGGGAAGAGAAGGTGTGTGCGCATGAGAGGCGTCGACTTCGATAGAACGTGTTTGTTTGAGAGACACCGAGGAAGACTACTATATATCGATGGTGCATGTAGGCGGGAATTAAACTAAGGGATGGTCTTATTGGTTTCGGGGATATAGGGGAAGAGTGAGAGGCGGGGGGGGGGGGGGGGGGGGGGGTAGCTAGAAGGAGGTTGTTAAGTGTGAGTGTGTGTTTTACCCATCCAGGCGGAAGTTATGTGCACAAAAGAGCAGAACGATTCGATGTGGCATTAGGATTGAGGGTAATTAACTACGTATGGAGACATAGAGACCTTGAACGTGCATGTGTGAGAGGTATACATGTATACGTGGGATGTGTGTGTGTGCGCGCACGCATGATCAAGATAAAAGAAAGAAGACATAAGTCATAAGATCAACGATATGGGAGAGACGGATCAGTATGACAATATGCATGCATGTGAGAATGCATGGAAGAAGTCCCGACAATTGAGCATGTGTTTTTGTCTTTAAGAGATAGTGGCGTGGGTTGGAGCATGCATCTATGGCGAGCAGAGGGAGTGAGGTGCAACGATTGTGCAAAAGAGACCAACCTATAAATGCATATGTATGGAGAGACATATATAGTGTGGGTGATAGGAAGCAAGACTCCGCGCGAGAAAGAAATGTTGACGCAGAAACTACAGATAGATACAGAGATGGAGATGCTAGCTAGAGGTACATCCGCTAGTTTGGGTGTTGGAGATGACCGTTAGGTGTTTCAAAGGGTGAAGTTATATATGTGTGTGATAGCGAACTTGACTGCATGTAGAGAGAAACATATGTAGTGTGCATGATAGGAATCAAGAGTGAGGAAGAGAAAGAAGGTTAATGGAGAAACAGATAAATAAAAAGATAAAGATGCTAGCTAGTGTGCGTTAGAGATAGGAGTCGAGTGGATCAGAAGGCTGGGTTATGTGTGTGGGTGTGACAGAGATAGAGAGAGGGTGCGTGTGTGTCACATACAAATAGATATCAGAGAGAAATGAGATCCAGAGAGACGGAGTTTTGTGTCTGCGAGAGAGAAAGATATTTCACAACGAGAGTGATAGCTAGAGAGACATACGAGGGAACGCAAGATATCTCTAGGGAGAGAGGGTGTCTGTGAGCGACATACAAGAGAACAATGGAGAAATATGAGACCCTAGGAGACAGAGTTTGCGTTTGTGTGTGAGAAAGAGATATTGAAGAGAAAGAGTCGTAGGTTCTCATATCTAAGGAGCGAAATACATCTCTGTATGAGGGGTGTGCGAGTGGCACACATTGGAATAGTAGAGAGAAATTAGACCCTGGGAGACAAAGTTTTGTGTTTGTGTGAGAGAAAGAGATTCCACATGGAGAATCATAGTTAGAGACACATAGCAGGGAGCGAGATATACTCAGAGAGAGATAGAGTGATGAAGGTCGAGGGAGAGAGTACCGTCAGTGTGCTACGAAGATAAAAGATCATTGTCGACATACAGGTAGCACGAGAGATACCTGAGAGACGATGAACGCGTATTATTCCAGAGAGATAGTCCTATATAAGCATGAGTGATAGCTATATGAGACGAATATCTGTATTAAAGGGGATTCTAATATTTAAACTGGAGATCACGACATCGATAATATCATAACGCAAATTGGTGTATCAAACATGCATATTCATTTGAATTTGGGCACACGTGTAATGTTATATAGTTTATCAATATTAGTGATCCATAGATTGTTCAATTACAAACAATGCATGGTTTATATGCAATTAATGTCTAAACGGGATTACACTATATGTTGCGTGTGTGAAACACATTATACATGTTTGAGAAGTAAAAAAAACCGCATGAAACACACATTAATTGGAGACAGTTAGCGAGGAATGCATACATTGGATTTCAACATAAAGTGGTTTCAAATATTTGAAAATCCAAATTGATGGATACAACCTTATGAATCTGAGATCATGCCATTTGTAAAACATATTTATGTATAAATTGTGTTGTGCTTTTGAAAGTATATATAAAAAATAATGTATATAGAATGTAATTCCAATTGAAAATGGATCCCGCCCGGAAAAAAATAGAATACAAACGGGATTCGAATTGAGTTGGCACGGTAAACGTGAACGAAGCGGGGAAAGTCGCAGTAACTGCCCGAAACCAAAATCTGTGAGATGGAAATCACTACCGCCTATCCCTGCAATGCAAAGCCTATATGATGGATTTCTATAGGTTTTGATAGGGGTAGGCTTGTAATTTCACCCAAACGTGATGTAACCGCCTCTCACCCGGATTCATAGATGGTGGGCGCCAAAACATAGTGTGTCCTCGGCCTAAATCGACTCCCTCCCCGATTCATATTCATACACGGTGGGCGCCAAAAACAAACTGTCGTCAGCAAATATTCGGTGTATGCGAGATTACCGTCCTATCCCCAACCGACTAGTGTTGTTGTGATGTAGTAGAAATTTAAAACGGGGGCTAAGTTTGTAAATTTCCTCGCATTTGAGACAAGCGCGCCCTAAATACATGGTTCCCCCCTTCCTCTCTACCTCCCTTTTCCCCATTCGTACTCCGTGGGCGCCAAAACACCCTCTCCAGCCCACCCTCCTCCATCCGCCGCCGTCCGCCACCCCATCCACCGCCGTCCTCCTCCACCATGCCGGAGCTGATACCCCGATGCCGCCGTCCATTACAAGAGATCGACCTCTCTCATCCACGGCTTCGGACCGGGATCCTTGCATCCCGTCCTCTCGTTTCATCCTCGCCGTCGTCCACCTTGTCGGTGCCGCTCCTACGACCGTCTCGTCCACCGCGCCCCGCCGCCACCGTCTACCCTCCTAGATCTGCTTCCACGCTGACAGCCATCGCTACTGCAGCACCGTCAAATTCTCAGCAGATGCGTACACGGCGCTGTACCAGAGGTGGTACTCTTTTGTATCTGCTCAACTTATTTATCGCAACAAGAAAATAGATTGCCACTGCTTTACTCTGATTTCTTGTCTTGGTTGCGAAGTTGCCTTTGTCCAGTTTGCACCTTCAGATCCGCCATGGCACGCTCAACACCATACTCACAATGCTTATGGTTTTCCCCTTTTATATTCCACACTAGTTAAATCACAGTAGACTAAATTTCAAAATTTGGTCAGTCGATTTTTCAGAGCTCGCCGGAGTTCGCCGGTGCGATCGAAGGGGCTCGGGTTGTTGTGGGGCCTCGCCGAACGAAGAAAACTCGACGCGGGGGGGGGGGTGGGGGTGGGGGGGGGGGGGGGGTGGCGGAGGAACACATTCGGTGGGGGCTGGTGGTCCGGCCGGCGGCCCGTGCGGTGTTCTGTATGGGAAGAATCAGAGATGAGGAAGAAGAAGGGTTAGGAGACGTAGGATCTTCATCCAACCGCCTGAAATGGTCGAGAGACAGCTAGGAGTTGCATTCTTAATCCGCTCTGGTTCATCATGTGTGGGCACTGCGCAACCAACATTTTATTATCCAAAATCTGCTTGCTCTCCCTTACCATGTTCCTCTTCCGTTCTTCTTTAATATGTACTCTCTCTGTTCCTAAATACAAGTCTTTGTATAGATTCCACCATGGACTACATATGGAGCAAAATGAGTGAATCTACACTCTAAAATGTACCAGGATACATCTGTATGTGATCCATAGTGGAAATCTGTACCAAGACTTATATTTTGGAACGGAGGGAGTATGATAGTAGTACAATATGTTCCTTGTACTGAAGATGAGCAGGGACATTTGCAGTGTAGAGGTCTATACGGTCGGTTGTGATGGACACTTTGAGCCTCTTTGATTCGTTGGATCTTGTAAACATAGGAATATGATTTGTAGTGGCCTGCCCACTTGAATCCTATAAGAATAGCAAGGAAATGAGGGGAGCTGTGTCGCCTCTGAGAGTTACATTGATATTAACAGTACCGCACCTTCAGTTGAAGAGAGATGGTATCCGAAGCCTTTCTAGCCGTACCGGCAATACTAGCACATATATTCCAGCAAGTTCCACTTAGCTGATTTTACTCTGATGCTTACGGTTTTCCCGTTATATCTACACTATGATCTACGTACCTACTTTGTGTCGCACTAGCAGTAGTCTACTCTTGAAGCTAAACACTGCGATGACTTACAAAATTGGCACCAAGGCATTGAGTGCCATTCTGGATGTAATGAAACTCATACGCTCCCCACCTGTTGATTCTTGTTCACAATATG